>NC_053490.1:320063599-320379432 GCF_905171775.1 Rana temporaria
ACATGCTTCACTATCTGAACCAAAAAGGTTTAACTTGGTCTCATAAGACCACAGGACATGGTTTCAGTAATCCATGTCCTTAGTCTGCTTGGCTTCAGCAAACTGTTTGCAGCCTTCCTTGTGCATTATATTTGGAAGAGGCTTCCTTCTGGGACGACAGCCATGCAGAGCAATTTGATACAGTGTGCAGCGTATGGTCTGAGCACTGACAGGCTGACCCCCCTGTTGCCTTATGAGTTTATGTGAAATCTCGATTAATAGCTGTAAAATAGGGGGCGTGGCCAAGATGGCAACCGAGCTGGACGTGTAGGAGCGGAGCTCTGCTGAAACGGAGGGGACACTATCCTGATTGCCCATTCTGCTCTGGCGGGGGCACTCCTTATCCTGCCTGCTGGTGTTGGCCGATGGTACAGACCCGAAAAAAGCACAAGACCGGGTCCCGGGTGGCCGCGAATAGCCGGTCGTCTCTTCCCCCCTCGGCACACGTGGAGAAGACCTCCAATATGGCGACGCAGACTGCTGAAGCTGGCCCGGCTCTCACAGCGGACGCAAACTTCTCGGCCCTGATGCAAGCCATCAACGGCTGCCAAGCAGCACTCACAGCCAAAATCGATTCCCTTCAGGCGGAGATGGGGTTGATGCGGCGGGACCAGGACAAGATCCGAAGCCGTGTGGCGGAGACGGAGCGCCGTGTGGGGGACGCCGAGGATGAGCTGCGGGACCATGCTGCCACACTCCACACAGTGCAGGTCAGACTTAAACATCTGGAAGCCAAGTCCGAAGACGCCGAGAATCGGAACCGGCGCATTAATCTGCGTATTGTCGGCCTCCCGGAGGGGTCTGAGGGGTCGGACGCGCCTGCCTTCACCGAGCGGCTCCTCCGCGGGCTGTTCCCTCAGGCCGCGTTCTCCGCGCATTTCGTTGTGGAGAGAGCTCACAGGATGCCGGCCGCCCGCGGTCCCCCTGGTCCCCCCCCCGCGCACTTTCATCTTTAAATTACTAAACTTTAGAGACCGTGACTTGGTTTTGCGGGAGGCACGAAAGATTGAGGCTGTCCGGTTTGAAGCCACCAAGATCATGTTTTTCCCGGACTTTGAGGTGGATACGCAGAAGAGGAGGAAATCCTTCGATACGGTGAAGCAGTCCCTCCGTGCTAGGAACATGAAATACAGTATGATGTTCCCGGCCCGCCTGCGTGTGGTGGATGGCGAGACCGTTCGGTTCTTCACTGTACCCGAGGAGGCTGCCAGATGGATTGACACCCTTGCCCCGTGGCTGAGCCGAAGAAGATCTGATGGCCCTGTGAGTAATACCCTGGCCGTCTTTTTTCCCTCTTTTTTTCTCTCCTTGTTTGCCGCTGACTATGCCCTCTATGCTGGGAACTTTCTGTCCTGACGCTCTCGTGTCCCCCTGCGGGGGCCTTGACACCGGTGGGTGCCTCCTGCTGTGGTATGGCCTGGCCTGTTCCCCCCATGTTCTGAATCACCTGCTTGAACTCTGCTGTCCCTGACCTGGGGGGGGACTTTGCCTTTGATGGGGCCTGGTTGTCGCCCCCTTCCCCCTAGGCACCGATCACACTGGACATATGTTTTTGGTGCTTCCTCCATGCATCGGGGTGGTGTGGGCCCCGGGGCTCGCTCTGGTGGGGGGGGGTGACCGGCTGCGTGGTCCTGTAGGGACATGAGGGGCTGATGGATGTTTCTCTGTTTTTATGGATCAGGCCGGGATATAGCCAGGGAACTGAGATACTCTTGATCGCCCGGTGGGATCGTCGGGGTGGACTCTGCCCTTGTGCTGCCTGTCGGCATGTGACTGTTACGGATCCTGACCACGTGCTGCAAGAATCCAGTTAAGAACTGTGCCCCTGGCCCAGCCAGGAGATTGCTTAATTCTTTTGAGTTCCGCTCCGTTGGCGGCATCTCTGCTACTAGCCTGTGCACCTCGTGCTCGGACTGCACTTGCCTGCTTGTTTGATGTTCACGACCCTATGTGGTGTATAACCACTTTTGTTGGGGGGATCCAGGTGCATTCTGGTTCTGATGAATGTACAGGGTGGGGGGGGAGTTGGGGATGTTAATTTTGTAAGTTTTCTTTTGATTTTCTTTTTCTTTGTTTTGCTACTGTTTGAAGGAATAGATGATGTGCTTACGTTCATATATGTGCTTGTGCATTTGGGGGGTGGGGGCGGTGGTCCAATGATGCTGCCTGTCGGGGTGACTGTGCCCGGGGCTCCAGATGCGGGTCTCTGCTGCCTCCCTGTCCTGTTTTGCTTTGTATTTTTATTTTTATTTTTTCTAGTTTTACCATGGCCTCCCTATCAGTGATCTCCTGGAATGTCCGGGGGCTCAACTCCAAAATTAGGCGGGCGTTTGTTTTTAAATTTCTTCAACGTTACTCCCCGGACATTTGTATTCTGCAGGAGACACATCTAGTGGGTGGCAGGATTCTCAGCCTGCGTAAACCGTGGGTAGGGCACTACTACCACGCCACTCACTCCAGTAGGGCCAGGGGGGTTAGCATTCTTATCCGCAAATCCTTACAGTTTACGCTGCTTGACCTGCATCTGGACCCAGAGGGTAATTATGTGGTGGTACACGCCGTGGTGGCTGGCATGCCGCTGGTTCTGGTGGGTTTGTATAATCCACCCCCTGCTGCTATTGGTCTCCTCAATAAGATTGTCCAGCTAGTGGCATCCTACTCAGCTGCTGCAGTCCTCTTAGCCGGGGATTTCAACATGGTGCCCTGCCCTAACTTAGACAGGATGTCCTCTGACTCTGCGGATGACTCTCCGCTCTCGAGGTGGGCGGATGCCGTTGGCCTTACGGATGTTTGGAGGTGGAGAAATCCAGGGATTAAAAGCTTCACGTGTAGGTCAGCCACTCATGCAGCCATGTCGCGGATTGACCTCATGTATGCCAGCAGCCCTATCCTAACTAACGTGCAGGAGATCTCTGTGCTCCCTAGGGGGATCTCGGATCATGCCCCCATTCTACTCCGGTTGCGCACGGGTCTGGCCCCGAGTGGGGGCCTCTGGCGCCTCTCGAGGTATTGGGTATCCGATGATAGGATAGAACCTGAAATGGAATCTTGCATAGCCGACTATTGGTCTTCTGACGCCCGGGAGCTGAATCTCCGGAGCGCTGGGAGGGGTTCAAACTTTTGGTTAGGAATAAATACCAGTCCCTTATACAGTCTGTTCGTGCTTCATCCCGGGCCGCACTGGCCCAGGCGGAGGACAGAGCTCGGTCGCTGGAAACACAGTATGCGGAGGCTGGCGGGGAGCAGCGGAGGGTGGAACTCCAGGTGGCGGTGAGGGAGGTTCAACTCCTTAGACTGACGGCTGCTAAGAAGCAACTCTTGTATCAGTCTCAGAGGGTGTTTGAGCAGGGGGAAAAGATGGGGCGGCTGCTAGCGTGGATTTCTATGGACCCGACCAACTCTGTTCCTATTGCCAATATCCGGAATGTGTCAGGGGACCTAGTCTCGGATCCAAGTGAGATAAACGCCTGCTTTGCTGCCTACTATGAAGGGCTGTACTCGTCCAGAGTTGACTATTCCCCTGAGGAGCTACACTCCTTCTTAAATGGCCTGGTCTTTCCTGCTCTTTCGGAGGGGGCTCGTGCGTCATTGGACGCTCCGATCACCCTGAAGGAGGTGCAGGTGGCGATTGCCTCTTTGCAGGCAGGGAAGACTCCTGGAGATGACGGCCTGCCGGCCGAATTCTTCAAGACGCATGGTGCCTCCCTGGGAGGGCGATATCGGGGAGCCCTGTTGACCTCCCTTCGGGGACACTCGCTGCCCCCCTCCATGCAGCGGGCGGTTGTCGTGGTGATTCCCAAACCCGGGAAGGACCCTGCACTCTGCTCGTCGTATAGACCGATATCGTTACTAAATGTCGATGCGAAGATATTCACTAAAGTATTGGCGAATCGGCTCAGTGCAGTGATACTATCTTTGATTAACGGGGATCAGACTGGTTTTATGCCGGGCAAAGGGACGGACATAAATTTACGGAGGTTGTTCACGGTTATTGACCGGGTGGCTGGGAGGGGGGGTGAAGAGGTTATTGCTTCCCTTGACGCCGAGAAGGCCTTTGACTCGGTGGAGTGGGAATACCTGTGGGAGGTTTTAAAGAGATTTGGCCTTGGTCCGCAGTTCATCTCCTGGCTCAGGATGTTATACGCAAACCCGACTGCAAGGGTTCGGACGAATGGCTCCCTCTCTGCATCCTTCCCGCTCCACCGGGGTACAAGGCAGGGGTGCCCCCTCTCCCCAACCCTGTTCGCCCTAGCCATCGAACCACTGGCCATTATGCTTCAATCTGCCTCCGAGGTCGCTGGTATTACGGTCTGCTCTGTTATCGAAAGGGTGTCCATGTACGCAGACGACACTTTACTTTATCTTAATGACTCACGCAGCTCCCTGTCTGCTGCCTTTCAATTATAATAAGTTTGGCAGATTTTCGGGCATTCGGATTAATTGGGACAAATCGGTCCTTTTTGAATGAATGAATGAAAAACTTATATAGCGCGGCACATGCGAACTGAATCGCCTCTGGGCACTTGATGTTTCGTGTCTCATGACATCAAAAGAGCAGAGTTTTAATCTGTCTTCTGAAGTCAGGTGGTTTTCCTCCAACCGAACGCTGGTTGGTAAAGCGTTCCATAGTCTCGGACCTTGAAAAGCAAACCTTCTTTCTCCTTTGGACTTGTATTTAGTTTTTGGCACCTTGACCAGATTTTGGTCAGTGGATCGCAGAACGCGATTAGAATTGTGAGGTTCTATCTTGTCGCAAAGATATTGCGGCGCCTTCCCATGGATGCACTTATGTGTCAGGCAGAGTGCTTTAAATACAATTCTGTCTTTTACTGGCAACCAGTGAAGGGTTCTCAGCGAAGGTGAGATTGATTCCCATGTCCTTTTCCCAGTCACCAGTCTGGCGGCCGTATTCTGTACGACTTGCAGACGAGCGATTTGGTACTTTGGGAGCCCGAGGTAAAGGGCATTTGCATAGTCCAGTCTGAATTCACGATTGTTCCCACCACGACTGCTACATCTTCTTTGGGATAAATGGAATAAGTCTGCGTAGTAGGCGCAACAAATGGTGCGATCCGCTGACTACTGACCCTATTTGTGCGTCCATTGTCATGAAGGTGTCAAAAAATGACTCCTAGACTTTTGACTTTGGAGCTAGGGTGATGCTTTGGCCCAGAATGGGCGGCGGTGTCCAGGTTGTTGCCAGTTGACTCTTTCGGCTGGCGTGAAACATAAGAAGTTCTGTTTGGAACTGTTGAGTTTAAGATAACTCTTAGTCATCCAGTTTTCTATCGAAGAGAGACATTTCTCTAAACTGAGATGATGATCCTTTTTGTTGCAGATGCGAAAATACAATTGCGTATCGTCTGCATAAGAGTGATAAAGTAGTTCTTGGCTACTGATAATATCAAAGAGAGGGCGAAGATAGATGTTGAACAGTACCGGTGACAGGGGGGATCCTTGGGGACTCCACATGGCACCGTGCGTTTTTCCGACGTGAAAGATCCCAGTTTCACTGTTTGTGATCGGTTTTCAAGAAAGGAGGAAAACCATGGTAAATCACCTTCTGCGATTCTGGCTACCTCGGCCAGTCGCATCAGTAACATTTTGTGGTCTACTGTGTCAAAGGCTGCGCTTAGGTCCAGCAGAACCAGGAGACAGGATTCTCCCTCGTCTGCGGCCTCGAGGGCATCGTCCCATATTTTGAGTAAGGCCGTTTCTGTCCCGTGTCCGGGACGGAAACCTGATTGAAATGGATCGAGTAGATTGTGGGTATCCAGATGCTGTTGCAGCTGTTGTACCACTATTTTCTCCATTATCTTGGAGAGAATATTTAGGCCTGTTATGGGGCGGCGGTGAGTTGGGTCCTTGGGATCCAAGTTAGGTTTTTTCAAGATGGGCTGGATTGTGCCCTCTTTCAGCAGGGATGGCACTATGCCTTCCTTAAATGACTGATTTATAAGCTGTGTGATGGGAGGCGCCAGAATGTCGGTGCATTCCTTCAGCAGCTTGGTGGGAATGATGTCATTGGGTGCTGTGCTGTTCCGCAACGCACCAATGATATTTTTGGTGGTATCGATGGAGATGGGTTCCAGAGTGAACTTAGTTGATTGTAGAAGGTTTCTGTTGGTGTTTTGTAGTTGATTGAAGAGGGGGCTGAGGGGGGTATTATTTTGCAGAATACTTACCCGGATTCTTTTGATTTTGTCGATGAAGAAATCCGATTACAGAACTCTTGGGTGTCTGAATTGGGGACTTCAAGACATCCCGGATTCATGGTCTGGGTGACCATCTTGAAGAGTTCTCGGTTCATGGCGCCGTTAATCGTCATAGAAAAATGATGTTTCTTGGCTTTGAAGATTTCTTTATGATATCGTGTTGTTATTGCCTTGTAGATGATGAGGTGATCTTCTGAAGGGCTTCTTTTCCAGGCGGCTTTCGCCCTTCTGCGCTCTTGCTTCAGTAGGGACAGCTGGTTGTTGAACCAGCCGGACTTTTTTTTCCGGATGCGGACTTTGCGTTTCGGTGCTACTAAGTCGGCTGATTGTAGCAGAGCTGCATTTATGGCATCCAGTGTATCTGAGGCTGTTAACTGAGGATGAATAGTTTCGATTTGGTTTCCCAAGGTAGATTTGAAGAGTTCCGAATGGAGCTTCTTCTGAGATCTAGCCCAGTGTATTGTCACCGGCTTGGGTGCTTTTATAACTGGTGAAATTTTGGAAATTATGAAACTAATTGCATGGTGGTCTGTCCATGGCAAAGGTTCATTTCCCAAAATGTTTATTTTCAGATTTTGTCTGAAAATTAGGTCGAGTGTGTGACCTGAAGCATGCGTGGGTCTGCATATAAGTTGCTGTAGTCCTAATCCTTCCAGGTGATCGATGCAGGCATCCGCAATGGGATCCTGTGAGGAGTTGGCCCACAGATTGAAGTCCCCGAGCAGCAAAACATGTTTGCTGTTAAGGGTATAAGTGGATATGAACTTCGTTAATGATGGTAGAAGCTGCGATTTTGGCCCAGGTGGCCTATAGCAGAGGAGAATGTGAACAGTCTCCTGGGGGTTAGTTTGAAGTTGAAGAGTAAGGGTTTCCATAAATGGAAGAGGATTTTAAAGGACCGGCTTAGTGATTGCAATATGAAACTTATGGATCACCGCCAGGCCTCCTCCTCTTTGCCCTATTCTGTTTTCCGTTATAATTCGATAATTTTCTGGCACCAATTCTTCAAGAATGGTGTTGCAGTCATCTGAAAGCCAGCTTTCTGTGATAAAGAGGCAGTCTAGATCGTTTTGTAGTAAGAAATCGTGGATTTCTGATCGGTGTTTTACTGCCGATCTTGTGTTGATCAAAGCACATGATATGTGCTTGAGCTGGGTTAAATGGTTGAAATTTTTGATGGTCGATCGTTGATCGAATCTCAAAAGTTGGTCTATTTTTTAAGGCCTTTTTGGTGACGGCTGGTAATACTGTTGCGAATTGTCTCAGACCCCAAATCGTTTCTGCAGAGTATCGCAGTTTAACCATTGTTGCCAGTCACCGGGGGGGGGGGGGATTAATTGCAATAGAGGGAAGATTCGCTGAATCCTCTCGCTTGGCCTTGTCCAGAGGAAGGCAAAAAAACCCTGGCAGTGCTAAGCCAATTTGCTGCCGCAGGGAAAAAAATTCCTTCCTGATCCCTGAAAGGCGATCGGACGAAACCCTGGATCAAGTACTGTTTGGAATGGGGGGAAGGGGGGAAGAAGGGTGTCACTGTAGCTGAGGAGTACCAAGATGGCCGCCGACCAGGCCACAGGCCTCAGGTTTGGGGGCTGTTTGGCTTGGTGGGTATGAGCTGGTTGTTAATCCAGGGGAGGATGGGATCCTCCAGGGATAGGGGGATGATCCCTGACAATTCCAGGAAAATTTCCAGGCTGTCAGTGCTCCTTCTTGCGGCGCGCCGCTAGGCCGCGGCTGAAGCCGCGGTCTTTCCTAATTGCGGCGGCCGCGAATAAGGCCTGGTCTGGCGCGGATGCGGGAAAGAGCTGCAGATCGCCAGAAAAAAGCGCTGCTATGCGCGGCGGGTGGCCGGGGTGATTATGGGTGACTGATTGGGGTACATGCGGCTCTAAGAGAAGGTAAACAGCCGCAATTTGGATTGCTGGAGTGGCTGTCCTGAAAAGGACGGTCACTAGTGATTCCTGGGGGTGGAAAGATGGCCCTGAAAGACAGGGTCTTACCTGAAGAGAGGGGCCCACGAAGGGAAGGAAGGAGCCGGTCCTATGGGCTGCAAGTTGATTCATGCAGCAAAGATTGTAGGAGCCTGCCTGCCTGTCTGCAGTGTCTAGCTGGCTATCTGTCTGGTCCCTGGAGAGAGCAGACTCGTCGGGAAGCGTTCTACTCCCTCACTGAACTGACACTGACTGATTATCCAGCTAAGCCTTGTCAGCTGTGATGACCTCTGACTCGGTCTCCCCCTCCCGATGATCTGCCGGCCCCGCTGCAGTGGGTTGACAGCTTTAAGTATCTGGGCATCGTGGTTCGCAGAAGCCTGTCTGAGTACATCGAGGCCAATGTGAACCCTGTTCTCCAGAAGTTTCTTCATCGGTGCTCGGCATGGAAGACCTTGCCTCTCACGCCTGTGGGCAGGGTTAACTTGGTTAAAATGTCCTTCCTCCCCAAGTTTCTATATGTCTTTAGGCATACGCCGGTGATTATCCCTAAGTCATTTTTCGACAGACTGGATCAGGCGGTGGGTACATTTGTTTGGCAGGCCTCGGTCCCGAGGGTGGGTAGGCCCATACTCCAGCTCCCCTTGTCGGAGGGCGGTCTAGCCCTTCCAAACTTTAGGAAATACTACTGGGCGGCTGTGTTGGTGTCTGTTAGATGGTGGTTTGCGCAGGATTGTACTAACCCGTCAGTTACCCTTGAAGCAGCTATATTGGGGTCCTATGCTGGACTGAGCAATCTGGTATATCGGGGAGTTAAGGCTAGCGCTCAGATTACCGCACCAATGAGGGCCACGGTTGTGGTGTGGGGACAGGTCTCGAGGCTTCTGGTTGAGCCCGGATCGGTCTCCCCCCACATCCCTCTGTGGGGCAACCCATCCCTGCCACAGCTGGGGACCGTGCCGGATCCGCAGCTGTGGGCACAGCATAACATAAAAACCCTGAGAGATGTCATGCCAGAGGGTCGATTGCTCTCTTTTGGTGTCTTAAAAACAAAGTTTGGACTTCCCCCCTGGATGTTCTTCAGGTTTCTTCAACTTAGACATGCGATTTTTTCTCTTCCTCCTTCCCTTTATTTTTTGTTTTCCCTCTCTCATCCGGACAAGCTAACATGATGTTTTATACCGAAGATGGCTATGCTTGCACTGTCTGTAACAATTGTTTAGAGTCTTGCGGCCCTGTGTGTACTGTTTGGCCTGTATAAGCATGTAATCATCTGATTCTCTTCAATAAATATTCCTTCTGTTAAAAAAAAAAAATAGCTGTAAAATATTGTAATTATGAATGTATTTCAATTAGCTTTGTATCTATGTAACAGAGCCACTAAGAAGGCTAGGTTAAGCAGACACGACGGTGCCTAGGCTTGTGTATACAAACAATGGAGATACAAACCTCATTGTTTTACACATACTCACTTCAAAGGATCCCATGCTGGGATATGCAATGAAGGGAGGCCAACCCGTAATCAATACTTAACTGCCCTGGAAAATTCAATTAAATCTCCTGCCCAGAATAATCACAAGGATTTGCATTAAAGGGGGCTGACTTATGCAAAGTATAGGAATTGAAGATCTAGCCAGTCCGTAACCAGTAATAGGGAAGCCCTCCAATCAAAGAGCCATGCTATGCCAACCAATGAGGCATCAGCCTGTAATGATATACACAGACTATAGGGGAGGGGAATCTTTACTTCATAGGAAAGCAGCCATCAGAATGTAACCAAAGGGTAAATATGGGAAAGGTCTGCCTTTTACTTGTAACTGAATATGTTTGTAGATTAATGTTTTAAGGAATATACCGTACTCTGTATTCCTTCATGTAATTCTTTTATTTTAACCTAATATTTTCTCCCTTGTTGTAGACTATAGATAGATGGTTGTGTATTCGATTAAACTTTCAACAAATGTTATTGTGATAAAACTTTCACTCTGGGTCAAAAGAACTCTTATTTAACCCACATTATATCTTTGAGATATTAAATCTTAAATATAATAAACGGGTAACAGATTGGCGACCACAAAGTGCAGTAGGGAACCCTACTGCACATGCGCGAGGCCCGCTTCTCTCTCCTACTGGCCGTCCGGGGGAGGAGGAGGGAACCCCCACGCTAACATCACGGGCCGCAACCCGGACTCCCGGAAGTGGGAAAGGATCCTGCCCCCCTTCCACTTTTGGGTGAAACTCTGATTTAAGGAATTTTAAGGGGGAAAATCTTCCGGTCCTTAAAGGGGTTGTAAAGGTCTGTGTTTTTTCACCTTAACGCATCCTATGCGTGAAGAAACACCTGGCTGTCACAGGCCCCTCGTTTTACTTACCTGAGCCCGCTCATCTGCTTTGCGCGTTCACGGCGTCCTTTTCTACATGGAGGCATTGATTGGATAGATTGATAGCAGTGCAGCCATTGGCTCCCACTGCTGTCAATCAAATAAAATGATGCGCCCGCCAGGGAGCGAGGCCAAGTTATACACTCTGCGGCTATGGACGCTGACTGTATGACAGGGGAGCACCACCGTTAGCTATTGTGGGGAGGAGCCACGAGAGCTGCCGTAGGACCCCAGAACTGCAGGATCAGGGCCACTCTGTGCAAAACTAACTGCACAGTGGCCTAATAACATGCACACAAGTTGACACAAACGGGTTTGAATGGCTATTAAAGGTAACGATCCTCATCTGTGATCTGTTTGCTTGTAATTAGTGTGTGTGTGTATAAAAGGTCAATGGGTTTCTGGACTCCTGACATACCCTTGCATCTCTCATCCAGTGCTGCACTGATGTTCCTGGATTCTGAGTCATGAGGAAAGCAAATGAATTGTCAAAGGATCTGCGGGAAAGGGTAGTTGAACTGTATAAAACAGGAAAGGGATATAAAAAGATATCCAAGGAATTGAGAATGACAATCAGCAGTGTTTAAACTCTAATCAAGAAGTGGAAAATGAGGGGTTCTGTTGAAACCAAACCACGGTCAGTTAGACCAACTAAAGTTTCAGCCACAACTGCCAGGAAAATTGTTTAGAATTCAAAAACAAAAATCAACAAATAACTTCAGGTGAAATACGGGACTCTCTGAAAACATGTGGTGTGGCTGTTTCAAGATGTACCATGAGAAGGCTCTTGAAGAAAGATGGGCTGCCTGGTTGAGTCTCCAGAAGAGAGCCATTACTACACAAAAGCCACAAAATATCCCACCTACAATACGCCAAAGGGCACAGAGACAAGCCTCAAACCTTCTGGTACAAAGTCATTTGGAGTGATGAGACCAAAATTGCATAAATGCTTAATTTGGAGAGGAGTCAACAAGGCCTATGATGAAAGGTACACCATACCTACTGTGAAACACGGAGGTAGATCGCTAATGTTTTGGGGATGTGTGAGCTACAAAGGCACAGAAAATTTGGTCAAAATTGTTGGCAAGATGAATCCAGTATGTTATAAAAAAAATATTGAAGGAACATTTGCATTCATCAGCCAGGAAGCTGCACATGGGACGTACTTGGACATTCCAACATGACAATGATCCAAAACACAAGGCCAAGTCAACCTGTCATTTGCTACAGCAGAATAAAGTGAAGGTTCTGGAGTGACCATCTCAGTCTCCTGACTTTAATATCATTAAGACAGTCTGGAGATATCTCAAATGTGCAGTTCATGCAAGAAGCCCAATAATTTCCCGGAAGTTGAGGCTTTTTGCAAAGAGGAATGGGCAGCTTTGCCATCTGAGATAAAGAGCCTCATCCACAAATACCACAAAATACTTCAAGCTGTCATTGATGTTAAAGGGGCAATACACGGTATTAAGAACTGGGGTATGTAAACTTTTGATCAGTGTCATTTGTGTAGTTTCTGTTATCATTATGATTTAAAACGCAGTCGATTGATAATAAATGGCTTCAGTTAACACTAACCATAAGTGAAAGAAAAGTTTTTGTGTTATTCATATTCTCTGAAAAATTGCCAAGAAATCATAAATTCTGCCAGAGTATGTAAACTTATGAGCACAACTGTATATTATTTTTTCTTTAATATAGCTGTGCATTCATTTTATGTGATTTTATCATATTTTTGTTAAGGTAAGTGCAGAATCGGATTCACATTCGTATTATTATTATTATTATTATATTACAAACATGATGGAAATGATTTGTTATGCTTGCACAAATGTTAAGACAGTTGCAAAGTGATTTTTTTTTATAATTCAGTCCCTATATTTTATTTGTTCTTACCTTTTATAGGGTAATTTACAACAAAAAAAATTACAGTACAGCAATATTAACTACTTCTCGCCTGTCCACAATCAAATGACGGAGCAACGTCATATGACTGCACCAAAGTTTAGGTGCTTTGATTGTGGGCGCTGTGTTCCTGGGACATGACGCTAACCCAATCTTGGAAAAAAGCTGTGGCTCTTTACCCATGTGATCGGCTGTGTCCAATCACAGTGGATCACATGTAAACAAGGAGGTGCCATTTACCGGCTTTTCCTCTCTCACACTGACAGAGTGTGAGATGAGGAAAGCTGATAAGCGGCATCTCCTTACAGGAAAAATGTGTAAAGGTAATCAGGGCACTGGTCATCAGTGCCCTGATTACAATGCAGCCCAAACAGTGCCCAGTGATGTCACCCTGTGCCCATCAGTGACACCAGTCTGTGCCCATCAGTGAGGCCAATCTGTGCTCATCAGTTATGCCAATCAGTGCTACATTTCAGTGTCCATGAAGTGCCTGCCCATCAGTGCTGCCTATCAGTGCTCATCAGTGCCACCTATCAGTGCCCATTAGTGCCACCTATCAGTGCCCATCAGTGTCACTTATCAGTGCTCATCAGTGCTGTATATCAGTGCCACCTATCAATGCCCATCAGTGCTGCATATTAGTGCCTACTCATCAGTGCCACCCCATCAGTGCCTTTCAGTGTCGGCTTATCAGTGCCCATCAGTGCTGCCTCATCAGCGCACATCAGTGTAGGAGAAAAACTACTTATTTAAAAACTTTCTGACAGAAACGAAGAAAAAAACTTTTAGCAAAAAAAAAGCTCTATTTGTGTGAAGAAAATGATAAAACAAATATTTGGGTACAGTGACGCAATTGTCATTTAAAGTGTGACAGCACTGAAAGCTGAAAATTGGCCTGGGCAGGAAGGGGGTGAAAGTGCCCTGTATTGCTTAAGGTCCCTACAGACATGAGTTAGCTGTCCAATATGGACCATTTGGCATAAGCAGGACAATCAGAAGATTTTATTATACACCACTTGCTCACCAACTGGGACCCTATATAAGGAATGTTGACTTTTGGCTTCTGAAAATTGGCTCGGCTTGTGTGTTTTGGTTTGGGAACATTGCACTTATCACATTAGGGGCAGATCCACATACATCTGCGCCGGGCGCAGCGTATGTAAGATACACTACGCTGCTGTAAGATACACTACGCTGCTGTATCTTACTTTGCTTTGGTTTAGTTACAGCGGCGTAGTGTATCTCTCGCGGCGTAAGGGTGTGGAATTCAAATGGATCTAATGGGGGCGTGTTTTATGTTAATACGTCGTGACGCGACGTAAACAACGTTTTTTTGGAACTGCGCATGCGCCATCCCTGGGGGCATCCCAGTGCGCATGCTCGAAATTAAACCGGAACCCGCCAATGCTTACGATGGTGACGTCATTCTACGCAAATTCCAATTCGTGAACGACTTACGCAAACAACGTAAAAAATTCAAAATTGTACGTGGGAAGGAAGGCCATACTTAACATTGAGTACGCCTCAGTAAAGCAGCTTTAATTATACGCCGGAAAAAACCGAACACAAACGACGGAAAAAAAAAGCGACGGGCCGACGTACGTTTGTGGATCGCCGTAAATAGCTCATTTGCATACTCGACGCGGATTACGACGGGAACGCCACCTAGCGGGCGCCGAAAAATTGCATCTTAGATCCGACGGCGTACGAAGACGTACGCCTGTCGGATCTAGCCGAGATGCCGTCGTATCTTCTTTTGAGGATTCAAAACAAAGATACGACGCAGGAATTTTGAAATTACTTTGTGGATCTACCCCATAGTCTATAAATAAGCCTGTGCAAATCAGAAGTAAAAATGTCGTTATAGTTACATTTTTACAGAGAAACAAAAATATAAAACCATGGACTAAGGGCAGGATTCACAGAAGAGATACGACAGCGTATCTCCTGATACGCCGTCGTATCTCTGTGATCCGCCCATCCTAACTATGCGACTGATTCATAGAATCAGTTACGCATAAATAGCCATAAGATCCGACAGGTGTAATTGACTTACACTGTCAGATCTCAGGATGCAATTCTATGCCGGCCGCTAGGTGGCGATTCCATTGCGGTCGATGTAGAATATGCAAATGACTAGTTATGGCGATCCACGAAGATCCGCGCGTTCGTCGCAATCCCGTACGTCGTCACTAGTCGTTTTTACCCGTCGCAAAGTTACACCTGCTTTAACATGGCTTATCTTTAGATCAGCCATGTAAGGCCCCGTACAGACGAGAGGATATCCGCTGGAAAGGGTCCGACGGACCGTTTCCAGCGGATAAATCCTCTGGCGGATTTTGATCTGATGGCTGTACACACCATCAGATCAAAATCCCCGCGGAATACATCCGCGGTGACGTGGCTGCGCCGTTGCCGCGACGATGACGCGGCGACGTGCGCGACCCTGGAAGGTAAATACTTCCACGCATGCGTCGAATCAATACGACACATGCGAGGGATGGGATCGGACGGACTTATCCGGTGAGTCTGTACAGACGACCGGATAAGTCCGGCGGATTGGATTCCAGCGGATAGATTTCTTAGCATGCTAAGAAATTTTTATCTGCTGGGAATCCGTCGGCTGGATTTTTATCCGCTGGGAAATGTCCGCTTGGACGTACACACGACCGGATCTATCTGCTGGAACTGATCTGTGGATCAATCCCAGCGGATAGATCCGGTCGTGTGTACGAGGCCTTAAAGTATGGCCGTCGTTCCCGCGTCGAATTTCGATTTTTTTTTTTTGCGTAAGACGTCCGGGAATACGAAATGCCGTAACGCACGTTGCATTTAAAAAAAACTTCCGGGTGCCGTAATTTTGCGCAAAACACGTCGGGAAATTTAAACACGGAGCATGCGCAGAACATTCGGCGCAGGAAAGCGCCTAATTTAAATGGTGCCCGCCCCATTTGAATTAGGCGGGCTTGCGCCGAGCGCATTTACGTTACACCGCCGCAAGTTTACAGGTAAGAGCTTTGTAAATCAGGCACTTATGCTGTAAACCTGTGGCGGTGTAACGTAAATGGGATACGTTACGCCGCCGCGGAGTAACGTAAGTGTCTGTGAATCTGGCCCTAAGTCCTTTAATATAGTTAAAGATTTTTATTTTTATTTTCCCTGCTCTGCAGGGTTTTCCATAACCATTTACGGAGACATTTTTATTTCTTTAATTTGCATGAAATTATGTATAATTAATTAATTATAATTAATTAATTAAGACAACATTTAATTTTATTGTTTAATTTTCATCTATATTTTGTTTTAATTTGACTGAATATACTTAAGCTACTTGTAAAATGTGAACTATGTCATACTACAAAAATGTTCCTTTAATTTATGTTAGTGTTTGTATCCCAAAATTGTTTACGCTACGGGAATCTATATATATTAAAGGAATAAATTAAATTTTTAAAAGCTTGTTACAATAAACATAAGTAATGTGTATTTGTAAAAACATCAACTACTTTTTCAGTTTAAAAGTTATGTCAAATATTAACACCTAGAGGTGGAGGCAGGCTTTCCTATCATGTAAACACTGTGATTGGCTGTCACAGTGGACATGTGGACATTGGGAGCCTGCAGTAATAAACAATGACCAGGAGCTCTCTGTAACAACGTGATCACTGTGTTGGAAGTGTGGAGTGAATGGAGGCTCCTCGTGGATGCATAAGTGCAGCAATTGTGCATTTAAGTGATTGTAAAGCTTCTATTTGTTTTCCAAATAACAAACATGTCATACTTACCTCCACTGTGCAGTTATTTTTGCACAGAGTGGCCCCGGTCATCCTCTTATGGGGTCCCCCGATGGCTCTCGTGGCTCCTCCCCGCATCGTATAACCCTCTAGGTGAGGCCCCTAGGGGTTACCTTGTGAGTGCACTCCTGAGTCCTGCTATCAGTCTGTCCAATCAAGAGCCAAGGGAATTACATGCCCACCTGTCTTGCCACCGGATAAATTGTATGAGCAGTAAGAACAAGTTATGGTGACATTATCTTAATTTTCATTTAGTCCGACAAAAGTTACATAAATGCTTTAAAATATAAAGATACAGGGCCAGATCCACATAGCGAGTACGCCAGTGTATCTACTGATACGCCGGCTTACTTTCAAATTACCCGCGTCGTATCTTTAGTTTGAATCCTCAAACCAAGATACGACGGCTTCTGGGTTCGATCCGATAGGCGTACGGCTTCGTACGCCTTTGGATCGTAGGTGCAATACTTCGGTGCCCGCTGGGTGGAGTTTGCGTCGTTTTCCGCGTCGGGTATGCAAATTCGCTTTTTCCGACGATCCACGAACATACGCGCGGCCGTCGCATTCTCTTACGTCGTCTCTAGTCTGCTTTTTCCGGCGTATAGTTAAAGCTGCTATTTTGCAGCGTATAGATAGACTTGCCATGTTAAAGTATGGCCGTCGTTCCCGCTTTGAAATTAGATTTTTTTTTTTTTGCGTAAGTCGTCCGTGAATAGGGATGGACGTAAGTCACATCTAAGTTCAAAAAATTACGTTGTTGCGACGTCATTTTGCGCAAAGCACGACGGGAAATTTCGAAGCGGAGCATGCGCAGTTCAATCGGCGTGGGGACGCGCTTCATTTAAATGAATCACGCCCCCTACCCGCCGATTTGAATTCCGCCGCCAGAAATACACTACGCCACCGTAACTTACGGCGCAAAATCTTCCTGGATTTGACTTAAAGCCAGGTAAGATACGGCGGCGTAGCGTATCCCTGATACGCTGCGCCTATCCAATTATATGTGGATCTGGCCCACAGTGCTTACACAGTAAACGTAAATGGAATGTGACATATATTACAATGTATGAATCAAAACCTATACAAAAATAAAAGAAAGCGCAAAATGAAAAATAAATGCAAAATGAGTCCGTGCAATACCCAGCACCATGTTGTAATACAGAAGTATTCGGTTCTTCACTTTTGAACAATTGCTCACAGCTCTTCACCACTTGTACCCCAGAAGCTAAATGCGCACTCACAGGAACCTTATGACCCCTTTTTACAGGTATGTTAAATAACGCTTTAGGTCTTCAAGGGTAATTCCTCTTTAAGGTTTTATCCCTGAGCCTCCTCTCTTATGGTTACCAATCACTTTTAAGATAATAACGTGGGAAATGCTATATAAAAGTATAGTGTAGAATTTATTAAAAGGATAATCAATATAAATAAAATCGGAATACAACTCATATTTTACAGTGCCTCTATATCGACACCAGTGTATACAACTTGTAACTTGGAACTTCCTGAAGATGCCGCATTAGTGAAATGCACAATGAAGCGCAAGGACTGCTACTCCCAGGTTCTGTATGATGTCACATCTGGTTTAAGATCAAGGCTTTGAAACCGCAAGCCGATCTGTGAAAATGATACATCAGGCAAGGTTGTGCTGTTACAAGCTGTATACACTAGTGACAATATAAAAGGGACTTTAAAATGTGAGTTTTATTCCTATTTCATTTATATTGTTTATCCTTTTAACTGATTCAGCCCCAAAGGTTTTACCCCCTTTCTGACCAGAGCACTTTTTACAATTTGGCACTGCGCCGCTTTAACTGACAAATAAGCGGTCGCAAACAAAATTTGCGTCCTTTTTTTCCCCACAGATAGAGCTTTCTTTTGGTGGTATTTGATCACCTCTGCGGTTTTTATTTTTTACACTATAAACAAAAAAAGAGCAACAATTTTGAAAAAAAGGCAATATTTTTTACTTTTTGCAAAGTAAATATCCCCAAATAAAAATAAATAAAAATAAAAATGTCTTCATCGGTTTAGGCCAACATATATTCTACATATTTTTGGTAAAAAAATTGCAATAAGCGTATATTGATTGGTTTGCGCAAAAATTATAGCATCTACAAACTATGGAAAAGACTTATGGCATTTCTTTATTTTTTATTTCTTTTACTAGTAATGGTCTAGTCTTCGATTTTTAGCGGTACTGCATCATTGCGATGGACAGATTGGACACTTTTGATACTTTTGATACCATAGACAGCGCCAATCCTCCTCTTTTTGGGTCCCCTGTTGAGTGCCGTCAATAAAAAAGCCTTTTGCTATGGTGGCACTCTATCAGGCTCACTCCCAAGCGGTGCTCCTGTGAATAGACATTGTCCATTCACACAGGGATCACGGCACAGCCTCACCCTCCGCTCTCTCTTCATTGCCTTACTAGCTGTGATTGACAGGAGCAGGAGGCAATGGATCAGGTAAGTATAATGGGGGGGGGGCTGGGGAATTTGAAGGGGAATACATAGAATGCTTCAAGGTAAAAAACCTTTTGACTTACGAGACACCTTAAATCAGTGAAATTAAAAGAGTATTTATTGTACACATAATTGGAGTGCATAGCACATCACAATCTGTAATCTATATTTTAAAGTAACAAAGAAAATGATGGACATATATTTTAAATGTAATAAAAGTAAGTATAACCCCTAGCTGGAGAGTTTTTTTTTATTATTAACATTTTTTCCCCTAAAGTTAAATACTATAGCTAGCTACATGATGCAGAAAGTGAAGTATGTGACTGCTTTTAGCAGAACATAACGAGTTAAAGAAGAATTCCACCTTTCCAAAAAATAATAAATGCACTAATTTTGCAAAAAGCAAAAATGTGCATTTATTTTATTTTTTTACATTTGACCCTGCAAAGCATTTCTCCCACAATCAGTGGATCACATGCTTAGACTTCTTCAGACTTCTTCTTTCAGAGCCGGAGGAAGTATCGATGGACTAAAATTGGCAATAGAGTGATCTTTTTTTTTTTGATCAGCCAGCCGACTGATAGAAAAAGACTGAGTGGATTATACCACCCACACAAGCAATTTTTTTTCCTGGTGGGAGTTTGGGCTTTAGGCAGCAAATTGAACATGGCAAAAATAGGAGAAGCCTTAACCTTGGCTGTATATTGCACAGAGCGCAGGAGTCAGGAGTGCTTAAGACACAGAACACAGGGTATAAATGACAGGAGTGTATAACGCACAGAGCGCAGTGGCCAGGAGTACGTAACTTAAACAGTGCAGTGGTCAGGAGTGCGTAACGCACAGAGTGCAGTGGCCAGGAGTGCATATTGCATAGAACAAGGTGGACAAGTGTGCAAAATGCAGAGAGCAGGTGCCTGAAGTGCATAACATACAGAGTACAGGGGCCAGGACTGCATAACACACAAATTGCAGGTGTCAGGAGTAAGTGGTGCACAGAGAGCAGGGGTCAGGAGTGCATAACATAGAGTACAGGGGCCAGAAATACATATTGCACAGAGTATTGGGATGAGGAGTAAGTAATGTATAGAGTGCATGGGTCAAAAATGCATAAGACACAGACGGCAGGGGTCAGGAGTGCATAACACAAAGAGTACAGGGGTCATGAGTAAGTAATACATAGAATGCAAGCTAGGTTAAGAGTACAGAATTTCCTGTGCTGACCATGGGAACATTACCACCTTAAACAACCTCACTGGTCAAAATTATAATGGACATGAACAGGTTGCAATCTTTTTAAACTTTTTGTTCTTAAAAAGAATCCTATACTGTGAGAAATATGTAGGTTGTATTTGCCAAGCTGCTTCTGAAAATGTCTGCCTGTCTTCAGTTTCAGTGCTCTTGAAATCATAAAATTGGAACAAGCATACAGCCAGCAAAGTCAGAAATCATGTAATGTAAATTTGATCCAGGTCAGTAACTCAAAGTATTGCAACCTGTGGCCCATCATGACAGATAGGGATTTAGCATTTTTAGAAAAGGTTAACAACACCTGCCTATTTATTTAGTTCCGTACAAGTTAGCTTTCATAGTAGTATGCATAGTAGATTAAATAAGGAATTACTGTAGGTGCACTGTATGTATTGTATGTGCAAAAATTCCTTTCTTGAGCATAAAATATATATATATAATCCTAACAGTAAACTGCTTTTATTTGTTCCCTTTGGTCTCCTAAATATACCATTAAATGGATTTTATAAGAGTCGTTCCAAAGTACCAAAGAAAAAAAAGTGTTGATCCTGCCAGCAAACAAGTGAGTTCCAATCTACCTGAACTGACATTGCTGCTTTGAAATTTCCTTGTCAAAAGATTTTATTAAATACATAGGGGTAGATCCACGTAGAATGGCACAACTTTGTGCGGGCGTAACGTATCCTATTTACGTTACGCCTCCGCAACTTTTTCAGGCAAGTGCCGTATTCTCAAAAAAAAGTTGCGGCGGCGTAGCGTAAATAGGCCGGCGTAAGCCCGCCTAATTCAAAATATGAAGAGGTGGGCGTGTGTTATGTAAATCAGGCTTGACCCAACGTGATTGACGTTTTTCCCGAACGGCGCATACGCCGTCCGTGGAATTTCCCAGTGTGCATTGCTCCAAAGTACGCTACAAGGACGTCATTGGTTTTGACGTGAACGTAAATTACGTCCAGCCCTATTCCCGAACGACTTACGCAAACGACGTAAAATTTTCTAATTTCGCTGCGGGAACGACGGCCATACTTTTTTTTTGACAGTAAAAAGTTTTCTCTTTATTGAAAGATGAACGATTGACAGGAAGCAATGACAGTTGAAAGCATCATGAACACAGTCAGTTAAGATTGCATTAACAATTCAAGTAGGGGAATCAGAGGCAGATGCAGTAGTAAGGGCCACAGACCAACAGAGAGGTGAGCCGAACCTAAATCAACAAAGCAATAGGATCGAGCAGGGGGGGTTCAAGTCAACAGATCACCCCAGTCGTTGTTTCACGATCTTACGTGCCCCCACCCCCTGGGGGGGGGGAACCAACCAGGAGGAGAGCCACCCACAAGGAGGGGATAGGAGCCGGGGAAAAAAGGGGGGATACACCCATTTGTGGGGGGGGGGGAGAGTGGGACACCATCACCTTGGGGGGGGGCGTCTAGCCAGAGGCATCGACCCAGTTGGACCAGATTTTATCAAACTTCGCTGGACAGTTTCTGCTTTCATATGTAATCTTGTATAGCGGGAGGACCCGTTCAATCGCTGCCCGCCATGAAGACACTGTGGGAAGTTCCGGGCCTCTCCAACGTAAAAGAATCTCCCTTCTAGCATAAAATAATGCAAAAGTAATACAAAGCTTGACATACCTGTCGCCCTCAATCTCGCCCAAATAGCTAAGCAGGAATATGCGAGGATCCATAGCCAAGTCCACCCCACAGAGTTCGGACAGAGTGTCAGTCACCCCTCTCCAAAACGTGTGTAGTCTCGGACAGGACCAAACCATATGGAAAAACGTCCCAGTGTCAACCAGACATCGGGTACAAAGCGGACTCCTAGAGGGAAACATTCCAGCCAACCTCTGCGGTGTGTAGTATGCTCTATGCAAAAACTTCAGCTGGATAAAACGGTCTCTGGAAGCTATCATAGAGGGGATATAAGAGGAGACACAATCCTCCCACACCTCTTCGTCAAGATCAGGGATGTCTGCACTCCACTTGCCCAAAGCCCCAGCTGTGTCCACATCGTGAGCCACCGTGAGTCGGAGGTAAAGGGAGGACAAGGGACTCCCCATCACCCCCGAAATCAAGAGGCGCTCAATTGAATCAGGCTCGAGGGTCACAGGGGCCGTGAACTGTGAGGCGAGGGCATGCCTGAGCTGGCAGTATCTAAATTGGAAGGAGAGGGGAAGGCGGTAGGCTGCCTTCAGTTCCTGGAACGTCATCATCTTGCCGTTCGGCATCACGTGCCGGAGGGTGAGGATTCCTTTTTTCGCCCACAACGCAGGGTCCGGGAGACTGTATAGGTGGGGCAGGAGGGGGTTGGCCCATAAGGGAGTGTGGGGAGAGATGGACCCGGGTTTGATGTGCTTGACCCTAGAGGTGCGCCAGACCAGTAGGACAGTCCTCATGGGGCCGGTAACCGTCGAATGCGCTTTGGGACCCCTAAATACCAGGTTGGAGAGTGCTGCATATGAACCCAGCACTGCCGCCTCCAACACCACCGCCGGGTTCTGCCTGGGCTGGGAGAACCACCATCGCACCGTGACCAGCACCGCCGCCCAGTAGTAAATCAAAAAATTCGGGAGCGCCAGCCCCCCGCTCGATAATGGGAGATAAAGTGTGCGCCGCGCCACCCGCGGCGGACGCCCAGCCCAGACAAAGTTCGAAACTATGCTGTCTAACTGTCGGAAAAATCACCGAGGGATAGGGATCGGAGTCTGCCTGAAAAAGTACAACAATTTGGGTAAATATACCATTTTAATAAGGTTCCCCCGTCCGACCGGGGTCAGGGGAAGGCTCCTCCACGTCGCACACTTCTTAGTAAGTTGTTCCAACACTGGGAGTATGTTCCTAGTAAGGTAGCTACCTGGTTGCGAACCCACCCGAACTCCCAGGTAGGTAAATTCCTCAACCCAGCGAAGGGGAGTAAGCGAGTCCGCCTGGGTCACCGACGCATGGAGCGGGAACAGTACCGACTTATCCCAGTTGATTCGAATCCCCGAGAATTGACTGAAGTTATCAAAATGGGCAAGGGCAGTACGCAGAGAGGAGGAGGCGTCCGCCAGGTACAGTAAGGCATCATCCGCATACAGGGACAGTTTTTCCTCCAAGGGTCCCACCCGGATCCCCCTAATCCCCGAGTCTCCCCGCAGATGGGCGGCCAGGGGCTCGAGCGCCAGCGCGAACAACGCCGGGGACAGCGGGCAGCCCTGCCTAGTCCCCCTCCCAAGGGAGAAGGGGTCCGACAGGGCGCCATTAGTGCGGACACGAGCCCTGGGATGCGCATAGAGCAGGCGCACCCAGGACAGGAATCGGGGGCCCAGGCCAAAGCGGGAGAGGACCGTCCAGAGGTAGCCCCACTCGACCGAGTCAAAGGCCTTCTCAGCGTCGAGTGAGGCCACCACACCCGGAGCATCCGGTCCCGCAATCGCCAGATGCGTGTGCAGTCGACGCAGGTTGATATCGGTGCCTCTACCAGGCATAAAGCCCGTCTGGTCCGGGTGGACCAGGGCCGTAATGACAGTATTCAGGCGGTTGGCCAGTATCTTCGCGAAGATCTTAGCATCGACGTTAAGAAGCGAGATAGGTCGATACGAGGAACAAAGGGCAGGGTCCTTACCAGCCTTGGGGATGACCACTATCACTGCCTCGCTCATCGAGTCCGGGAGAGCCCCGGACTCCGACACCCGGGACAGGAGGGACAACAATCGGGGAGCGAGGTCTTCGGCATAGGTCTTATAAAATTCCACCGGGAGCCCATCCGGGCCCGGCGTCTTCCCTCCCTGCATCATTTTTAGTGCCCGTTGGACCTCCTCTAATTTGATTGGGGGGTCCAACCTCTTCGCCACCGAAGGGGTGAGGACAGGGACGTCCACCGCCTCCAGGTAATCAGCCAAGGCAGATTGTTCGTAGTCCACTCTAGAGCTGTAAAGTTCCTGGTAGTAGGTGGCGAAACAGTGGTTGATTTCTCCCGGGGTATAGTGGGAGGTCCCCGCACAGTCCAGAATTTGAGCAATCGCGGTGACCCCGGACTGCTCCTTGGACAGCCAGGCCAGGAGTCTACCCGTCTTCTCCCCCTGCTCGAAGATACGCTGCGATTGGTGTAGTAGTCTTTTTTCCATCAGGGATGTCCGCAGTAGGAGAGTCTGTCTCGTCAATAGCTGCAACCGGTCGTAGTGGCGAGGGTCCCGAGTCCGAATATAGAGGGCCTCCTGTCTGCTCGCGTCCCCCTCAGCTCCAACAAGTTCCGCCCTGCGCTCCCGTCGCACTGCAGCTATAATTGACTGATAGTGTCCCCTGGAGGAGGCCTTAAAGGCGTCCCATACAGAGGTCTCCGCCGCCGTGCCCGGGTTGTCAGACCAGTATTGCTTGAGAGAGTCATGGAACCGGGGTTCCACCTCCGCATCCGTGATCCAGAATCTAGAAAGCCTCCAGAGTCTATCAGTCGGGTCAGTCGATATTGTCAGCGATAGGAGCAGCGGCGCATGGTCGGATATACCTCTAGGTAGGATAAGAACATCCCGGACCTTGGGCAGGACCGGAGCCCCCACGTAGGCCAGGTCTATACGAGAGAAGGATTTGTGAGTAGCCGAATGGCAAGTGAAGGCCTTGACATCCGGATACCTCCACCTCCACACATCCGTAAGGCCATATGTGTCCGCCCAGGCCGCCAGTCCCTGCCGGGTCGCACCCGGTCCGGCGCACCGGTCCATAGCAGAGTCCGGAACAAGGTTAAAGTCACCCAGCAATGCGACGTTGTCAGTCGGGAATTGTGCTATTTTAGATGCAAGGAGGTTCAAAACTCCAAGAGAGGCAGGCGGTGGTAGGTAGAGGCCCACCAACACCCACGGTAAGCTATGGATCAACGCATACACTATTACATACCTGCCATCCGGGTCGAGAGCTAGGTCTAGGAGCTTAAAGGGGAGTGACTTGAGGACAAGGATGCTCACGCCCCTGGCGTAACTGGAATAGGTGGAATGGTAATGGTGTCCCACCCACGGCTTCTTAAGACTGAGGGTCCTGCTCCCTATCAAATGCGTCTCCTGCAACACACACACATGCGGATGATATTTTTTAATAAATTGAAACACTAAGGAGCGTTTAATTGGGGCGTTCAGCCCCCGTGTGTTCCAGAAGAGGATATCAAGGGTAGCCATACATACTGATAAAATAAATAATGAGAGGATCAACACCGGATAGGAGACGCCAGGCAACCCCAGCAGCCATCGCAGGGCCGAGAGGAGGTCCCCGTCTCCCTGCCAGTGCAGCAATACATGAGGAGAAAATTACTGTCATGTAACATAGAACAGAAACAATAACAAGAACATGGGAGCCAGCTGAGCGGCTCCACGTAACTAACCCCCCCCCCCACCCCACCCCTCCCCCAAAACGTAGAGGAGAGTTTTCATCCCAAAAACAACCAGCCTTCAGGCCAGATCTGAGGGCAGTGAACAGAAGGCAGTCCGCTCCCTTGGACCAAGAGGGTCACAAGAGAGAAAAATAACGAATCAACAATACAAAGGACAAAGACCAGAGAATCCTTTAAGGCATCCGGTAAATTAGGAGTAAGCAAATCACCCGGAGCCCCGGGGGTACAAACTTGAAGGGACACACTCCGAGCATCCCAGTGGTCTGCATAGTCCAGCAGCAGGATGGGGAAACAGGAACAGTCAGCCTGAGGGAACCCCATACCTAAACAACAGGGGAGGGTAGCAGTGAGGGGTCAGCACCGAGGGCCACAGAGAGAGAGCGTCTGTCTCGGGTACACTCAGGGCAGGAGAGAAGGGGGGGGGCAAGGTCCAGGAGGGGGGGCAGCATCGTGTCCTCCGACGTCTCATTGGTGACCATTGTAACCCCCAAGGGCAGGACAGGAGAAGGAGGCTAGGAGCACAGTACCCCAAAAGGGGGATAGCATCTAGGTCAGAGAGTTCAGTACTGCCACCTCCGTCCCGCCAAGTCTCAAAATGTGTCCCAAGGCCGCCCACCCCACACCCAGGACCCCCTCAAAGGATCAGTAGGGGCTCCCCACAGCATACTCACAAGTTGGAGTACAGGCAGCAGGTGCAGTCCACCTTCAGCGTGGCAATGTCTCCACCCAGGCCACCACATCACGGGGGGAAGTAAAGAACTGTACGCGCTCGCCATCTTGCACCCTCAGTTTAGCAGGGAACAGCATGCTATACCGGATCCCCCGCTCCCGGAGCAGGGCGCGGGCGTGATCAAAAGATTTACGCTGGCGTTGGGTCTCCACGGAGTAATCCGGAAATATGAGGAGTCTGGTGTTCTCAAACTTCAACTCCCCCTGGAGCCGGGCCGCGCGGAGGACCGTGTCCCTGTCTCTATAGTGAAGGAGTTTGAAGATGAAGGTGCGTGGGGGGGCCCCCTGTGGGCCCCTGCCCGCCGGCATGCGATGGGCCCGTTCGATGGAGAAGTGCGGGGAGAAGCGTGCAGCAGGCAGTAGAGAGGGGAGCAGCCGCTCCATGAAGGCGACTGGATTCGGCCCCTCAGCTCCCTCCGGCAGGCCCAGGACCCGCAAATTATTGCGGCGGTTCCGATTCTCGGCGTCCTCCGCCCTAGTCTCCAGCACCTTTACCCTGGATTTCAGGGAGACCAGATCCGCTCGTTGATCCCGCTGCACATCTTCCACGTCGGAGACCCTGCGCTCCACCTCCGTCACCCGCTCACGAAACACGTCCATGTCCCGACGGATGAGGGCCGTCTCGATCTGGACATGGTCTATCTTGGTGGTAAGCGCGGCTTGGCAGTTAGAGATCGCCAGCATTAGTGCGTCAAAGGCTGGGGAGCCAGCGAGGATCGCGCCGTCCGGCGGGGCCTCCTTCTGTGCCTCCATGCTTTCGGCAAACGGCGGAGTAGTAGGCCCGAGTTTTGGCGGGTTGTGGGCAGCAGGCTTGTTCCGTATCCCCCGGCCGCCGGATCTAGTCCCCCGCATGCCCCGGGGACTCCGTCAAGGAAGGGCAGAGGTGTAGGTAGGAGAAATGGGTGATTCTGCACAGGATAAAGACAGGATGGGATTCCGGACCGGGAGCTCAGCAGTTACACGTCTGCTCCCATCGCCATCTTGGACACGCCCCAACGACGGCCATACTTAACATTGGTGCGCCGCATATACGCCTCATATAGCAGGGGTAACTTTACGCCGGGAAAAGCCTAACGTAAACGGTGTAAATGTACTGCGTCGGCCGGGCGTACGTTTGTGAATTCGCGTATCTAGCTGATTTACATATTCGATGCGTAAATCAGCGTACACGCCCCTAGCGGCCAGCGTAAATATGCAGTTAAGATCCGATGGCGTAAGAGACTTACGCCTGTCGGATCTAATAGATATCTATGCGTAACTGATTCTAAGAATCAGGCGCATAGATACGACCGGCCGGACTCAGAGATACGACGACGTATCTGGAGATACGCCGTCGTATCTCTCTTGTGGATCTGGCCCATAACATTTAACAGGTTTGTCAATTACACTCACAGAAATAGAGATAATGAAGCTCTTTGCTATACAATGTTATACAAACATTAGCAATTAAATAAAACATTTAACAAGTGGTATGAATCTAAATACAATCTGAGAAGTTGGTGAGAAGTCAATATAGACAATATAGTCAATCCTATAATATTCAATAGTACCAACAGTAATTACTTACTAATAAGTTTTGAGGGTACAGGTTGTATGCATGTAAAGAGTGGGCTGTAAAATTAAGGTGAGAGGGGAGAAAAGGTAAAAGAGAAGGAGGGTAGAAAGTTGGAGAAGTCCACTCAGGCGCCAGTGCAAAAAATTGTTTAGTTGAATAAATGAATGGATGAATGAAACAGCTATCATGATAGAAGGACCGATTCATCAAAGGTTGGCGGTAGGTAATATTTTATCAATGGGTACCATATCTTTTCAAATTTGAGAATTTGGTCTCGTTCGATAGCCATCATTTTGGCGTGAGACATGGTGGCTGCTTTGAAATATCAAGCAGTGCTATGGAGATGAGTAGAAAGGGATTTGTTCTGTGGTCCTAATCCACTTCCTGTTGTGACAAAGCTGCTGCTCCATAGATACACTATTGTGAGTGTTTTCACCCCAATACAAGAAGTGAGTTACTGACAGGTTTACCAAATATAAAAATACTGAAAAAAAGGTAATGAATGTAGCCTCTCTATTTAAGGACTGGTAAGCTGCATTGTATTACATCATTGTTCTCGGGTTTATATATACGAAAGTCTGATTTGCAATCAAAATGAGAAAACCCCACTTTATGTTTGTTATGTGTTCTGATTCACACAGAATTCCTAAAAAAAAAAGAATCACAAACAAGATGGCGCATGTGCAGAAGTGTCAAGGGGCTCATTTAGGACCCGAAGGCTGAGCACATCTGCACATGTCATAATAGCGGCGATGGGGGGAGGTACAGAGAGGACTGTAATTAAAAATTGCACAGCAGAGAAAAATTTCAGTTTTGGAAAAGAGCAAATGCATGTAAGTAGCATTTTTGAGGGAATTGCCAATGCTGTCTTCTTTCTGAATATGCTGGTTGCCAAGCCATCTCTAACTTCAACACCTGAAAACACTATGGGGGTTGATTTACTAAAACCGGAGAGTGCAAAATCTGATGCAGCTGTGCATGGTAGCCAATCAGCATCTAACTTCAGCTTGTTCAATACCAGGCATTTTCACCCCCTTCCTGCCCAGGCCAATGTTCAGCTTTCAGCACTGTCACGCTTTGAATGACAATTGTGCGGTCGTGTGGATCCCAAACGAAATAGACGTCCTTTTTTCCCCACAAATAGAGATTTCTTTTGGCGGCATTTGATAATCTCTGCAGTTTTTATTTTTTGCGCTATAAACAAAAAAAAAACTGCCAATTTTGAAGTCATCACCTTATGGACGTCATGTGAATGTCATATGACAATACGCGGGTATTGAAGTGGTTAAGGTTTGACAAAAAAAGCTGGAAGCTGGTAGGTTTCTATTCAGAGTTGCACCAGATTTTGGACTCTCCATCTTTAGTAAATCAACCCCTATACATTTTTTTCACGTACCTGGTAGAGGTTCAAATGACAAGTGGGCTTCCCTTACACCTCCTGTCCCACCTGAGTTGTTAACAGCGTATAGCAAAGACGAGGAGTGACATGGGTGTCTGAAGCAGGTCCAGACCAGAAGATGCTCCGGGTAGTGCAGAAATACTGTGATGCAGGATTGGAGACTCGCGTAGGAGGTTGATGTAGGAATTTGCAGGTGCTGGATCCTGAAGCATGGTTGATCAAGCAGAAGTTTGCAACAGAGATAAAGATTCAGGAACCAGAGACAGAATCAGGAGCCAGGCCAAGGTCAGGATCAGACAAGCAAAACTGGTAACAAAGCAATCCAGGATCAATAAGGGGAGAACAGAATCAAGCAGAGTCAAAGAGTAAGCCAGATCAGGGTTTGGATGCAGGAACAGAACTAGTCACTGATCACAGAAGTTGATGACCACTCAGCGATTCTCCTAACCTCAGTAAAACCTTAAACTGGCTACTGAGCGCAAAAACGCCAGTGCCACAAATGTGCATGGCCTCAAAGGTGATCTTTCAGATGGTTATGCGCAGTTTCATACACAATCTTCCTGACAGAGCCACTGACCCTGGATAAAAGATATAGTACAGAAAAGTCAGAATTAAGCTAGAATTCCTTTTCAGCATACTTGAGATTAGTCCTTAGAAAATACTAATTGCAGTAGATCACCTTGACAAATAGATTTATTTGCAGCATTCATTGCAAGAATAAAAAGTAAGCAGTGTTCAGCTTCCCAATAAACAATTTTGACTATGCTTTTTATAAAAGGTGACAAATATAGTGTGGCATTGCCACAAGGTTCATTTAATATTTTTACATACTGTATATTGCCTATGATTTTTGTAACAACTAAGATCATATGTGACAGAAACATTAACAGGCCTTAGTACTTTAAATAGGATAAGATAGCAGATAAGAATTTTTTTTTTTTCGCTAAGGTCTGTCTTCATTGTGTGGACTCTTAAAAATGTTTTGTATTTATGAAACATACATTAGCAGAATGCCATATACTAAACACAGAGCAAGGAAGAGAAGGAAACATTTCATCTAAGGAAAAGTACAGAGAAAATTGATTCTTTTTTTTTTTTTTCTATTAGATAAAAGCGTTTTCCACAGCAGTGAAGCAAAGGCCTCTTTTTTCACAAAGGAAAAGACATTTTAACTGGCAGATGCAAAAGATAGCTTTTAAGAAGGTGCTCGAAAAAGGCCTTGCTGTGCAGGTGATCCTGACCCATGATAGATAACAATAGGCAAGATGTATTTAAATTGTTATCAACGATTGCTGTTGAGAAAAGATCAAATAATAAAGTTTACAAGACACTGTATTAAGATTCTAGTTTGTGTTTGTAAAGCACATTGCGCTCCTAAATAAATAATTAAAACTAATTGAAAAAAATAAATAAATGTATGCACTCATCAAAATCCATAAATAGGTTCAAGAAAAATCAGCTAAAGGATAGATAATATCTGTAAACTACTTTTTTTTTTACTAGAGATGGAGGTAGAACAGAGCTCACCATTGTGTTTATAAAATAAACTGTGCTCCTAAATAATTAATTCAAACTAATGTGACATTGGGGGTTGTAAGCTCTTGTGGTAGATGCATTTTCTTGTAGTGAGTCCACACCAAACCGGCATATATCATTAAGGGCGTGGTAGCCCACGTTTATTGAATGAGAAAAAAAACAAAATAAAAGTCCACTCAGGAATCCCACGCAGGGGTTTAAATGACATTCAAAGATAAATTAAAATACCAGCCCACCTGGCTACTCTTCAACAGCACTGCTGCTATAGTTACTGGTATCTTAAACCACCAGATATTCCAGTCCCAGTCTTGTACGCACACAGCTTTGGGCTTCTTAACCACTTAACCCCTGTACCATATTGCTGCCCAAAGACCAGAGCACTTTTTGTGATTCGGCACTGCATCGCTTTAACTGACAATTGCGCGGTCGTGCGACGTGGCTCCCAAACAAAATTGGCGTTCTTTTTTTCCCACAAATAGAGCTTTCTTTTGGTGGTATTTGATCACCTCTGTGGTTTTTAGTTTTTAGTTTTTGCGCTATAAACAAAAATAGAGCGACAATTTTGAAAAAAAATTATATTTTTTACTTTTTGCTAGAATAAATATCCCCCAAAAATATATAAAAAAACAGGGAAGAGGGGGAGCTGATAGAGAATATGGGGAGTCCTCCTCTTCTCTGTCAGCTCCCCCTCTTCTCTGCCAGCTCCCCCTGTTCTCTGTCAGCTCCCCCTCTTCTCTGTCATCTCTCTGATGGCTGCCTTCACTCTGGAAAACAGCAAATGACAATCCGCTACATGTGGCAGGTGAAGTGGCAAGTGACAATCTGCTACGTGTGGCAGGTGACATTGTGGCAAGTGACAATCTGCTACGTGTGGCAAGTGACAATCTTCAACGTGTGGCAAGTGACAATCTGCTACGTGTGGCAGGTGACATTGTGGCAAGTGGCAATCCGCTACGTGTGGCAAGTAACAATCCGCAATGTGTACAAATAGTACCATTTCCAATGGTTGTTTGTAACATAAGAACCTTCATATCATCTGTGTCAGGGATGTCTAACACAGGCATCCAACACAAGTTTAAACAGATCAGTGGGCTACACTTAAGGAAACAGGCACAAAAGTAGGTGAGAAATATATATTTATTACAGATAAAGACACACGTGCAAACCAAACAACAGCAAACCCCAAAACAAGCAAAGCATACAAGAAAACACAGCAACCCTCAAAACACCTAATCTGACTAACTAATATATACAAAAACAAGAGCATATATACATAATCAAGCAGGGATGGAAGACAAGGGGGAACAGGCAGCCAGATGGAGGGAGCAGCGGCAAGGGGAAGCTGGAATCGGGAGACGAGACTCAGGGACAGGGTACAAGGTACAGGAAACAGAGCCCAGGACAGGGCAGGAAGCAGATCAGGTCAGACAGGAACAAGGATAGCAGAGAGGGTACTGAAGCCCTGAACCTCAGTGAAGGGCAGGCTTATATACTTCCAGCAGGCTCACATCAAGTGAACCAAAGAAATAACCAAAAAATACCACATAGAAATTTTCGAGGCCAAAAAAAAATCATTTTTCCAAAATCATCACTAATGCCCTAAACCGCCCCCGCGAACTCTTCAAGCTGGTCACACAGACCATGAATCCAGTCTGTCTTGAAGCCCCCAATTCTGATACCCAAGAATTTTGCAATGAATTATCGGATCACTTCATTAACAAAATTGAAAGGATCCGTGAAAGCATTCAGCAAAACAGTACCCCACTCAATCCCCCCCTTAGTCAACCGCCCAACTCCCATAGAAATCAGCCACAATCAACTAGGTTCACTCTAAAACCCATCCACATCGAGGCCACAAAAAATATCATCAGCACCCTGCGTAACAGCATGGCGCCTAATGATATTATTCCCACCAAACTGCTAAAGGAATGTGCCGACATTCTGGCACCACCTATCAAGCAGCTGATTAACCAATCATTCAGGGAAGGCACAGTGCCCACCCTGTTGAAACAAGGTATAATCAAACCCATTTTAAAGAAACCCACCCTTGACCCCAAGGACCCTGAACACCATCGTCCCAGAACAGGCCTGAACATCTTCTCCAAAGTAATGGAGAAAGCAGTGGTACAACAGCTGCAACAGCATCTAGACACCCATAATTTGCTCGATCCTTTTCAATCAGGCTTCCGTCCAGGGCACGGGACGGAAACAGCATTGCTCAAGATATGGGATGATGCTCTCGAGGCCGCAGACGAAGGAGAATCTTGTCTTCTAGTACTCTTGGACCTCAGCGCAGCTTTTGACACGGTAGACCACAAACTATTGCTGACTCGGCTATCAGAAGTAGCCAAAGTCGCAGAAGGTGACTTATCCTGGTTCTCTTCCTTTTTGGAAAACAGATCATAAGTGGTGAGACTAGGACCGTTCACCTCTGAAAAACGAACGGTGTCTTGCGGTGTCCCAAAAGGATCCCCTTTGTCGCCGGTGCTGTTTAATATCTATCTTCGCCCTCTTTTTGAAATCATCAGCAGCCAAAAGTTGCTCTACCACTCTTAGGCGGATGACACACAACTGTACTTTTGCATCTGTAACAAAAAGGATCATCATCTTGCTCTAGAGAAATGCCTCTCTTTGATAGAGAACTGGATGACAAAGGAGTTATCTTAAACTCAACGGATCGAAAACAGAACTTCTCCTGTTTCACACCAATCGAAAGAATCAACTGGCAACACCCTGGATACCTCCACCCATTCTGGGCAAAATCATCACCCCTAGCACCAAAGTCAAAAGTCTCGGAGTCATCTTTGACACCTACATGAAAATGGATGCACAAATAGGGTCAGTAGTCAGCGGATCCCATCATCTGCTGCGCCTACTATGCAGACTTATTCCATTTATTCCCAAAGAAGACATAGCAGTCGTGGTGGGAACAATTGTCAACTCCAGACTTGACTATGCAAATGCCCTTTACCTCGGACTCCCAAAGTACCAAATCACTTGCCTACAGGTCGTTCAAAATATGTCCGCGCGTGACTGGGAAAAAACCTTGGGAATCTATCTCCCCTTCACTGAGAAGCCTTCACTGGCTGCCAGTGAAAGACAGAATAACCTTCAAAGCACTCTGTCTGACGCATAAATGTATCTTGGGAAATGCTCCCAAAATCGTCTTTGGAACACTTTACCAACCTCCATTCGGTTGGAGGAGAATTACTTGGCCTTTAGGAGAAAGATCAAAACCCATCTCTTTTGAGGTCAAAGGATAAATGTTCAAACAAGCGCCCAGAGGCGATTTAGTTCGCATGTGCAGCGCTATATAAGTTTTTCACTCACTCACTCAAGTGCAGCTTGATTAATGAAGAGTCCATCTACTGGGAGAAACCCGCTGGTGGCCACCAGAATTGCACCCAGGGGCGTTGTTAGGGGTGAGCTGGGGAGGCTGGACCCCCGAATGGGTCGATGAAAGGCCCAGAGTCTCGGCCATGGATTATTTAATAAATAGCCCCGAGTGCCGCCGAGCAGGGACCATTTTGTTACCGAGCAGTTTCTAGGCCCGGCCGAGTGCTACTGCGGGGTTTACAGGGCTGGATCGTGAATTAGCGGCCGAATTGCTGTGAAAGATCACACTGATCCATCCAGCCCGTGCTGCAGCTGCGCTGTGTCCTGTGACAAGGAGCTGCACCTGTCACAGGGCTCAGTGAGTGTGTGTGTTCCGTCTTGCAGAGTACAGCCCTCCCCTCCTCAGTCTCCACTAATGGGAGAACGATCAGCTCTGTCTCCTCCCGCCCCTCTCTCCCTATGCCTGCCCATACTCGATGCCTCCGGTGTCCTCTGTGAAGCAGAAATGCGGGCGGGAAACTTTGAAGTCGGCAGCCACAGTGTCATATTCCAAAACATGAAGACGCTGAGTGAGCCAGTGACAGTGAGCCTCCTGCTAGGACTGTGCAAGTGAGTGAGCTGTAAACAGGCTCTCCCCTCCCCCCTCTTCTCCTACTCCTCTCTCTCTTGAGCCTTATCATTTAACCTCTTGCCTGCAAGGCACTTTCACTCCCTTCCTGCCCAGTACAATTTTCAGCTTTCAGTTCTCTTACACTGAGCCCAGGTTCACATTGGAGCGATTTGGCATGCAATTTGACATGTCAAATCGCATGCCAAAACGGTGACAATTGTCAGCGATGGCACCATCTGAATCGATGCAACGTTGCATCGATTCCATTTGTGGTGTCGCACCGATTCCCAAAAGTAGTTTCTGTACTACTTTTGGCAACTTCGGGGTGCGATTTCAATAGACATTTGTACAGGAACCCGCACAGATGTCTCTGAAATCGCACCCCAAAGCCGGGACTGAAATGCAAGTATGAAATCGTTCAATTGTTCAGCTGAACTCACACAATTTCATTCCCGATGTCAGTGTGAACCTGGGCTCTGAATGACAATTGCGCAGTCAAGCAACACTGTACCATATTACATTGTTCTTTTTTTCACACAAATGGAGTTTTCATTTTGGTGGTATTTAATACGCCATATTCGATTTCGCGATATATATCATGAATATATAGACGAATATTCGTGAAATATTCGCTAAAATCGAATATTCGTGATATTTTATCCAAAAAAATTTTTTGCAAAATTTCGCTAATGCGAATGCGAAATTGATTGCGAAATTCTGAAACATTCAATTTCACCTGCCCTTTGGAAAAAGTGTGGTTTTACGTAATGGACCCTGCAACTAACAACAAGGTATTAAAAAAATGAATACATTATTATATAGATTTGAGGGTTTACTTTGACCAATTTGTATATTGATTAGTTTAATAAATATTGAATAACCATAGATTTGGAAAATACAGATCTCTCCTCTAGACTGACCTGTATTGAGTTAGGTAAAGATCAACCGCACACTGGGGCCCCTGATTCTGTTGAGTTAAAAAAAAGCCAAGTAAACCGTTTACGTTGACATCTCTTAAATGTCTTTATGTTAAACAGTTATTATTCTCATTAAAGAGGTGAAATGCAAATGATGACACGGGACAAAAGATGGAAAATTCTTTGAAGATGTGATACACTGGAAAAACGCACAGAAACACTCCACTCTCTCTAGCCACCTTGTGAATCTGCACTGAAATACTGCTGGGAGTGATCTTATATACTGGTCGTGCAGGTAGGTTCCTATTGGTTGCTATGGAGGTTGCTAACCTCTGACAACTGTGGTAGGAGAACTCTGATTGGCTCTGATGCAAAAGAAGGGCGGAGAAAGTATTTGCGAATAATTGTAATACGAATATTCGCGATAGCGAATATTCGTCAACATAAAAGGATCGCCTCAGCTTAGCTACTCGGCCCAGGGTCTCTAATCATACCAGCAATGCTTTTAGACGTCGATGGAGATCACTAGGATGTGATCTGTTTTAAAAATAAATTTGAAAAAATGCGAATATTCGTAATAGCGAATTTTGGCTGCGATATTCGAGTTATTCGCGAATAATCGAATATGCAATATTCGTAACGAATATTCGCAATACGAATATTCGTGAGCAACACTAGTATTTAATAACAATTGGGGTTTTTTATTTTTTGCTAAAACATGAAAAAATACAACTTTTTTTTAAAGTTTTTTTTTTTGTAAATACAGTGCCTTGAAAAAGTATTCATAAAATCCCAATAAAATACATTTACTTTTCTGGTTGTAACATGACAAAATGTGGGAAATTTCAAGGGGTATAAATACTTTTTCAGGGCACTGTAAGTAATTTTTCTCCTTCACTGAAGTTCACTGATGGGGGCACAGATAGGCGGTACTGTTGGGCACTGATGGTTAGCAATGATGGGCATTAATGGGTGGCACTAAAAAGCAGAACACATTGGTGTCATTTGCTGGGCACTGTTGGGGCTGCACTGTAATCAGTGCCCTAATTATTTGTACAGTGTCCCCTGTGAGGAGATGCCCCTAATCGGCTCTCCTCACAGGCTGTCATTTACATGTGATTGGCTGTTATTGGACACAGCCAATCACATGGGTAAAGATCAGCGTCATCGACTATTTACCAAGAGCAGGGTCATGCTGTCATTGCTGTGTCATATTTGTCTTGCTTCATAACATCAATATCCGTTATAAAACCTGGAGGGCATGGATGGTGAGATGATTCGGTGGCACAATGGGCCACCCGACTCGACTTGCCTCCCCAGGCTTAAGGCTGCCAGCCCTCCCCTGGTGGCGCCTATGATGAACGTCCCACTGGTCCAATCCGGGACCGTGGGACATGTGACGTCCATCATAGGCGCCGCAAGCTTAGAAGGCGGGAATTACAATGCTGCCCGGCGCGCAATGCGACATCACAGCTCCATTCGGAGGCTCTCTTCTGGCTGACTGAGCGTCCTCTCCTCTGGCTGACTGAGCGTCCTCTCCTCTGGCTGACTGAGCGTCCTCTCCTCTGGCTGACTGAGCGTCCTCTCCTCTGGCTGACTGAGCGTCCTCTCCTCTGGCTGACTGAGCGTCCTCTCCTCTGGCTGACTGAGCATCCTGTCCTCTGGCTGACTGAGCGTCCTCTCCTCTGGCTGACTGAGCATCCTGTCCTCTGGCTGACTGAGTGTCCTCTCCTCTGACAGACTGAGCATCCTCTCCTCTGGCTGACTGAGCGTCCTCGCCTCTGGCTGACTGAGCATCCTCTCCTCTGGCTGACTGAGCGTCCTCTCCTCTGGCTGACTGAGCATCCTGTCCTCTGGCTGACTGAGCGTCCTGTCCTCTGACACCACAGCTGCCCGCCACGCCACATCCCCACTCCCTGCTCGGCAGCTCTCCTCTCCTCCTTGGCTCCATCGCTATGACGGGCACATCATGGCTGAGGTAGGTGACGTCAGTGGTTGTGTATGTATGTATGTAGGTCAGGTCAGTGTAGTCAGGTCAGTGTAGTGTAATCAGGTCAGTGTAGTGTATGCAGGTCAGTGTAGTGTATGCAGGTCAGTGTAGTGTATGCAGGTCAGTGTAGTCAGGTCAGGTCAGTGTATGCAATGCAGGTCAGTGTAGTCAGGTCAGGTCAGTGTAGTAAGGTCAGGTCAGTGTATGCAGGTCAGTTCAGTGTAGTGTATGCAGGTCAGTGTAGTGTATGCAGGTCAGTGTAGTGTAGTGTATGCAGGTCAGGTCAGTGTAGTCAGGTCAGGTCAGTGTATGCAATGCAGGTCAGTGTGGTCAGGTCAGTGTGGTCAGATCAGTGATTGTGTATGCAGGTCAGATCAGTGTATGCAATGCAGGTCAGGTCAGTGTATGCAATACAGGTCAGGTCAGTGTAGTGTATGCAGGTCAGGTCAATGTATGCAATGCAGGTCAGTGTAGTCAGGTCAGTGTAGTGTATGCAGGTCAGGTCAGTGTATGCAATGCAGGTCAGGTCAGTGTGGTCAGGTCAGGTCAGTGTAGTCAGGTCAGTGTGGTCAGGTCAGGTCAGTGTAGTGTGGTCAGGTCAGTGTAGTGAGGTCAGGTCAGTGTAGTCAGGTCAGGTCAGCGTAGTCAGGTCAGTGTATGCAGGTCAGGTCAGTGTAGTCAGGTCAGGTCAGTGTAGTCAGGTCAGTGTAGTGTAGTCAGGTCAGTGTAGTCAGGTCAGTGTAGTGTAGTCAGGTCAGTGTAGTCAGGTCAGTGTATGCAATGCAGGTCAGTGTAGTCAGGTCAGGTCAGTGTAGTCAGGTCAGGTCAGTGTGGTCAGGTCAGTGTATGCAGGTCAGTTCAGTGTAGTGTATGCAGGTCAGTGTAGTGTATGCAGGTCAGTGTAGTGTAGTGTATGTAGGTCAGGTCAGTGTAGTCAGGTCAGGTCAGTGTATGCAATGCAGGTCAGTGTGGTCAGGTCAGTGTGGTCAGGTCAGTGTATGCGATGCAGGTCAGGTCAGTGTATGCAATACAGGTCAGGTCAGTGCAGTGTATGCAGGTCAGGTCAATGTATGCAATGCAGGTCAGTGTAGTCAGGTCAGTGTAGTGTATGCAGGTCAGGTCAGTGTATGCAATGCAGGTCAGGTCAGTGTATGCAATGCAGGTCAGGTCAGTATATGCAATGCAGGTCAGGTCAGTGTATGCAATGCAGGTCAGGTCAGTGTACTGTATGCAGGTCAGTGTATGCAAGTCAGGTAAGTGTATGCAAGTCAGGTCAGTGTAGTCAGGTCAGTGTAGTCAGGACAGGTCAGTGTTAGTGTATGCAGGTTATTTCAGTGTGTACTGACACATACACACTCACGTAGGTCTGGGTATGTGTCAGGTAGGTCACCCTGCGCCACCCCACCGGCCGCGCCCGCACCCCCCGGTGCCGGCTTGGCTTCGGGCTGAAGCCCCTGGTCTTTTTGGCACCTAGCAACGCCCCTGATTGCACCCTTTGTTGCTGGAAGTAATAGTGCCACCAGCAGGTGACCGAAGCCACAACATGGATCATGACAATCTGCCATAGCCCTCCCCCATCTTTCCCTATTCCCCTCACTAATAGGGGCTGACCCCTGTCTGACCTGTCTGACCAATTATAATCTAATTCACCCTCCCCCAGAATCCTAGTTTAAATACCCCTCCAGTCTTCCCATAAACCTCTCCCCCAGCACAGTAAACCCCCTTCCATTTAGATGCAAACCATCTTTAGCATATAGGTTGCACCCCAATGCAAAGTCAGCCCATTGCTCTAAAAAACGGAATTCCTCCTTCTTACACAAGGTCTTTAGCCGTGCATTCAGCTCTCTAATCTCCCCCTGCCTTTCCTGTATTGCAAATGGCACAGGCAACATTTCATTGAATATCACCTTGGATCTCCTTCCCTTCAACTTGCAGCCTAGTTCTTTAACTTTGTTCTTAAGGAGCCTCCACCTTCCATATATTCTGTCATTGGTTCCAACGTGGACCAAGACAGCTGGGTCACGCCCAGCCCCTCCCAGTAATTTGTCAACCTGGTCCACCACATGCTTAACCCTGGCACCAGGGAGACAGCAAACAATTTGGTTGAGGCGATCCTGATGACAAATTATATAGTAGTAGAGGTGTGTACATGTGTGTGGGATGGAGTATTTTAGTTATTTTCCTTATCCCTTAAATGTTTCATAAATGATAGTCGTCAATTAGGCAGTGATCCCCAGGCCAAATTTAGAAATACAATATAATATAGGGATTGTTTGCAGAAAGTGATTCTAATTTGTTGCTGTGTGGGTCACTTTGTTGTGCAGGAAGGCCAAAAAGACCAAGATGCTATATATATAATAGGACTAGTTAAACAATAAAACAACAGTGCATATCTCTAGACAATTAAAAAAATAATCTTATTTTTCAGGATAAATATGAAAATCCTTTCTCTCCTTTCCCTGTGATAGCTTGATTTAGCTATTGTTTTTAATGCAGTACTTACATTTATAAATGTAGTTTTCAAGAACTGAGGAGTTATACCTAATTTACAGCTCAATGGACAGGTTCTTAAAAAAATACTGTTTTAAGGTACTTCAGATATTAGCTCCCTCTTACTTGGGTTTTTTTTTTTATAAACTATATTAATTCAGAAAGTCCCATTTACATGCTGGGCTAGCAAGAACTTACCATAAATTAAATATAAAGTGTAGAATAAAGGAAATTATTTCTTATACAAGAGAAAATGCTTTCATGCATAAATAGATATGTCTGAGAGAACATCCTCACATTAATTGTGGTTTTGATTATTAAAGCATTCTGAAAAAGTTGAAGGACAAAAATAACTTGTAGTCATGCCTCGTAATGCACTTTTGAGACTGAAGATCGAAACTTTGCCCTTATTCTCATAACAAGTGTAATGAACCAGACACTGGATGAATTAGAAAATGTATGTGAGGCACAGGAGGAGGCTGATATACCAATAGGGATATGGAAGCTCAAGCTGTCAAACAGTATCCAAGCACCTCTTTGGCTGAGCACAATTCACTGCAGAGGTTGCAATTAGGATTAACTACAGTGGATGCTTCACTTCCTATGTATAAGGTTACGTACATGAACAGATGGAGCCAGGTCCTTCTCCTACACTGGGCAGAAAAAAACTGAGCTGCTGAGTGCAGGGTGAGGGGTTATGACCAGAGGGACTGCCCCCTGGGCGGGGCTGTTCAGCTTTGGTATAATTATATGTTTTTGTATATCTAACATGTCTGCCTTGTCCTTTCCTAATAGACGGAACATAACCCACTTGTCAAGTATAAAGGAGCTGTGTCTGTCCATGGACGAAAGAGAAAAGGGATTTTAAACATATATTACACACAGACTTTTATACTAAGCTGACCTCTTTCATTTTATATGACTATATGATTTTTATATGACCCCAATTTATATGACTGATCTAGGGGCCAGAAAACAGCACTTTACATCCAGGAAAACATCATCTGAGGGCATGATAAAGTTGTGGAATTCATATGAACTGTTTTTCCATGATTCCCAATTAAGTGAGCCCTCTCTCACGCTAGTAAGGGCAGAACCCCCTTTCTGAGTGGGCTGGTTCTCCTAAGACTCTAATCTTGCACTGCTCTTCTCAATATGAACGTGTCAGAGCAGGGAAGATGGCCTTGGCTCGTGTTCGTGAACCAAAGCGGAGTTTGCGTACCAAGGCAAATTTTTGTGAACTCTGTTCAGTGTTTTTTTTTAAGAACAAAAATGGTTTACTAACTTGCTCTGCTCAATAGAATTGCACAGAGCGGCCCCTATCCTTCTCTTCTGGGGTTCCCTACTGGCGCTCCTGGCTCGTCCTCTTTTCAGTGTGCCACCATTATAAGCCACTTCCTATTGTGGCACACCTGTGGACTGGATTCCAAGCCATGCTACATGAATCCATAGACACAGAAAGCGTGGCTTGGCCTGACCCCCCACTGTTTAAATGACAGAAAGGTGTATGAGAGCAGGAAGAGCCGCTACAGAACGGCACAGCACTGGATCGAGTGACGACCCAGGTAATTATAAGGAGGGGGTGATACTAATACCTAAACTTTTTTTACCTTAATGCCGGGAATGTATTTGGGGAAAAAAAGTTTAGGCTTTAAAACCACTTTAACTTTATACTATCTATGTTACGGCAAAATATGCAACAGCAATGTAAAAACCTTAATCTTGCAAAAAGTAGCACCTTTATCTATTAAAGTGATTGTAAAGGCAGAATTTTTTTTTTTTTCATCTTAATGCATTCTATGCATTAGGGTGAAAAGCCTTCTGTGTGAAGCAACCCCTCTCAGCCCCTCTAATACTTACCCGAGCCCCATCTGGATCCATCGATATTGTAGGAGTGTCTCAGCTGCCCCAGAGTCCCCTCCTCAATGGCTGAGACAGCCATTGACATTGGCTCCCACTGCTGTCAATCAAAGTCAGTCGGCCAATGAGGAGAGAAAGAGGGTTGGGGTCAGGCTGGGGCTCTGTGTCTGAATGGACACAGGAAGCTGCGGCTCGGCTCGGGTGCCCTCATAGCAAGCTGCTTGCTATAGAACAGGAACCCGAGAAGTGGAGGATCTGGGATGCTCTGTGAAAATCCACTGCACAGAGGTGGTACGTATAACATGTTTGTTATTTTTAACAAAAAATAAAAAAATAAACTTTAGTATCACTTTAACTATGCAGATTTTAAATGCTGAACTCCCAGCCTATATACTGTAAAAGGTCCCAAATAATGCAGCTTCGTATTGATTAATATATCAATAATTGTATTTTTTTTCTAAATGCAAGCAGTGCAAATACTAATTTGACCAAGTGCCAGCTACATGCAATCTACGGTATAGCCGACTAGGAAAGGGAGAATCAGCATAAGGATCCAGTAATTTGAGCTGCAGTGCTCATTTGTTAGCAAACAGCATAATGAAAGGGTGAGAGAGCAGAGTGACAAAGACATGGAATCATCAGTGTGCTGCTTTTCTTTTCACTAATCTCAGGCTGGATAGGAGGAAGAGACAAGATCTATAATTGTAACTTAAATGGGGTTGTAAAGGTTTTTTTTTTTTTAAACTTAATGCATTCTATGTATGACAGGGAGCACGCCCGCAAGCTAACCCCCTCGGGATAGAGCTTCCCAGAGGGGGTAAGCTATTGTGGGAAGGAGCCAAGACAGCCGCCGAGGGACCCCAGAACAGGAGGATCGGGGGCCACTCTGTGAAAAACTAACTGGAGGTAAGTATAACATGTTTGTTATTTAAAAATAAATAAAAAACAAACTCATACAACCACTTTAAACCAGCATTAAACGCAAATATAAACATTTAATAATATTGCAGTACCAATTTTTAGATGTGATAGCTAAATTTGTTTTCTTTCTTCTATTTAAATCTGGTGATCCAGCCAGCAAGTCCATTGTTTTTCACAAGCTACCCAGCAGAATGTATCAGTTTACATGGATGAGGCAAACCATTTAACATGGCAGGGTTAAATAAAATGATCCGCTTTTATTCATTCATCCAAAACGTTTCTCAAAATGAAAAAAACAAAACAGTTTTTTGTAGCTGATTATAAATTGTGAGTTGGAGTTTGGTTTCAATTTGTTAGTGTAACTAAATCAGCTAGTAAATTTAGCATTACTCTTGCCTCAGATTGACAATTCTACTGTCTGTTGTGCCTCCTCTTCTCATTCATCCAGAGTGGAGGCACGCTAATAAAGGAGGTGTGTTACTGACCAGATCACCAGGTGAAAACAGAGGGAAAAAGCCTAAAAAAAGGAAAATTAATACAGCCATCATCTAATAATTGGTAAGCTGAAATACACTATATTACAAAACGTTTTTTTGAGTATAGCCTCTAGTAGCACAGCCTAAACCTAGGCATAAAAAAGTACCATCGTTCAAAAATGATAAAGGAGAAAAAGGAGAAGGGGTAAGAGCTTGAGGACAGATGCTGAAGCTGGCCAAACAAATTCTGACCCCCATAATTGGTGGTGGACTTGGTACTAATACACAAACAGGATCACAGTCAAACAGAGTCATGCCTGCTAGAATGGTCCTCATATATCCCCTATCCCATAGGAGACAAGAGGGGTGGGGGGCAACTGCATCAGTTTTTCAATGTTGGCACTTATCCATTTTTTATCCTCTTTAAAATTACATCACTTTTCCTTTTCAATGCATTTTTTCAATGATAAAAAAACACAGTGCAGCATGGTGGAGTACACTAGTCAGGAGAAAACATTGTGCCAATTGCAAGGTTGGTCAACTAATGCAGCAACATGGATGCTAGAAACAGATGTGACTTGGGGTGGCTTACTGAATGGTGTTTAGTTTCTTTTTAGAGGAACGTGAGTGTGATCAGCTCCCGAATTTGGAGGAGTGGAATATGACACCTGGACTTAGCACATAGCCTCCACTTGATCTAATATCCCCTGACGCAAGTCAAACAGTGGGCCAAAGAGACCCACAAGTGGAAGAAACTACTCTTGAGCCTTTTGTTTGTGCAAGTAAGTATTCTTTAAATCTAGCTTCAAATGTGTATACATGTCAAGTTTTTAGATGCCCAAACCAAACACCCACTCCACACATTAGCAAAGTATGTAGTGTCTTAACATTAGCATAGAGAAGGAAGAGGTGGAAGGAGCTGGCAGTGTTGCTAGGTACCCTAGTTTTGTAGACCAGGCACCAGGGCCAAGATTACAGTGTAGTTGCAGTGTGTATATAACTTGTATGACCTAATAGTCTAAAGAGTTCTCCTCCTGAAGAAGCAGCATTGCCGCGAAACCGGTCGAGGCCTTGTGGCTCCACCTATCTGTCATAATTGGTTGTATACCCAATGTTGATTTGTGGGGTCTGTTCCCAAATGTTTTTAACGTGTAAACCGCTTTATGTACATAAATTTTGTTTTTTACACTTACCTGGTTTCTTATCAGTGCCGTGAAAGTCCCTCCCCCCTCCTTCCCCCCCTTTTTTTGACTTATGTTTATGGAATTGCCTGGGCCTCAAGCAGCCTTGGCTCTTTAGACTATTAGGTCATACAAGTTATATACTAACTGGGATGTTGGCACAATTAAAATAGTTGTATCATTAGTCTAATTGAGGCAATACTCACCCCTTTCGACTCAGTTGCAGTGTGTACATTCCTAGTAGTATCTGAAGGGCAAGCAGGTTGCAAGTAACAATAGACTGGCTAGGTAAGTATTTGCCCAATTTTAGTAACTTGACCATAATTCACTATGTAGGGCATTAGCCACTTGACCATCATTCCTTTAATACTTTTTTCTCTTCTTAGAAGGATACAAACTTCCAAGATGCACAATTGGCCATATCAGTGCAGATATGATGCAGGCTTTGAATGAGCTTGAGCAAATAAAGGATTCTGTCACTGTGTTTACAGGTTTATGTCGACATGCTAGCCAAATTTAAATTTCATCAGGCCTGAAGTTTTCTTCCACTTGTTGGCTTCTGTTTTCCCTTTTCCTATTTCACCTTTTTTTATTACTTTGAAGCCCTGGTTCACATGGTGCTACTTCGAAATCGCGCTACTTTACTTGAACTACCATGATTTCGAAATGGCAAGGTCAGCACAATTTCAGGTGCTACTTAATAGACATTTGTGTGGCTTCATCCCCAGATGTCTATTGAAGCCGCACCTGAAATTGTAAAAAGTAATGCAGGAACTTTTGCAAATTGGTGCAGTGCCGCTAAATCTGTGTAGCACCGATTGGAATAGTGCCATTGCCTCCAATAGGCTGCGACTTGTCATGCGATTTTATCTCTCAAATCACATGTTAAATCTCTCGAATGTGAACCTAGGCTTTTTTAGTGTCTGCAGTCAGTGTTTCTCCACTCCACTTTTCTAGGTGCACCACCTGTTATCTTTATTTTCCACAGTAGAATAACCACTGTGTGAATTACTAACCTAGAAAATGACCTCATCAACTGTGCCAAAAGCAAAAAATAGAGAAAACAGGACCTGGGAATGTATCTTGAGAAGGAGAGTTTGGAAACACTACCCAAAGTAATGTTATTTGAAATCTTTATGTGTTTTTTAGAATTGCAAAGCCAAAAATTAAAGATGCACACAAATTGGGGAAAAAAAATATTTCCCTCATGATCCCATGCCTAAAATGTGTGTCTTTCCCTACATCGAGTTAGCTAAAGCCACAAAACACACAGTGGGGGTTATTTACGAAAGGCCAATCAACTTTACACTACAAGTGCACTCCAAGTGCACTGAAAAGTGCACTTGGAGTGCACTTGTAGTGCAAAGTGGATTGGCCTTTCGTAAATAACCCCCACTGTGTCAACATGTGCAATCTCCCATCATGGGGTATCAATGGACTTGTTTCGGGGGTACAACCCCATCCTCTGCACCCCCAAAGTGCGTACATTGATATCCTGTGATGGGAGATAGCACATGTTGATACACTGTGTTTTGGGGCTTTAGAAACTAACCTGTTTTAGGCAGGGGATCATAAGGGAAATTTAAAGGAGTTGTAAAGGAAAAATTTGCAATCTATGCATTAAGGTGAAAAAACATCTGATGATGCCGGCCCCCCCGAGCCCCCGTTTTACTTACCTGACCCCATGAAAGTCCCACGCTCGTTCCGAGATCCTCTTCGCCGCTCAGCCTGGCCGCTGATTGGCTAGAGCGGATGGATTGAGAGCAGCACAGCCATGCCTGTTTAGCCCCAGAAAAGACCAAATAATGGCAAACATACATGTTATACACAAAGAAAGATGTTGGTTTGTTCTAAAACCTTAAAACACTCATGTAAATGTGCTTGTTTAGTAAAAAACATTTTACTACAATGTGTGGCTTCTTATTTCAATGCTCAATACCAGTGTATTTGTTAAGTTGGTGTAGTTACAGTGACAATGTGCTCTAAAATGTGGAAAACGAGTTGAAAAGGCCTCCTTTATTTACATTAATGCATTAGATACATTCAGAACAAAACCATTGTGTGTGTGTGTGTGTAGCAGAGCCACACTAATAGTTAGCTGAAGATGAGATTGTCACCTCATGTAGCAAATAAAGTACGTTTGCACAATATTAGAAAATGTGCCAAATTAAGACCATTTGAGAACCTAGGAGACAGATAATAAACACAGACAACAGTAGTACAAATGAAATAGGAGTTTAGGATCAAATAAAAGATTTATTCCTGAACAGCTACAGTTTGCTGCCATGCCACTGCCCCTCTACCCACAAAATAGTCCATGTATTGTTGCCGAACAACTCTGGAATTTGGGAGGGCAACCCAGAACGGCCACTTTCAAGAGCTGTCGTCACAGCCACTTCAGCTGGGCCTGACACTGCAGAGTCAACATCACCGGCCCTGAGGCAAGGTATCTGCTAGCATTCCTCCATAAAAAAATGTGGAGGATGCAGCAGCACAATACAACATGGTTGGATTTATATTCGGCCAGGTTGATAGAGGTTAAAAACAGCCTAAAGCGACTGGAGAGGATGCCAAAGGCATTCTTTAACAACCCTTCTGACACGAGAGAGTCTATAATTAAATATTCTCTGCTCTGGGGTGAGGTTCCTCATAGGAAAGGGCTTCATAAGATATTACCCCAGAGCAAAGACCTCATCTGCCACAAACACAAAATTGAGTCCCTCCACATTGTCCTGAGCAGGTGGCAAATTTAAGATGCCACTCTGGAGCCGGTGGTAGAACTCGGTCTGTATAATCAATCCTCCGTCAGAGTTGCAGCTGTTCTTCCCAACATCCAGGTACAGGAACTCGTAGCTGGCAGACACAACAGCTAGAATGACTATGCTGCAAAAGCCCTTATAAATAAAAATAATAGGACCCTGAGTTGGGTGGAGGGACAATACATCAATAGCACCACCACAGTTGGGAAAATCCCACTGCTCCTCGAACTGGGCCACAACATCCTGCCATTGCTGGGGGTTGGAAGGAAACTGTGGAGTCAAACAAGGAAAACAAATTACTACTTTGGTTCATAACATTGCAAGCAGATTGGACACAAACATTCTTGGCCAACATAAGTATAACATTTATGAGTATTTAAAGAGAAAAATGTGAGGTCAACTTATCAGAATCCTCACCCCCTCTGGTGGCCCATTCTAATAATGTTGTGGTGGGGGGGATGGGTAGATGTTTTGGACAGGTAACACTCTCCACTTCCATGAGAGCTGAATGTATAAAGAATGTGTGATACTTTGGCCAGCCCCTCCTTACTTACACTATTGGCAGCCCAGTGGACAGGTAAGAGTGTCATAATCCAAAAATATGAATACACACTGTCAAAATTGAAGCACATTTTGACATTCATAAATTACCGATCAAGATAATAGGAGACAACAACTTTCAACAGTACAATTTGAAAGTAATCAGGCAGGCCCTTGCACTACATGCTTTGGTAAATTCATCCAGAAATATGACCACAAAAGAAGTATACTGTGTATGGGTTTTGCAAAGTCAGCAGAGTAGTTGTATCAGTTGACTTAGCATCTTGGGGGGGGAGGGTTCCAAATGAGTTTGTGCACCCAAAAAAATTGACTCTTGCACTTTGCATGAATTTGAGGACAACAATAAGATTGGGACACATTTTAGGGGGTGTATACGATAAACAGAAAAATGTAGCAGACAAAAAACATTGTTAAGGTACTAGGCTAGGTATGTATGGGCCCAGGGTAGCATGCTGGGGAGGTTAGTAAAGGAAAATATGCATGTAGGCCAAAAAAGGAGCAGAAAAAGCTTACAGCATGCATGAGGACACAGAGGACATTCACAGCATAATACAATAATGGTAATTATGGAATCAAGAAATGAATACAATACATTAGCAAACATTAAATACACAGAATGTGATGTTAACCACTTAATCACCGCATCATAGCCAAATTACGGCTACAAGGCGGTTCGTTAACTCTGGGAGGACGTCCATGGATGTCCTCCCAGAATCACGCTCCCGCACGCCCCCAGGGGCGCGCATGGAGGACCGGGTGCATCATGGATCGCGGTAAATTGCTGCTAATAGCGGCCGTTTACCATGTGATCGCTCCGTCCAATGACGGAGCGATCACATGTAAACAAACCGGCGTCATTTGATGACGCCGGTTCCTCCCTCCTCTCTCTGTACGATCGGTACAGTGTGAAAGGGGGAGAGCGGGTGTCAGCAGCGCTGTGGCTGGATCTGTGACTATTGCAGTCACAGATTCAGCCATCCCTGCAACCCCCGCCCCAATACTCTGCAATACCCCCCTGCGCCAATACTCTGCAATGCCCCCCTGCGCCAATACTCTGCAATACCCCCTGCGCCAATACTCTGCAATACCCCCCTGCGCCAATACTCTGCAATACCCCCTGCGCCAATACTCTGCAATACCCCCCTGCCCCAAGACTCTGCAATACCCCCCTGCCCCAAGACTCTGCAATACCCCCCTTGCCCCAAGACTCTGCAATACCCCTCTGCGCCAATACTCTGCAATACCCCCCTGTGCCAATACTCTGCAATGCCCCCGGCCCCAATACTCTGCAATACCCCCCTGCCCCAATACTCTGCAATACCCCCTTGCCCCAATACTCTGCAATACCCCCTGCCCCAATTCTCTGCAATACCCCCTGCGCCAATACTCTGCAATACCCCCTGCACCAATACTCCGCAATACCCCACGCGCCAATACTCTGCAATACCCCACGCGCCAATACTCTGCAATACCCCCTGCGCCAATACTCTGCAATACCCCCTGCGCCAATACTCTGCAATACCCATGCGCCAATACTCTGCAATACCCCCTGCGCCAATACTCTGCAATACCCCCTGCGCCAATACTCTGCAATACCCCCGCACCAATACTCTGCAATACCCCCGCACCAATACACTGCAATACCCCCGCACCATGACTCTGCAATACCCCCCCGCACCAATACTCTGCAATACCCCGCACCAATACTCTGCAATACTCCCCGCACCAATACTCTGCAATACCCCCGCACCAATACTCTGCAATACCCCCGCACCAATACTCTGCAATACCCCCGCACCAATACTCTGCAATACCCCCGCACCAATACTCTGCAATACCCCCGCACCAATACTCTGCAATACCCGGAAAATACTCTGGAAAAAAAATGTGTTTTAACCACTTCCCGCCCACCGGCTGTCATATGACGTCCTTGACTTTGTGCAGGGATATCTGAATGATGCCTGCAGCTACAGGCATCATTCAGATATCCTCTTTTTCAGACGGCAATTCTCTACACCATAAGAATGATTATGTCGGATGTTCCACCTCTTGATCGTTCTTACAGGAGGCGAAAGGGGACATCCGCCCTCCCATCGCCCTCCGGTGCTTCTTCCGAATCACCGCTACGATCAAAGCCAGGATCGTTTTTTTATTTATTTCAGGCTTCCCAGCCTAGAGGTGAGATGTGGGGTCTTGTTGACCCCATATCTCACTGTAAAGAGGACCTGCCATGCTATATTCCTATTACAAGGGATGTTTACATTCCTTGTAATAGGAATAAAAGTGATCAAAACATTTATTTTTTGGGAAAAACTTGTCAAACTAAAATAAATAAAGTAAAATGAACAATACATTTTTTTTTAAAGCACCCCTGTTCCTGTGTGCTCGTATACAGAAGTGAACGCACACGTAAGTCCCGGCCACATATGAAAACGGTGTTCAAACCACACATGTGAGGTATCGCTGCGAACGTTAGAGCGAGAGCAATCATTTTGGCCCTAGACCTCCTCTCCAACTAAAAACATGTAACCAGTAAAAATATTTAAAGCATCATCTATGGGGATTTTTAAGTAGCGAAGTTTGGCGCCATTCCACAAGCGTGTGCAATTTTGAAGGGTGACATGTTGGGTATCAATTTACTCTGCATAACATCATCTTTCATATTATGAAAAAATATTGGGCTAACTTTAATGTTTTTTTTTTTTAAAGCACAAAACAATTTTATTTCCAAAAAAAATGTGTTCGAAAAAATTGCTGTGCAAATACCGTGCGAGATAAAAAGTTGCAACGTTTTGGGGTTCTATGTAATTTTCTAGCAAATAAATGATGATTTTTACATGTAGGAGAGGAATGTCAGAATTGGTCTGGGTGCTCTAGAACGCCTAAAGGTGCTCCCTGCATGTTGTGCCTCTGTATGTGGCCATGCTGTGTAAAAGTTTTCACACATGTGGTACCGCCATACTCGGGAGGAATAGCAGAATGTGTTTTTGGGTGTAATTTGTGGTATGCATATGCTGTGTGTGAGAAATAACCCGCTAATATGAACATTTTGTGGAAAAAATTTTTAAAAAATCTTGATTTTTGCAAAGAATTGTGGGGAAAAAATTACAACTTCAAAAAACTCACCATGCCTCTTTCTAAATACCTTGGAATATCTTCTTTCCAAAAAGGGGTCATTTGGGGGGTATTTGTACTTTTCTGGCATGTTAGGGTCTCAAGAATTTAGATAGACCGTCAGTACTTCAGGTATGATCAATTTTCAGATATTGGCACCATAGCTTGTGGACGCTATAACTTTCACAAAGTCCAAATAATATGCACCAATTTGTACTTATTTTTTACCAAAGATATGTAGCAGTGTAAATTTTGGCCAAAATGTATGAAGAAAAATTACAAATTTGCTAAATTTTATAACAGAAACAAAGAAAAATTCATTTTTTTTTACAGAATTTTCTGTCTTTTTTCTTTTATAGCGCAAAAAATAAAAAACCCAATGGTGATTAAATACCACCAAAAGTCAGTTCTATTTGTGGGGGAAAAAAGGACAAAAATTTCATTTGGGACAGTGTTGTATGACTGAGTAATTGTCATTCAAAATGTGAGAGCACCGAAAGCTGAAAATTGGTCTGGTTATTAAGGGTGTTTAAGTGCCCAGTTGTAAAGTGGTTAAAGAATAAAACTTACCCGAATATAGTCCTTCTGCAGGACTTGAATAATGGCAGAACAGGTCTTTGAAATAATGAGTCCCAGAGCCTGGGGGAGATCCCAGTAGTAAACTTGAGGTCCGGGAGACTTCTCCCTGTCGCCAAGTATGGTAAGATGGCTATGAGTCTTTTCTCTGGAGCGATGGCAAGCCTCATGCCTGTGTCCTGTTTCCTAATATAGGGGGACAACATTGCCAAAAGACGGTGAAAGCAGGGGTCCGTCATTCGGAGATAATTGCTAAAATCATCAGGATTATTCTCCTGGAGCTCCCGCAGCAAAGGCATATGACAAAATTGGTCAAGATTAAGCAACCAAATTTTGGTCCAAGAACTCCTCCTGTTCCTGGTTCAGGCTTGGGTCAAAACAATAACTCTAAGCCCAATACTAGCATGTTCTCTCCTCGGAATGTGCAACATGGCTGGTTGACAAACAACCATTCAGAAACAAACTGAAAAGCACGAACTGAAAAGTGTGAATCAACACTGACCAAACTTCTACTTACTCAAGATTAGCAGAAGGCAGTGCCGATCCTGACCTCCCTGGGGCCCTAAGCAAAAATTACATGTCACATAAAAGTTAAAAAGCGGGGGAGGGGGGGCGCTGCCGGCAGTGACATGTCACATTAAAGATTAAAGTTGAAAAGTGGGGGGAGGGGGTGTTCTGCTGTCGGAAATTACATCGTACATTAAAGTGAGAAGCGGGGGGTGCTGACTTCTTCCCTTTTCTTCCATGCAACAAGTTGAGAAGCGGGGTGAGAGGGCATAAATGATTTCTCACAAGGCGGGGCCCTCCGCAGCTTTGTGGGGCCCTAAGCGGCTTGCATAGTGAGCCTATAGGGCGGATCGGCCCTGGCAGAAGGAGCCCAAAGGGTGGCTTCTGACAGTTGAACTTACCCTTTTGTAGTCTCGTAAGTACATCTAAGGCCCCATACAGACGACCGAACATGTCTGCTGAAACTGGTCCGCGGACCAGTTTCAGCAGACATGTTCGGTCGTCTGTACAGCCGAGCGGACAGGATTCCAGCGTACATTTGCCCGCCAGACCGTTTTCGAGCGGACAAATGTTTCTAAACATGTTTAGAAACATGCCCGCTGGAATCCTGCCCGTCGGACATGTTCGGTCGTCTGTACAGACTTACCGTACATGTCCGAGCGGCCGCCATCCCACGCATGCGTCGAATGACTTCGACGCATGCGTGGAAGCATTGAACTGCCTCATCGCCGCGTATCGTGTACGCGCGGATTTCTGTATGATGGTGTGTACAGCCATCATACAGAAATCTCCGGGCGGGCATGTACGCTGAAAACGGTCCGGCGGACCGTTTTCATCGTACATGTTTGCCCGTCTGTACAGGGCCTAATACGTCACTACATTCGTGTTTGTTGGCCGACAATTCGTTGCAGTTTGTATGCAATACAAGTTCATGGCCAACGCCTTTCGGACAAAAGTCCTACGCTTTGTCCGATGAAAATCCGATTGTGTGTATGAGGCTTAAGGATCAGACATTACAGTAACAATGGTGTGTTACACAAAATAATTACTTACAGAACAGACAAATCTCATAGACAAATCTGAGATCTGACCATCTGTTATTTTAAATAAATACATATGCTCATCAGTTGTGCATTTCTCTTGTATTGGAATCACAGTGTCCCTCTGAACATGCTGTAACTAAAATAAGATTTTGTTTGGTCTTTTCTGTCTTTTCTCATACTGAGCACAGCTATTTTTACTTCCATTCTTTCATGGGCTACAAAGAACAATACTTTAAAGGCACCTCCATAGATTTTTATTATTTTACTTTTTTTTTTTCAATATGGTAGCAGTAGCACACATAAATTGTGTGACTCAGTATGAATATCTTTTGCATCCCAGAAACTAAATGGATATGTGGATTTATACATATGGCTAGGTAGGTAAAATGAAAGTAGTAATTCAACCATAAAACTCTTGGGGAATCGAATGGTGACACTGATCAATCTCTTTGCCATGCTTTAAAGGCAAATCTGTCTTTTTTCCTGTTCTTCACATCGAAGCAATTGAAAGAGTTTTATGTGTGCTTATTTTTTTTTTGTTTTTTTTGGGGGGGGGGGCTATCTTAGTATACTTTAACCCAGAAATAAATGTAATTTATCAAAAGTTACCAAAGAGAACAATAATATTTCAGCTGTAAGAGGGACATATTCAATTGGTAGTGGCTGCAATAAACTGTGCGCAAGACAGAGGGCACTCAGAAATAATCCAAGCAGGATTATCCTGAACTTTAATTCAGCAAGATTGCAAACAGAGGGCTTTGTACACTCACCAGCCACTTTATTAGGTATACCTGTTCAATTGCTTGGTAACACAAATTGCTAATAAGCCAATCACGTGGCAGCAACTCAATGCATTTAGGCATTTAGATGCAGTGAAGACGACTTGCTGAACTTCAAACCGAGCATCAGAATGGGGAAGAAAGGGGATTCAACGTGGTATGTTTGCTGGTGCCAGAGGGGCTGGTCTGAGTATTTCAAAAACTGCTGTTCTACTGGGATTTTCACACACAACCATGGTTTACATGGTCCAAAAATGAAAAAAAATATCCAATGATCAGCAGTTGTGCGGACAAAAATGTCAGATGAGAATGGGCAGACAATTTAAAGGAGTTGTAAAGGAAAAAAATGTTTTTGCTTAAATGACTGTTTACAGGGTATAGAGACATAATAGTTAACTGATTCCTTTTAACAATGATTAAAAATAGATAAAAATCAATCATATAATGTACCTGTAGTTTCTAGTTTCGTTTTTGCATGTTGTTTCCTGCTTCTGTGATGTACAGAGACACAGAGCCAATACAGGGCAGTGATGGTTTGGAAAACGAAACTGATTGGTGCTGTGGGGTTTCAGACACACAGTAATCACACCTCCTTGATTAGTGACCACAGAGAGAAAGCTCCCAGTACTGTGGTCATCAGGAAACAGACAACCAAAATTACAGCAACTTGAGAGCAAAAGCGAACAATGAGGACATGAAAACAGCACTGCATTAAGGTAAAGAAAGCCTTTAAGAAAGGCAACAGTACCTCAAATAACCAAGGTATGCAGAATACAATCTCTGAACACACAACACATGGAACATTGAAGGAGATTGGCTACAGCGGCAAAAGACATCACTGGGTACCACTCCTGTCAGCTAAGAACAGGAAACTGAGGCTACAATTCGCACAGGATCACTAATATTGGACAATAGAAGATTGTAAAAACTTTGCCTGGTCTGATGAGTCTAATTTCTGTCTGCAACATTCAGATGGTAGGGTCAGAATTTGGAGTAAACAACATGAAAGCTTATCCTGCCTATCAACAGTTCAGGCTGGTGGTGTAATGGTGCGGGGGATATTTTCTTGGCACACTGTGGACCCCTTAGTACCAATTCAGCCTTGTTTAAATGCCACAGACTACTTGAGTATTGTTACTGACTATGTCCATCCCTATATGACTACAGTGTGCCCATCTTCTGATGGCTACTTCCAGCAGGATTTTGCACCATGTCACAAAGCTCAAATAATCTCACCACTGGTTTCCTGAACATTACAATGAATTCATTGTACTCCAATGGCCTCCACAGTCACCAAATCTCAATCCAATAGAGCACCGTTGGGATGTGGTGGAACGGGAGATTTGCATCATTGATGTGAAGCCGACAAATCTGCAGCAACTGTGTGATGCTATCATGACACTATGGACCAAAAGCTCTGAAGAATGTTTCCAACATCTAGTTGACTCTATGCAATGAAGAATTAGTTCAGTTCGGAAGGCAAAAGGCGATCCAACCTGGTACTAGCAAGGTGTACCTACAGTAATAAAGTGGCGGCGAGTGCATATCCAGTCCATAGCTTAAATCAAACAAAACATTGCTAGTCCAAGCTACCAACTAAACATATGAGAGTTCTGGAATAACAAGGTGCTTCCTAATGGATTTCTCAGAAAAAAAAAAGGTAACCTGTGTACTTTTTTAGTGTTCTGTCAGCAGTCAGTCTTTCACCCAGCAGCAGGCTCTCACAGTAGAAAGAGTGAGAGAGCCGTAAGTCAGCTCAAATAGAAAATGGTCTGTGGACAGCTGATCATTTAGTGAAGTCTGGCTTACTGGTAGACCTGGGACTACAGTTGACAAGGATACACCACTCACAATCCTGCCATCCAGTGCTTCACACAACCTATACTAGGAATGAGATTTGTGTTCACCGTTACCATGGATTTGAGCTGAATCCTGTTGGTGTAAGATTTGTGGCCCCGGTGAATTTATGTGAAGATTCACACTGGCTTAGAAGTGCTAATTAGGGGCTTTTGGTTTAGTCAGCCCCCTCTCTAAAAAAAAGAGTGAAGGGGCGTGAAGAAGCCATAGTGTCAGTGAATTGGAAGCTCTTATAGGGAGGGCAAAGGGAAGGGACAAACTGCATAAGGAAATATAAGGGTTCTTTAAAAGGTCCCGCACCTATTTAAATAAGTTAGAAATCTAGAAGTGCGGAAACTTTTTTTGAAGACCCCTCGTATTAGAATCAGTTTGGAAACTGTACTTTACTTCTAAATGCTACATCAAATCAACCCCTTTAATATCTTTTTGTGTTTTTTTTTGGGGGGGGGGGGGGGGGCTTTTTGTCTTTCATTTTATTTTGTGGTTGATTTGAGGTCAGTGGTCACTTTTAGCTGTTGTCCCATCCATAGCTAACATGCTGCAAGGCTTACCTTTAAAAATTAAAAAAGGCTTTTGTTTTAGAGGATGGTATTTGGAGTTTTCCTTTATTTTGGGGCTATATATTTGTTTTATTTTGTGTTGATAGTGCCTTTATTTTAGGTTGAACTGCCTTTTTTTTTTTTTTAATTGGGCTTTCGTTTGAGGAGTGGTCTTTTGGAGTTTTACATTCTTTGCCTGTACTGCTTGTAGCTTTTGTCTATTGTGCATTTTTGCCTATTGTCTTTGAGTAAAACTGTCCTGTTCCAGGACAATTTTACATTGCTTTATCCTCTGCAGTATCTTAATTATTGTAGCAAAGACCAAGTCTGTGCTCTTTATCGCTAGTAAATCTGGACTACGCTCCATCGGACATTTGCTGTCGGAATTTCCGACAACAAATGTTTGAGAGCTGGTTCTCAATTTTTCCTCAAAGTTCTTGTCGGAAATTCCAAACGTCTGCATGCAATTCCGACGCACAAAAATCGTACACATGCTCGGAATCAATTCAACGCATGCTCAGAATCACTGAACTTTTCTCGGCTCGTTGTAGTGTTGTACGTTACCACGTTCTTGACGTTCGGAATTTCCGACAACGTTTGTGTGACCGTGTGTATGCAAGACAAGTTTGAAAGAATAATCCGTCGGGAAAAAATCCACGGTTTTGTTGTGGGAATGTCCGATCATGTGTATGCGGCAAAAGAATTGAAATTTTAAATTTTCCTGCTGCTGGCCAGTTTTACACAGCTGTATCATTTGAGGTCTCTGTAGTGCATTTCCGCGAATTCTCCCTCATTAAAAATGTCCATTTTTACACAGCGTATCATCCTGCAATCTTTTAGACCCCTTTCACACTGAGGGTGTTTTGCAGGCGCTATAGTGTTAAAAATAGTGCCTGCAATCTGCCCTCAAACAGCTGCACCATACATTCCAGTGTGGAAGCCCGAGGGCTTTCACACTGGAGCGTTGCGCTAGCAGGCAGGGCCGGCCTTTGGGGTGTGTGAGCTGTGCGGCCACACAGAGCACCATGGGCAACAGGGGCACCATGCGGCCATCATAGCTCGCAGAATGTGAGTCGCTGTCAGTTACTCACATGGGATCCGATGGTACATTGCCGCCCGCCCGCCATCCCGCTTCGCCCGCTCCGCTGAGCCGGAAAATTTCCGCCAGTGTTGCCAACCGTCCGTGAATTGGGGTGTCCGTAAAAGTCCGTAAAAAGATGGCCACGAGCCAACCATGCAACTGCACATGCACCGTTCCGAAGCTGGCCGGGCTCGGGAAAGCTTGTATGCGCTCAGCCGGGCGGCGCATGTGCAGTAACGTAATGGCACCACCCGGCACCATTTTTGAATAGACGATCGGGACAGTGTCTCATGTAGTGCATTCGCCATAGGAGGACTCGGCCGAGCAGGGGTGAGGAGGAGGAGAAGGGGAGTATCCGCAGCCTCTGTCTGGATGTTGCGGCATTTTGGTGGGCGTGATTTTTTTTTGGGGGGGCAGCATTTCATTCTTGGTACCAGGCAGCACAATGTCTTGGGGGCGAGGGGTGAAGTTGGGGGGGGGCGCCACAGGTGACGTTTTGACTCCGCTTCCGTCCTGCTATGGTATGGAGACGGGTGGGGGCCATTTTCCCCTCACTTGTCTCCATACCCAGCCACAGGAAGGACCCGGTTGCCTCCGCCGCTGCCGACGGCTCCAGTAAGCGGCAGAGGGCATGGGCCCTCTCCCGCCGCCGATAACGGTGATCTTGCAGCGAATCTGCCTCAGAGACCACCATTATCGGAAACCGGACCGCTGGCTGAAAACAAGGATACCTAGGTTATGGCAGCTAGCTAGCTGCTGCCATAACAGAGATATCCTTCTTCAAACAGCCAATGTATATCGTCGTGCAGTGGTCCGTAAGTGGTTAAATGATACAAAAGCACCAAGATTATCCAATTCTAAGGTACATTCTGTGATCTACATCACACTGTAAAGAAATATAAAGTCAATGGAGCACTGACAGTCCATTTGTTATTACCTGCCGTACTGAAGCCAACCTTCCTTACCAATGTGTGAAATAAAACATCATGATCAATGTGCGGCTTCTGCTGTTGTGCTATTGCAGCACAAATTCGCTCCACTTTGCTTGAGGTGCCCATCTACAAACATTTAGGAAAATGATACATTACAAGAGGTCCCTAGAACCGTGAATAATATCGTAATCCTTTTACTGAATATGACTTGGCACTTTTATCTTACAGCTAGCAAGGGGTTCAAGGGGAGGGGGGCTGAATACATCTATCGATGAATATAAAAGCCCCATATGAAAGAGACAGTAAATATTTAACCATAAAATTGGCATATGCATCTTCTTAAAACTGCTAAAGACATGTACTAGGGTTCTTTTCTTTTTTTTTTTTACTAAGATATAAAAAACATTTACAACTCAAAGTACATGGTAACTTCTCATTATGTGAATGGTACAGAGTGACATCTAGTGGCCATGTTGAGTTATTTATGAAAGAAAATGACAATAGAACATTCACTAGACTAACCATCAGAGGTCTACAAGACTAGTTCGCAGTATAATTTGATTTTGAAGAAGACACTTTTGAGCTTTCAGTACATGCTTTTCCTTTTCTGCAATGTCTTAACAAAAGTTTTCTTAATGCTACAATGTGTAATGCCACGTACACACGACCGTTTTTTATGACGAGAAAATGCAATTTTTTAAATTGGTCATTAAAAATGGTCGTGTGTAGGCTCCAGAGCATTTTTCTCGACGAGAAAAATGGCCATTAAAAATTTAGAACCTGCTCTATTTTTTCTCGTTGTTTTTCACGTCGTCGTTTTTCTCGTCGTGAAAAACGGTCGTGCGTAGGCTTTAACGACAGGGGAAAAAACGCTCATGCTCAGAAGCAAGTTATGAGAAGGGAAATTTGCATAATCAGCCCAAAGGGTGGCGCCATTCGAATGGAACTTCCCCTTTATAGTGCCGTTGTACGTGTTGTACTTCACCGTGCTTTGCTCGAGCATTTTTTATCACGATCGTGTGTATGCAAGGCAGGTTTGAGAGGAATCACGTTGAGAAAAACATGAAAAACTGTCATGTGTATGCGGCATAAGAGTAATAAATTCTGACTGAAAATAGTCAATGAATCTAACATAATGTAATATGTTATAGTTTAGGCAAAAGGGTCAGATGCAGCTCAGTGGTTTTGAATCTCTAATGCCTTGTACACATGATCGGAATTCCCGATTGGAAAAAAGCAGGCGTAATTTTTTCATCGGATATTCCGACCGTGTGTATGCCCCATCTGAGTTTTTCCATCGGAAATTCCGACAGACTTTGAAAGAGAACATGTTATCTTTTTTTCCGATGAAAAAAATGTATATCGGAAATTCCGTTCGTCTGAATGGAATTCCGACAGAGAAAAAAACACGCATGCTCAAAATCAAGTCGTATGCTCGGAAGCATTGAACTTAATTTTTCTCGGCTCGTCGTAGTGTTGTATGTCACTGCGTTTTGGATTGTTGGAATTTGGTGTGACAGTGTGTATGCAAGACAGCTTAAACGGAATTCCGTCAGAAAAATCCAATCATGTGTATGGGGCATAATGCTACCTGGCTGTAGAAACACTCATTAAATGAATTTAAAACCACGTATTTGTCCCTATTCAAGAGATCAACCCTCTCTATTTGTCCTGGTGACCATCTCTTTTTGTCATCAGATCTGAAAGTGAGGGACAATTAAGTTGTCACCAAAACCGCCATAGAGGAGATGTCTTTCAATTGGGACACTTATTTCAGTCACAAGTTTCTAAGATGACATTTCCTTTACTTTGGAGAGAGTTTTCTTGCTGCCTGTCTTTTTCCACGGGAGAGAAGATAAGGTAAAATCTCTTTGGTAAAATACATATGGCAAAAAAAGCCCTGGCAGGGCTATTAATCAATATCTACTCAATTTAATATAATAAAAAAGGCTTGGCTTTAGATAGACTTTAGACATTTATATAATATACAAATGATATTGCATTTATCTATTGTACATTTAGTCTAGGCACTGCATTTTTCAATAGTTTCATAGTTGGTTTCATAGTAAGGTTGAATAAAGACTCCAGTCTATCTAAAGTGTGTGTGTGTGTGTGTGTGTGTGTGTGTATATGTCTCTTCCACTTCCCATATCACTGTATTTTGTGTTCAGTAAGATGCCATCTAAACGCTTTTTAAAATACTGACACCTCTTGCTTAGAGGTAGTGTGTTTAGGTAGTTCTGCGCTATGGACAGATATTGCTATATGTGTCGGTAGCTGCTGCCTCCACTAATATTAACTACCGAGGTGGCTATGGAGCTGCGTTAAAAAATACAGTTGTGCTCATAAGTTTACATACTCTGGCAGAATTTATGATTTCTTGGGCATTTTTCAGAGAATATAAATAATAACACAAAAACTTTTTTTTTACTCATGGTTAGTGTTTGGCTGAAGCTTACAGTGGAAGTGGAAAATGAGGGGTTCTGTTGAAACCAAACCACGGTCAGGTAGACCAATGAAAATTTTAGCCACAACTGCCAGGAAAATTGTTTGGGATGCCACAAAGTATCCCACTTTCAATATGCCAAACAGCACAGAGACAAGCCTTAAACCTTCTGGCACAAAGTCATTTGGAGTGATGAGACCAAACTTGAGCTTTTTGGCCACAACCATAAACGCTACATTTGGAGAGGAGTCAACAAGGCCTATGGTGAAAGGTACACCATTCCTACTATTAAAAACACAGAGGTGGATTGCTGATGTTTTGGGGATGTGTGAGCTACAAAGACACAGGAAATTTGGTCAAAATTGATGGCAAGATGAATGCAGTATGTTATCAGCAAGGAAGCTGCACATGGGACATACTTGGACATTCCAACATGACAATGATCCAAAACACAAGGCCAAGTCGACCTGTCATTTGCTACAGCAGAATAAAGGATAGGTTCTGGAGTGGCCATCTCAGTCTCCTGACCTCAATATCATTGAGCCACTCAAAATGTGCAGTTCATGCAAGACAGCCCAAGAATATACACGAACTGGAGCCTTTTTGCCAAGAGGAATGGGCAGCTTTACCATCTGAGAAGATAAAGAGCCTCATCCACAAATACTACAACAGACTTCAAGCTGTCATTGATGTTAAAGGCAGGGTTGCCACATCATCTCTTTAATCCAGGACACATATGAATTACACGGGTTATGAGGCTGATTTAATGCAGATAAGGCACCAAGTGAGTTTAATTACCACCTTAATCAGCCACAGAACCTGTGTACCGTATTTATCGGCATATAACACGCACAGGCGTATAACACGCACCCTAACTTTATAAGGGAAGTTTTAGGAAAAAAACTTTCCACAGCCTCCAGCGTATAACACGCAGGCTCAGTTTACCCTCTATTTTCAGGGTAAAAAAGTGAGTGTTATATGCCAATAAATACAGTAATTAATAGGTGTACTGGATTAAAGGGATGATGTGGCAACCTTAGTTGAAGGGGGCAATAAACGGTATTAAGAACTGGGGTATGTAAACGTTTGATCAGGGTCATATGGGAAGTTTGGGTTGTCATTATAATTTAAAAGTTAACACAGTTGATTGATAATAAATGCCTTCAGCCAAACACTAACCATGAGTGAAAGAAAAGTTTTTGTGTTGTTCATATTCTCTGAAAAATGGCCCTTGCCCCCACCTATAACTGGCCTTCACAGCAAGGAGCACATAGAAGGGCAAATGCATGAAAGACAAAACCAGAGAAAATTTTCAGCTCAATTCACCAACCAGTCTGCTTATTAACCAAATTAATCTGTCCAACAGTATGCATTAAAAACAGGGATTTAGTTAGCACACATTTGCAAACACATGCAACAGCTTCACGCCCCCTGTATTACTTGCAGTCCTAACCCTTGTAAATTTACAGAGAGTCTCCACATTGGGAACATATGTATTGTAATGGATAGAAGGGTCTATGCTAGAAAATACATATTACATATTTAAATACAAACCGTGTGGCATAATGAACAGTGACTTCAAATAAAACAAAAAATTGGTGCAAATAGCGCATAAAGTGACCAGTGCAAGTCTATATGTGATTAAAAATTAAAGTGACAAAGGTTAAGTATTCTTAGTATAGTGCTCCAAAAATCATGTGTTAATATATATATACAGTATCTCACAAAAGTGAGTACACCCCCCACATTTTTGTAAATATTTTATTATATCTTTTCATATGACAACACTGAAGAAATTACACTTTGCTACTTTGCTACAATGTAAAGTAGTCAGTGTACAGTTTGTATAACAGTGTAAATTTGCTGTCACCTCAAAATAACTCAACACACAGCCATTACTGTCTAAACCGCTGGCATCAAAACTGAGTACACCCCTAAGTGATAATGTCCAAATTGGACCCAATGTGGCAATATTTTGTGTTGCCACCATTATTTTCCAGCACTGCCTTAACCCTCTTGGGCATGGCTGGTGGATGTTAGAGACCTTGCACTCCCTCCACTTTCCATTTGAGGATACCCCACAGATGCTCAATAGGGTTTAGATGTGGAGACATGCTTGGCCAGTCCATCACTCTTCACCTCAGCTTCTTTAGCAAGGCAGTGGTCGTCTTGGAGGTATGTTTGGGGTCCTTATGTTGGAATACTGCCCTGTGGCCCAGTCTCCAGAGGGAGGGGGGATCATGCTCTGCTTTAGTATGTCACAGTACATGTTGGCATTCATGGTTCCCTCAATAAACTGTAGCTCCCATAATTTCCCATTCCCATCAAAGTTTAATCCCTCCCAATAAAACAAAAACAAAAAACAAAGCTTATGAACTGTTCTGTGTCTCTGAGGGTCTGAGAGATGGAGGTTGGGCTGGGCATGGTGACAGGTGAACCACAACATTCAGCAACCCCTACGGGAGCATGGCTACACTTATATCCACTGCCCTAGCAGTCTCATAGCACACACAAGAGCAGAAGTCGGTCAGAGCAATAAGCAGTGACGAGTCACTACTTCACTTCTTATTCTCCCTAATTAGAAGTCTAATTTACCACTTCCTGCAGCATTTCTTCAGAATTTATGGAAAAGCAGGAAGAGAAGGCCCCATAAAAAGTGCCCCTCAAGTTGTGGTGCCTGTAGACTCAGGACTACTGTGCTCAATGACAAATATGGCTCCCGGTATAAGATGACTTTATTGTTGTAGAATAAAATTGATCTGTAACCACATTTAAATTTAACCTGAAGCATCCCTGGTTCACCATGCTTAATTGAAAAATAAAGAGGATACAATATAACAGACAGATCCATATTATTCAAAAACAATAACTAAAGCTATTATAAACATAGGGGCCGGGATTCAGAGAGATTGTCTTATCTTTAGTGCGGAGTAGCGCATCTGATATGCGCTACGCCGACGTAACTTAGAGTGGCTCGTACTGTATTCAGAAAGCACTTGCTCCCTTTCTTACGCCGGCGTAACATAAAATGGGCGGCATAAGCCCGACTAATTCAAAGTAGCAAGGCCGTGGGCGTATTGTATTTAAATTAAACGTGACCCCATGTAAATGCATGGCCGATCGAACGGCGTGCGCATGCTCGGAATCACGTCGCAAATACTCCCTAAGATACGTTGGCTCAATGCTTTAGACGTGAACGTAACTTACGCCCAGCCCCATTCATGTACGACTTACACAAACAACGTAAAATACGACGCTGTTCCGACGTTTCCGACGTCCATACCTTAACATGACTTACCCCTGCTTTATGAGGGGTAAACTTACGCCGGACATAAGCCTTACGTAAACGGCGTAGCTAAATCCGACGGGCGCAAGTACGTTCGTGAATCGGCGTATCTAGGTCATTTGCATATTCGACGCGTAAATCTACGGAAGCGCCCCTTGCGGCCAGCGTAAATATGCACCCAAGATAAAACGGTGTAAGAGACTTACGTTGGTCGTATCTTGGCCAAATTCAGGCGTAACTGCCTTTCTGAATAAGCGCATAGATACGGCGGTGCTCATTTGGACTGACGACGGTGTATCTGGAGATACGCCATCGTAAGTCCTTTCTGAATCCCGGCCAGGATCTTTTTGTGATAAGGAACAGTAGTCCAGTACCTAGAGACTCCACTACTATAATTGGTGTTTTCCCCATGGCCTGCTCAATTTGTTTTCCCTTCCGAAGTTCCTGCCTTGCATCAATACTAACAGAAAGTTTCCCCCTGCCTATATGTTAGGTTCTTCCAATTATTGGCTGATCATCAGACCTCAAATCTTAGGGCACCCTGGCACAGCAATGTCACCCATATTTTCTAGTCAAGCGTCTGGCCCTGACCCTCCCATCTTCTTTGCCCCATGATTAGGTTGTGGCACTGCCCATTACAGCAATAGGTCAGTCATATATTGTGCAAACAGGCACTTGGGAAATAGACACCTGAAGATTGTCTTTCTTATTAACCCAAAGCAGAAACTGGGAAAGGAAACCCAGGTGGTTAGGAGGCCCCAAAGCTCCTGCTCCTCAGGTAGTGGCACTCCCTTAGCATAGCATGACTGTGTCTTATAACAAATGCAGAATTAAGTATAAGGTAAATGTAGGTAATGTTCTAGAATAACATTGACCTGAAGATACCTGCTAGGAAGTGAGAGTGAATCAGGTTCATTTAAGTAAAAACATGGAGCTAGTGCCAATTCATATACAGTTATGCACTGCACAAAGTTGACCATTTTGGTCTAAAGCAGGGGCGGACTGACCATTGAGGCATTCGGGCACTGCCCGAGGGCCCCATGCCACTAGGGGGCCCCATCAGGGTTACCAGGCTCAGTAAAACCAGGGACAGTATGTAAAAATCTGTGTTTTTTTTACATCTGTCCCTGATATGTCTGAAACCGACATGCTTTTGATGTGAAAATCCTGAGATTTTAGCTGCCCCGCCTCTGCACTGCCTCCTAGCGTGGTGGCCATCTGTAAGCCCAGGTGCCCCATAATCTTATATTGCCCTGGGGGGCCCCATGAGTTGTCAGTCCGCCCCTGGTCTAAAGAAATTATAACCATGAAGATGTGAGTCTCAACCAAGTCAATAGTTATGTTTTGATAGATAGACTAGATTTTTGCTTAAAATTTTTTTACTCCCATTTAAAAAGAAGTTGTACCATCTTGGAAGAAACAGGTTCCAAGGACCACGGCTATGGAACGCTCTGCCCACCAACATCCGCATGGAAGAAAACCATCGGGCCTTCAGGAAAAAACTTAAAGTGGAGTTTCCATCCCAATTTTTTTTTCATTATTGTGCTCATTAGACCTAAAAAAGAAAAAAAAATAGTTTTACTCATCTGGAAATGCCTGTTGCTATGCGGTCCCACAAAATCTGCCTTTGGAATCACCTAGGATTCTGACATCATCTCCCTCTAATGCTCCTGGGAAATGTGTGTCATCATTTCCCAGGATACAGTGCGCTACCCAATTATCACTCCCCATCCAAGACTTCCAGGAAGTAAGTGCGTGTGGGCTTCAGAATGCCCACAAGCAAATTGACAACGGTGTGGACATAGTTTATAAAACTATCTTTTTTGAATAACAATGCGGAGCGGCGGCGGATTGTAAAATAATAAGTGACCGGATTTATATTATAAAAACGCATGATGAAAGGACATACATTTAAAAAATGCTAATTGTGGTTGGAACCCCGCTTTAAGACTCATCTCTTCTGAACGATAAGGGCGACTCTGGATGGAAATACAAAACAGATTATAGCGCACACATGCAAAAATGACATTTATCCTGCAAGGCTAGTTAAAAACACCTGAACATATTCAAAAATACGGGGGTTTGGTCACACTATATAATCATATAGTGCTAAGCCCACTTACTGCGACAAAGTACCCCGAATTAGTGGGTCCTACCCTAGTAATAGAATGAAAGAACCTGGGTCTCAACCATGGGAGATAAACTCCTCTATGTGGGAGAACTGAAGGGTTTCTTCCTATACACTGGTGGCCACTAATGTGAGGTAATGAAGAGGGGGAGGGGTGCTCCAGCCAAGAGACCTGGTCAGAGTCTATACAAAATACAAAAAGGTACTTGGTGGGCACACCCAAAAAATGCTATACATCTAAGCTGGTGCTGCTATAAGACCAAATACAGTACAAAACAGATTATAGCGCACACATGCAAAAATGACATTTATCCTCCAAGGCTAGTTAAAAACACCTGAACATATTCAAAAATACGGGGGTTTGGTCACACTATATAATCATGGAATGTGGATGGAAATAAGCGCCTTGAGGCGATTCAGTTCGCATTTGTAGCGCTATACAAGTTATTCACTCACTCACTCACTCATTACCGTGAACAACATTGAAAATGTTCATGCTTCAATTTTCAGAAGTCAGCCCCAATATCCTAACAGCGAACAAGGAATAATAATAATTTGTCACCTGGTGTCAGGCATATATTGGAAGCACATGCCTGTCTTCTTGGGTATAACAGTCACAATTTAATGGAGAAGTGTTAATGGAATTTCTATCACAGCACCTTTTATCTACACACCTTTAGCATATTGAATATGAAGAAAATAGAACAGATTTTTCATTGGCCTGTCTTTATATGAGTAAGACAGTAGGCACATAATTAGCAGGTGCTGAAAGATAAATAGGGCTGCTGTTCTGTAGCAATACAATGTGCAGGGGACAGCCAGTTTGTGCCTTTGTATGAATGGAAGATGTTACTGTGCAATTCATAGGAGACTTTCACACATTTAAGCTATTTATTACATAGATGGTGGGGGTCTGTGTACTGCCTACACAAGGGATGCTTATAAAAAGAATAGTTTTCAGAACAAAAGGTGTTCACTGACTCCATTCAATACTTCAATACAGGTATTCCAAAGCTAATGAGGAGGTCATACTGGTGTGAATGGTTTAGATTTCTTTGAAAATTGCTGCGGAAGAACGTGTCAGTACTAAAGAATATAAATGAATGCAAAAGAATAACTGAAATTATTATTTATTTAGTCACCATTTGGAATTATCACATATGTAGACCTGTAGACTGGATGCATTTGGCATTGTAGACTATATTTAAAGTTAATTTTAAGACATGATAATCTTACCAAAGTTAAAGCAGTTAAACTTTACTTTTCCTCAAAAGTAACAAGTCCAATATGCAGGTATAGTGCTCACCCCGTTAGTGGCAGCTGAGAATATACCCAGGTCTTACATCCCCTAGAACAGGGGTGCCAAACCTTTTGAAGAGCGAGGGCCTGGTCATGGGCTACAATGAGAGGCGTGGATGGATGACAGGTCCGTGTCCACTCTGTTTTTTGTAGTGTGGACACGGACAATCAGGCACTCAGAAATGTAAGTGTAACCTTTTTTACTTGACCAAATAAATATTTTAAACGGCATTGCGCAATGAGGATTTTTTCCTGCTTTTGTCATTCCAATCTATTCCTATGAGGTACATCTCAACCTAAAGAGGCCATCCTAAGGGATTTGTTATCTGGGTATCCCCCACATGCTTACAAGACCATACTAGCTGTCAGGGCCATCTTAATAGCATCATGGGCCCCTGGGCAAAGTAATGTTATGGGGCCCCTACAAGCCTGCCCCAATTTACGCACCTACTCTCAAGAATGAAGTACAATATTTCTACTTTACAGCATGTCACTTGCCACCATCACCTGCGACCAGATTCATTGTGTCACTTGCCACCGTCACCTGCCACCAGATTCAGCGTGTCACTTGCCACCGTCACCTGCCACCAGATTCAGCGTGTCACTTGCCACCGTCACCTGTCATCAAATTCAGTGTGTCACTTGCCACCGTCACCTGACATCAAATTCAGCGTGTCACTTGCCACCGTCACCTGTCATCAAATTCAGCGTGTCACTTGCCACCCATCCCCTGTCACCAGATTCAGTGTGATATTTACCATCCATCCCGTCACCAGATTCAGCGTGTCACTTGCCACCCATACCATCACCAGATTTAGCGTGTCACTTGCCACTGGTTCCTTGTCACTAGATTCAGCGTGTCACTTGCCACGTCGCCTGTCACCAGATGCAGATTGTCACTTGCCAAGTCACCTGCCACAAGTTGCGGATTGTCACTTGCCACATGTTGCCACATGGGGAGCTGACAGAGAAGATGGGGGTTTGGCATAGAGGAGGGGGGTCTGGCAGAGAATATGGGTGTTTGGCAGAGAAGATGAGGGTTTGGCAGAGAAGATGGGGAGCTGACAGAGAAGATGGGGGGTCTGGCAGAGAGGAGGGCGGTCTGGCAGAGAGGAGGGGGGTCTGGCAGAGAGGAGGGGGGGTCTGGCAGAGAGAAGAGGGGGTCTGGCAGAGAGGGGGTTCTGGCAGAGAGAAGATGGGGTCTGGCAGAGAGAAGAGGGGTCTGGCAGAGAGGAGGGGGGTCTGGCAGAAAGGAGGGGGGGTCTGGCAGAGGGAAGAGGGGGTCTGGCAGAGAGAAGAGGGGGTCTGGCAGAGAGAAGAGGGGTCTGGCAGAGAGGAGGGGGTCTGGCAGAGAGGAGGGGGGTCTGACAGAGAAGATGGGGGGTCTGGCAGAGAGGAGGGGGGGTGTGGCAGAGAGGAGAGGGGTCTGGCAGAGAGGAGGGGGGTCTGGCAGAGAGTAGAGGGGGTCTGGCAGAGAGAAGAGGGGGTCTGGCAGAGAAGATGGGGGTCTGACAGAGAAGATGGGGGTCTGACAGAGAAGATAGGGGGTCTGGCGGACAGGAGGGGGGTCTGGCGGAGAGGAGGGGGGTCTGGCGGAGAGGAGGGGGTCTGGCAGAGAGAAGGGGGTCTGGCAGAGAGAAGGGGGGTCTGGCAGAGAGAAGGGGGGTCTGGTAGAGAAAAGGAGGGTATGGCAGAGAGGAGGGGGGGTCTGGCAGAGAAGATGGGGGTCTGACAGAGAAGATGGGGGTCTGACAGAGAAGATAGGGGGTCTGGCGGACAGGAGGGGGGTCTGCCGGAGAGGAGGGGGGTCTGGCGGAGAGGAGGGGGTCTGGCAGAGAGAAGGGGGTCTGGCAGAGAGAAGGGGGGTCTGGCAGAGAGAAGGGGGGTCTGGTAGAGAAAAGGAGGGTATGGCAGAGAGGAGGGGGGGTCTGACAGAGAGGAGGGGGGTCTGGCAGAGAGGAGGGGGGGTCTGGCAGAGAGGATGGGATCTGGCAGAGGAGTGGGGGTCTGGCAGAGAGGAGGGGGGTCTGGCAGAGAGGAGGGGGGTTTGGCAGAGAGGAGGGGGGTTTGGCAGAGAGGAGGGGGGTCTGGCAGAGAGGAGGGGGGGTCTGGCAGAGAGGAGGGGGCGGGAAGAGAAGATGAGGACTTGACAGAGGAGAGGGGGGTGTCATGGCACTTCTGGAGTGGAGGAAGAAGGGAGAGCGTGCTGCTTTGCTGATCGACGATCTGCACATAAGGGGGGGGGATCCGACGATGGGGGACTCGGGATCGCTCACCACTGACTGAAGGCATGGGGTGCTGGTGGCGGGAGAGCATCAGTTCAATCCAGCCACAGGAGTGAGCGGAGAGTTAGTGCTGCTGGCAGCCGCGGCACTCTGAAAGGTACGAGACCAGCCAGGGGGGGGGGATGATGGAGGGCTGCAGTGTGCAGGTACTTCCCACACTGGCTGGAGCGGAGGACACAAGCCCGGGCAGCTTGTACAGGTGGCAACTGCCGCAACCCCATCTCTCACCCGCATTATCGAGGGGGGGGCAATTTGTCCGGCTCTGGGGCCCCAGGTTAACGTGGGGCCCCCCTGGGCTGTGCCCAGTCATGCCCGCTCAGTAAGACGGCCCTGGTGAGTGTACATCTATGTGGGGCACCCAGTCTGAGCACTACTCTATAGGAGACGTCTAATGAGCATGAGCACCTTATGGGACTTTTTATGATCTTTTTATGACCTTTTCATCTGTTTGGTAAGACTGTATGCAATTTACTGATCAGTATATGATTTGTCCAGTACTCATATTTGATTAATATCTAGCACAACCTTTTTTCTTATGGACACGAACACAGCCCACTCTTCTGGGCCCTCCGATCCGATCCCCCAAGACGGAAGGGGATGGGTCCCCTTCTGTTTTTTTTTTAACAAATCGGATTGAAGGTAGGCAGGTATAAATGGATGTTTACATCTGCTGCTCCATAGAGGTGAATAGAGGGTCCGATTGGATCCACCTGAAAAACGGACAGCCGGATCAAACCGATTGTGTGAAAGGGACCTAAGGCTGCTTTCATTTTGATGTGCTGTGGTTTACCTGCACCATGGGTATAGCACAGTGCACCTCTGGCTTTCCTGTGGGTTACCTGCACTTTGCCATAGGCTTCTATTATATTCTGCATGTGTGGTGCACTTTATGAAAGTGGCTTGATTTGGCTTTATGAAAGTGCACCAAAACTCCTGCATTTAGGAGTTTTGGTGCATTTTCAGAAAACTCACCAATCCCGCAGGTAATACCAGAAGTCTATGGCTTAGTGCAGGTAACCGCAGTGCACCTGCAGATCAGTTTGAAATCAGCCCACTGCAGAAGAGTTAAGCTCATATATACACTGTGATTTTAGAATATAAACTGACCTTTAATAACAATCTTCCATTCAGGAATCTCCCTTGCTACAGGTATTGCCAACTGTTGTTGTCAAAGGCACAGTGCAATTTGCCCCTGTTCCCTCCGCAGCTGTGCTTCCTTTAGCGCTGTCTCCATTCAGAACACTAATGCTCCGGGATGGTGGATCAGCAACCTGTGTTCTGGGCTTTGCCAACCAGCCATCCCAGAGCAGAAGTTTGTGGGCCACATCAGAGGGCTTTGCAGGCCCTCTACTTTGTAAACTACCTTTGTGTTTTTGTGCTGGCTAAAACTCAGCAAATAAAGCTTCTGTATAGCCAGTTTTAGCATTGTTTATTAAGACGTGAAAAATATCTTCACTCAAATACAACATTAGCAAAAATTATCATTGATAACTCAAACTGTGCTTTCAGGACTTGATTTGGCTTTACATACATTTCTTGATTCAATAAAATCATACGGTTATAAAGAAAAAGAAGCAGCCGGCAACACCATAACATTAAGCGGATTAATTGTAAACCCTTCACAATGAGTACAGTCAGCAGCAGACTAGTTTCGGTGATATTCCTTGTTGTGAACAAGGAGGCTTTACAATAAATATGCTTCATGTTATGGACTTGCCGGCTGCTTCTTTTTAGCCGAACACCCCCCTGTTCAGTTCGCACCAGAATCTGCGAACAGACCAAAAGTTTGTGTTAACTTTAGAACCCCGTTGAAGTCTATGGGACTTGAACGTTTGAAATCTAAAGTGCTAATTTTCAAGGATAATATGGAAGTTATTGTCCTAAAAAGGGTTTGGGGACCCGGGTCTTGCCCCAGGGGACATGTATCAATGCTGACGTTTTTTCGGGAGCAGTGATTTTAATAATGCTTAAAGTGAAACAATAAAAGTGAAATATTCCTTTAAATTTCATACCTAGGGGGTGTGTAAAGTATGCCTGTGAAGTAGCGCCTGTTTCCCGTACTTAGAACTGTCTCTGCACACAGTGTCATTTATGAAGGGCTATAATGAATTGTCGGCTCCTGGCAATACAGAGAAAAGGCATTGAAAGTCATTGAGAAAAAAAAAATTGTGGGGACCCCCCCAAATTTAATTACCAGGCCCTTCAGGTCTGGTATGGATATTAAGGGGAACTCCACCCCAAATTTAAAAAAAATGGCGTGGAGTTCCCCCCAAAAATCCATACTAAACCCTTTATCTGAGCACACAACCTGGCAGGCCGCAGGAAAAGATGGGGGACTGGGAAACCCAGGGTTTCCCAGTGACATGCGGGTAACCCCACCCCCCTCTGATGCTTTACAGGCATACTTTACACACCCCCTAGGTATAACATTTAAAGGAATATTTTACTTTTATTGTTTCACTCTAAGCATTATTAAAATCACTGCTCCCGAAAAAAACTGACGTTTTTTTTACTTTTTTTTGCATTGATATGTGTCCCCTGGGGCATGACCCGAGTCCCCAAACACTTTTTATGGCAATAACTTGCATATATGCCTTTAAAATTAGCACTTTAGATTTCTCCCATAGACTTTAACAGGGTGTTCCGCGGCTTTTTAAATTTGCTGCGAACACCCCAAATTGTTCGCTGTTCGGAGAAGGGGCAAACAGGCAATGTTCGAGTCGAACATGAGTTTGACTTGAACTCGAAGCTCATCCCTAATGCCATACTACAACCAATATAACAATGTAGTATACAGTAGAAACACAAATGTCATGTTACCACTATACCCTTTTGTGGTAAAAATATATGTCAGAAAATCATAACGACTAACAGACATCTAGCATTTTCAGAAGGTGGTAAGCAATAGAAGGTATAATATTTTCTTGAATATTGTTTATATCATTTCTTTTTTAAGCTGCTTAATTGAAATTTCAGAGGTACTGTATTTAAAGAAATTCAAAGGCTATATTTCTTGCCTTTGTATTTGACATCAACAGGTTTCTGTGATCTTGTTAATAGTGGGGATTGTGGAGTTTACCGTTGTGTAAAGAATGGAAATGCCCTGAAGGCACAGAAAAAAAAAGGGTGAGGACACTGGATTCTAGGAACTCTTAAAGGGTCACTAAAGGAAAACAATTTTTTTGCTGAAATGACTGTTTACAGGGTATAGAGACATAAAAGTTAACTGATTCCTTTTAAAAATGTAGATAAAAATCAATCATATAATGTGCCTCTAGTTTCACTTTCACTTTTAAACTTGTTTTATGTTTCTGTGAAGTAGAGAGACACACAGAACAAAAACAAACAAATCCAGGGCATTGTTTTGTTTTAAAATGAATCTGATTGGTTCTGGGAAGTTTTAGACACACAGTAATGACAGCTTAGACCACCGTGAGAAAACTCCCAGTAAGATGGTTATAAGGAGCCAGACAAGCAGGAAGTGTGGAGATCACAGCAGAATTACAGCTACTTCAAAGCAAAAACAAACAATGAGGACATGAAACCAGTACTGCAGTAAGGTAAAGGAAGCTATTTAGATTTTAAAAAAAAAATCCTTTAGTGACCCTTTAAGCAACAGCTGATCATGAGAGAAGGCAAGAAAAACTTATAACGAATAATCCAGGTTGCCAGATTGCTCCAACATGGAAAATAAAAACCTCCTAAAACAAACAGATATTTCCTGAATCATTCACTGTCATTTAAAACACAACCTGGAAGATTCACTGGTAGAACATGTGTGATGAATGGCTGATCTAATGGTTTATAAATATGCACCAAAGAGTTCATTCTTGTCATTTGAAATAGCATTAAAGTAAACAGATTCACCATACAGTAAGTCACTTCCATACGAACATTAAACTTGCAAACTTTTTTTGTAAATGGGTGCCCAAAACCGATATGGAAATCCAAAAACAGGTTTTACAAATGCTATTTTTTTTAGTGGCAAGAATAGTCTCTCACTATGCAGTCTACACCTCATTTACTACAAGAAAGTCCTTACTCCAGAAAATGCAGTTTGCCATTGCCTGTTAATTAAGGAGAAGTATGGCAAAAGCTTGTTTGGCTGTACTTCTCCTATGGATCACAGGAGTGCAGTTCATTCTGAACTCCTGTGATCTGTTTTTAGCTTTCAACGGCTCTGAAAAGATCCTAATCATATGGTTGGTATCTTCCCAGAAGCCTAGACTGGCACCTGGCTCAGCCTTTCAGCAATCCACTGAGAGCCTCAGCCAGCCCCTCCTGCCCCCTTCACATACCATTGCTCCAGGGAGAACTGTAGGAGAGAGCAGAGATCTGCTGACTGATAGTCTGTTCAGAGAGGATGGGAGATCAGAGGTGTTTGATCACTTAGTTCTTACTGCAGAGTCGGCAGGGGTCATATGCAGCATTGGATCAATGCTGCATCCACCTAGGTGAGTATAATTGTCTTTATTTTTTTAATCCTGAATTTTTCTTTTAGGTCTATGATCTACAGAACACCCTGCTCCTTCTGAATCATTAACCCCCCCCCCCCCCCATCTCCCTCTCTACCTCATCCCTCAATTTCCTCAGGAATTTTCCTGCTGTATCTGCTGCAACATGTTCAGGCCCTAGTGACAGGGAAGGAAGTTTCACAAGGGCTTTCAGAGGCTTAGAAAATGGGAAGAGGCGAGGGTCATCAGGCCATGCTGAGTAGGATCAAGTGAAGACTTGCAGAATTCTTCAACACCCATTCTGCTGTTTCTAATGGCAGATGTCTCTTTCACAGCTGTTGAAACAGAGGTTCTGGTTATATAATACAATATTGTGTTTGTTAACAGAGAAGTGGGACTAAAAAAATAACTTAACCACTTCCCGCCCGGTCCATAGGGGATTTACGTCCGGGAAGTGGTTCTGAAATCCTGACTGGACGTCCATGGACGTCCTGCAGGATTTCATGCCGCGCGTGCCCGTGGGGGCGCGCAGCGCGGCGATCAGTGATGCGGGGTGTCAGTCTGACACCCTGCATCTCCGATCTCGATAAAGAGCCTCTGGCGGAGGCTCTTTACCACGTGATCAGCCGTGTCCAATCACGGCTGATCACGATGTAAACAGGAAGAGCCGTTGATGGCTCTTCCTCACTGACAGACACGAGTAGCGGAGAGCCGATCGGCGGCTCTCCTGACAGGGGGGGTTCGCGCTGATTGTTTATCAGCGCAGCCCCCCCTCAGGTTCGCCACACTGGACCACCAGGGAAGCCCACACTGGACCACCAGGGAAGGGCAAAAAAAAAGGGGGGCAAAAAAATAAAAAATAAAAAAAGAGCAGTAAAAAAAAAAAGATGCCAATCAGTGCCCACAAATGGGCACTGACTGGCAACATGGATAAATCAGTGCTGCCCCACAGTGTCCATCAGTGCCACCCCACAGTGTCCATCAGTGCCACCCCACAGTGTCCATCAGTGCCACCCCACAGTGCCCATCTGTGCCCACCTATCAGTGCCCATCTGTGCCACCCATAAGTATCCATCAGTGCCACCCATAAGTTCCGCCCATGAGTGCCCATCTGTGCCGCCTATGAGTGCCCAGTGCCGTCCATGAGTGCCCATCAGTGCCGCCCATGAGTGCCCATTAGTGCCACCTATGTGTGCCCATCAGTGCCGCCTATGTGTGCCCATCAGTGCCGCCTATGAGTGCCCATCAGTGCCGCATACCAGCGCCGCCAATCAGTGCCACCTCATCTGTGCCCATCAGTACTACCTCATCGATGTCCATCAGTGCCATCTCATCGGTGCCCATCAGTGCCGCCATATCAGTGCCCGTAATTGAAAGAGAAAACGTACTTATTTACAAAAGAATTAACAGAAAAAATTAAAACATAATTTTTTTTCTAAATTTTCAGTCTTTTTTTAGTTGTTGCGCAAAAAAAATCGCAGAGGTGATCAAATACCACCAAAAGAAAGCTCTATTTGTGGGGAAAAAAGGACGCCAATTTTGTTTGGGTACAGTGTAGCATGACCGCGCAATTGCCATTCAAAGTGCGACAGTGCTGAAAGCTGAAAATTGGCTTGGGCGGGAAGGTGCGTAAGTGCCTGGTATGGAAGTGGTTAAACAAACTTGTCGCTATTGTGCATGTAACATATGAGTAAATGTTAAATAAGCATTCTGTAAAACACTACCTATTCTACAATGGAACTGGACATAAGCAAAACGTATTTTAAAAGATCCATCTTTTTTTTCTGAAAAACTGCAAAAAAAAAAATGCCATATTTTCATACACTAGAATTTTGCCATATCATATGAACATCCTCTGTGGCATCCCTGGTTGCCAGTTTTGAACGACATGCTTCAGTAAATTCAACCTTGGATTTCATTAATGGACTTGAGTGGCTTCCTTTTTTATTTAAAACTCAGCTGGGTGCAAAAAACCTCATTGTCGCTACATAAATATTCAGAAAGTTTATAGGCTCGCATTTCAACCCTGTAAATAGAGTCTATAAATGGAATAGCAAATGGATGATCTTGAGGAGCAAATGAAATGGATGGATCATCTAGACATGGTGTTTGAAGCCGATAACTTATCTCCTATTGCCCTTAAATTCAACCGATGGTATATGCCAGGGAAATGTAATTAGCGGACCTCCAGCTGTTGCAAAACTACAAGTCCCATCTTGCCTCAGCCTCTGGGTGTCATGCTTGTGGCTGTCAGAGTCTTGCAATGCCTCATGGGACTTGTAGTTCTGCAACAGCTGGAGGTCCGCTAATTGCATATCCCTGGTATATGCGCATAGGGCAAAGGGTTCCTCCTTCTGTTGGGTCAGCGCCGCCACTCCTGAATGGATTCTAATGATGTCCTGGGGCGTTGGAGGTCCTGGGATCCGTGTGTCCGTGTATCTCAGGGATGGAGCCAAAGGATGAGGTGAAAAGATACTGTAGATGCCACAATAGTGAAGGACATTGTGTACGTTTAGTCCTTCACTATTGTGGCATATGTCATATTTTAGCTATCAATATTCAATGACAGTGTTACTTTTCTCTGACATTATATTAACCACTTCAAAATACCGGGCACTTTCCCCCCTTCCTGCACAGGACAATTTTCATCTTTCAGCGATGTCACAATTTGAATGACAATTGCGCGGTCATGCAACACTGTATCCTAACTAAATTTTTATAATTTTCTTCCCACAAATAGAGCTTTCTTTTGGTGGTATTTGATCACCTCTGCCATTTTGTTTGCGCTATAAACATGAAAAACAAAAAAAGACAGACAATTTAGAAAAAAAATGATGGAGCGCAGACCCTCGTTTGACAAGGAGAGCAGCCGATCAGCTCTCCCTGTCAGCGCGAATCGAGGAAATCTGTTTACTTGCACTTCCTGGTCCACGCGATGATCAGCTGTGATTGGTCACAGACCATCATGTGGTAAGATGCCTCTGTCAAAGGCTCCATACCATGATCGGAGTTGCGGTGTGTCAGACTTACACACAGCACCTCCGATCAGGCCCAGATTTACTCCCTTTGCCGCCCAAGGCCGGGTCCTGCAATGCCACCCCCCAACACACACACACACCATCCCTTGGGGAGCTTCTGAGCCCCCCCCCATTCCTTTTCAGAAGGAACTCAGTGTGAACTTATAAGTGTGGATTTATCTGGTGGCGCTCAGTATGGACTTGTAAGTGTGGATTTATCAGGAGGAGCTAAATGTAAACTTATCAGGAGAAACTCAGATTGGACTTATTAGGCGGCGCTCAGTGTGGACTAATACGGTTGGATTTAGCAGGAGGAGCTCATAGTGGATTTATAAGTTTGGACTTATCAGGAGAAACTCAGTGTTGACTTATAAGTGTGGAGTTATCAGGAGGAGCTCAGTGTGGACATTTCAGGATCAAGAGGTGCTCAGTGTGGACTTTTTAGTTACATGAGCTAAGGGTGGACTCCTCAGTATCTGTGTGGACATAACAGTGTCAGGAGCTAAGTGTGGAAGGTAGTATAGAAGAACGCAGGAGAGTGGGAACAAATCAGAGCTGAGAGAGAGAAGGAGGGGGTGCTGTACTAGAAGCTAACCCCCCTAACAGGTCCCCCAGTGTGAGCGAAGGGAGAGGAGGAGATGCTGCAAGGACATTCTCACACTCTGTCCAGCACTGTCACCAGGAGAGCTCTGTAGGACAGACACATCGCTACGTGACTCCATCATATCCGACCGTAACAAGACATGGTGAGCGCCTATACACTCTGCTCCCTCCCCGTCATACTCCCTCCTGCCTCTCCACTTGCCATACTCTCTCCCTCCCCGCCATACTCCCTCCTGCCTCTCCGCTTGCCATACTCTCTCCCTTCCCGCATCCCCCTCGCCCATACTTTGTGTCTGTCCTCCTCCAACAATCGCTCTGCTTTCAATTAGCACTGCTGCGGTTCCCAGCCCCGAAATCCTTTCTTCATGGAATTATGTGTTTCCATCACATGCTCGGCTCTGGCAGTGCTGTGTGTGCTGAGGAGGGGATACATGAGAGCTGTGCTGCCGGAGAACAGAGAGACTCTCATATCATATGTGTGCTACAGGTCACCCCTCACTCCCAGGACACGGCTCCTCACTGATACTGTCCGCCCGGGCATATGCCGCGGCACTGCCCCTGAGCCACTTCCGCCCCGAGGCCTGGGCTCGGTGGCCTTGTCTGGAATCCGGCTCTGCCTCCGATCGCCGCGCTGCATGCCCCCCGCGGGCGCACACCGGTTTGTTATTCTGATCACGTCATATGACGTCCAATCAGGATAACTAAACCACTTTGCCAACATCATATTGCTATATGGCCGGCGGCAAGTGGTTAAAATGGTACTGGTTCACTGCACAGAATTGCATATTTTTTTTTAACAGGAGATTACCAAGCACAGCTGCGCCATATTCTGAGTGTTCCAATTTTAGTACATTTTAGTAAATATCCTATGTAGGCTATGTAGAGTATAATATGGATTTGATGCTCAGAATGTAAATATTTTTAATCTCAGCATATTTAGAGGGATTTTTTTTTTATCTGCAACAGTTTATTCTGTCTGTTACAATGTAGAATAATGAATTATCAGTACATTTTGTAAAGCATATTTTATAGGCCAGAAATCCATAGGTAGAGAATTGAGTCTAGGCAGTTTACATTTAACCACTTACCCCCCGGACCATATTGCTGCCCAAAGACCAGAGTACTTTTTGCGATTCGGGACTGCGTCACTTTAACAGACAATTACGCGGTCATGCGACGTGGCTCCCAAACAAAATTGGCGTCCTTTTTTTCCCACAAATAGAGCTTTCTTTTGGTGGTATTTGATCACCTCTGCGGTTTTTATTTTTTGCGCTATAAACAAAAATAGAGCGAAAATTAAAAAAAAAATGAATATGTTTTACTTTTTGCCATAATAAATATCCCCCAAAAATATATAAAAAATGTTTTTTTCCTCAGTTTAGGCCGATACGTATTCTTCTACCTATTTTTCGTTAAAAAAAATCGCAATAAGCGTTTATTGATTGGTTTGCGCAAAAGTTATAGCGTTTACAAAATAGGGGATATTTTTATGTCATTTTTATTAATATATTTTTTTTACTAGTAATGGCGGCGATCAGCGATTTTTTTCCGGTACTGCGACGTTATGGCGGACACTTCGGACACTTTTGACAAATTTTTGGGACCATTGGCATTTTTATAGCGATCAGTGCTATAAAAATGCATTGGATTACTATAAAAATGCCACTGGCAGTGAAGGGGTTAACACTAGGGGGTGGGGAAGGGGTTAAGTATGTCCCTTGTGTGTTCTTACTGTGGGGGGGGGGTGGCCTCACTAGGGGAAACACTGATCTTCTGTTCATACATTGTATGAACAGAAGATCAGCGTTTCCCCCGCTGACAGGACCGGGAGCTGTGTGTTTACACACACAGCTCCCGGTCCCCGCTCTGTAATGAGCGATCGTGTGTGCCCGGCGGCGATCGCGCCCGCCGGGCACACGCACGGGAGTCGGGGGCGAGCGGGGGGGCGCGCGTGCGCGCCCCTAGTGGCGGCTCAAAGAGCCGACGTAGAATGACGTGGTCTCGCCCAGGAGAGCCGACCTGCCGCCATAGAATGACAGCGGCTGGTCGGCTAGTGGTTAAGGAATTACTTTTAGGCAACGCTACCTTAAATATTGTGTAGTCCAAAAAAATTGAGATGGCAGTGCACGTAAGTAGGTCCAAAGATACAAACAGCATGGTTTAGCCTACATAGGATATTTACTAAAATGTACTAAAATTGGAGCACTCAGAATCTGGCGCAGCTGTGCTTGATAACCAATCATCTTCTAACTTCAGCTTGTTCAGTTAAGCTTTGACAATAAAATCTGAAATCTGATTGGGTCGTCAAAGCTTAAATCCCCCTCCCCCTCAGGGGAAAAGGGCTTTAGCGGAATTTGAGAGGTCCAAAGACTATGGGTCCATTGGACCCAGGCAGCACTTTGAGAGGGACGCAAATTGATGGCCAATATTTTTTCCAGCGGTTTTGTGTGTCATCCTGGGGTGGACTGGGCTCCGCTGCCCTGTAATAAGGTCACCCTGCTGCCCTCAGCATGCACACATGAAGAGCTCAGGTGTGTGTGCTGTCAGGGGCAGGGTACCCGCTGGAGACAGAGAGCAATGAAAGATCCCTTCCCCACCGGCTCCGCTAGCAGAAGCCAATGCTCGGGTGCAGCTTACGAAGCTTGCTTTTCTATTGGGTGGAAAACCCTGCCTTCTTCTGCACTGGTGCAAGAGTGAGACTAGACACTGAAGACTGCGGGAGCACTGAAAGAGAGAAACAGAGAGGTAATATAGGACATTTCTTTGTGACAGGACACAAAGGGTGTCTATATATATTTTTTTGATCTGCTGAATGGCCAAAAGTTGCATAACCCTTTCATGTTCAAAAATCACTATACATTCCTAGTTTGGCATCATACTACCCTAGCCCACCCCTATACTGCCCTAGCCTGTCTTTAACCTATTGACCACTGGGCACTTAAACCCCCTTCCTAACCAGACCAATTTTCAGCTTTCGGTGCTCTCACAATTTGAATGACAATTACTCAGTCATACAACATTGTGCCCATCTGAAATTTTTGTCCTTTTTTCCCCACAAATAGAGTTTCTTTTGGTGGTATTTGATCGCCTCTGGGTTTTTTATTTTTTGCGCTAAAAAAGAAAAAACACTGACAATTCTGTAAAAAAAAAAAAAAAAAAATCTTGTTTCTGTCATATTAGCGGGTATTGCAGAGTATTGCGGAGTATGGGGGGGTTATTGCAGAGTATGGGGGGGTTATTGCAGAGTATGGGGGGGTTATTGCAGAGTATGGGGGGGTTATTGCAGCGTATGGGGGGGTTATTGCAGAGTATGGGGGGTTATTGCAGAGTATGGGGGGGGCTATTGCAGAGTATGGGGGGGTTATTGCAGCATATGGGGGGGTTATTGCAGAGTATGGGGGGGTTATTTCAGCGTATGGGGGGGTTATTGCAGAGTATCGGGGGGTTATTGCAGAGTATCGGGGGTATGGGGGTATTGCAGAGTATGGATTTTATTGCAGAGTATTGCGCAGGGAAGGATGGCTGGATCTGTGACTGCATGTGTCACAGATCCAGCCACAGCAGCTGCTGCTGCCTCCGCTCTCCCCCTCTCCTCTCACACTGTACCGATCGGTACAGAGAGGAGAGGGAGGAACCGGCGTCATGACATGACGCCGGTTTGTTTACAAGTGATCGCTCCGTCATTTGACGGAGCGATCACGTGGTAAACCGCCGCTATCAGCGGCGATTTACCGCAATCTGTGATGCTACGGGTCTTCTAGACCCGGCGCTCACAGATGATTCCAGGAGCGCGCCCCAGGGGGCGCGCGAGTAAAGGATTCTGGGAGGACGTCCCAGGGACGTCCTCCCAGAATAACTCCACCGCGCTGTAGACGTCTTTTGTCTATGGCGCGGTGGGGAAGAGGATATACTACCCTATCCTGTCTATATACTACCCTAGTCTGCCCCTATATTGCCCTTGTTCACCCCTATACTACCCTACCCTGCCCCTTGTAATTGAACATAATGGTAGGTCATATCATTTTGCATATAGACAAGGTGCTGTTGCATGTAAATCGGACTTCCTGATAATTTTAATTTTAGTTAAAAAAATATGCTTTTTTATTATCATGATATAACATAATGGATGTGGGGGCCCTTTGGTGGGTGTAATTTTTTTTTTGTGGACCCAGGAAGCACAATGTCTTGGGCCATCCCTGTTGATAGTTCATTCCAGTATTAGTCTTAACTAATCACACAATACAAGAGGCAAAACTTGTAAAAAAAGACCCCATCATTCAGGTGCGCCTAGGACAGAATAATATATGATGTATTTTATCCATATAGAACTTTTTACTGCTAAGCCAGAAATGTAATGTGTAAGGATTATAGAAAATTTTCATTCAACTTGGGCCCGCCTTGTTTTAACATTAATCTTTCTTTGCAGCGGAAAGTGTCATATTTAATATTCTCATCTGTCACTCTTTCAATCTCCAAGCTTTGCATTTTTATTGTTCTTTTATTTTTATCCCTTGGCTAAGCACTGGGTACAATTTAGAAATGGTAATAAGTAGCCTAAATTTTACTACCCACACACAGATTCATTTCACACATTATAATGCAGTTCTCTAAGCACTCTAAATAGAAAAATCATTTGGATCCTGCAAATTAATATTTTATATTTTCCATTTACTGTAATCAAGTTTTAGCTGACATTTTCTGCAACATTATTTTACATTTGTAAGCTGTCACTTTTTAAATTAGATGTACAATTTGTTTACATCCATTTGTAACTGTTGCAATCAATTTTTTTTTTGAGTTTGAATGTATTTACTATTTTTGTTTTTGTCTTCATTTTATTCCCAACCCAAACTTTTCCCCTTTCAGTTTGAAAAGAGTAGGAAAGGGGTAGAACTTCTAACAGGGTTTTATTTCTATATTTGAAGCTGTATAATTCTTATTTTTTATTCTGTAGACAGCAGAACAAGAAATTAGGGGTATAGGATTCATTTGTCTAATTCATTTTTTTTCCAATCACTTCCTGTCCCTGTGACCCCTGTGACACTGAAGAAAAAAAGATAAAAACCTGACAGATCATGGGGATGAGGCAGCCACAGATGAATGGATGTTTGCTGGGACTGAGGAGTGTGGGTGGAGGATTTTTAGCTCAGTGAGGGGGATGAGGTGGTTGGAGAGAGTTGTGTGTACAGGGGGTGTGGTGGCTTGGGAAGGATGGATGTCAGTGCTAGGTGAGATGACCAGGGAGAGATGGATGCCAGCGGGGTGTTTCAACAGCCTGGAGAAAGATGTACCGTATGTCATTGGGGAGGAGTGAGATGTCTAAGGAGCCTCTGCTGCCTCTGCCTTGGTCCAAGACTGTTCCCTCCTGCAAACCGCATGGGTCTTCATTTTTGCTCTTCCTACACAATTTATGCATCTGTGTTGGTGAACTATTGTACTGTGTACTAGGGATGAGCCGAACACCCCCCTGTTCGGTTCGCACCAGAACCTTCGAACGGACCGACCGTTCGCGCAAACATTTAGAACCCCATTGACGTCTATGGGACTCGAACGTTCAAATTCAAAAGTGCTCATTTTAAAGCCTAATATGCAAGTTATTGTCGTAAAATGTCTTTGAGAACCCTGGTCTTGCCCCAGGGGACATGTATCAATGGAAAAAAAGTTTTATAAACGGTCGTTTTTTCTGGAGCAGTGATTTTAATGATGCTTAAAGTGGAAAAACATGAAAAATTCCTTTAAATATCGTACCTGCTGGGTGTCTATAGTATGCCTGTGAAGTGGCACGTATTTAGAACTGTCCCTGCACAAAATGAGATTACTATAAGAAAAAAGTAATTTAAAACTGCTTGCGGCTTTAATGTAATGTCTGGTCCCTGCAATATGGATGAAACTGCAGAGGACACAGGCAGTACACACCACGTAGCTTTAGGTGCACACTGCAGAGGACACAGGCAGTACACACCACATAGCTTTAGGTGCACACTGCAGAAGACACAGGCAGTACACCACGTGAGTATACTGCAGCTAGCACAATCACCTGCCTGCCAGTAAATTAGGAAGTGCAGATCTAGCTAAACTATACAGTGTATAAATATATATATATATACAACACCTGGGATGCATATATATCCTCTACACACTGTAACTTTAACTGACTAGCCTGCCTGCCTGCCTGCCTGCTCTATCTACCTACTAAAAATGACACTCTCTCTCTCTCTCTCTCTCTGTCTTCTCTCTTTTAACCACCGCAACACACTACACAAGGCCGACCTGCAGGCGGCCTTTTATAGTGTGGGGCGTGTACTAAACCCCCTGAGCCATAATTGGCCAAAGCCACCCTGGCTTTGGCCAATTATGGCTCTCTGCTTTTTGCAAGCTGTGATTGGCCAAGCATGCGGGTCATAGTGGATGCTTGGCCAGCAATGGACTGCGATGCCGCAGTGAATTATGGGCCGTTGAAAAGCAACTCGAATTTGGCGCGAACGGCCCAAAACGTTCGTAATTCGACGAACGATCGAACATACAATGTTTGAGTCGAACGTGAGTTCGACTCAAATACGAAGCTCATCCCTACTGTGTACTTACAGATCATCTACTTTAAATCTGTACTTCTAGAACTGAATGACAAGCAGAATAAGGGAATGCTTTGCCTAACCTACTAGTTATCGATTTTTAACCTTTTCTAATGGAGACCAGCATGCCTTGTGTGGCTATGACATCTGGTTTGCTAGTAGGGTTTGCTAAGAGTATGCAACTGATTGGGGTTGGAGGGGGCATCACACAAAAAATGAAAATCTGGTTATACATACAAGTATTCAATATCCATCACTGGTCATTTTATGACTATATTTTTCAAAGTGAAAATTTCTTGACATTACATGTAGTGCTTACCCCCCCCCCCCTCCAAAGGAGCTGCTGTTTGTCAGGTTCCCTGTTCCTATTCCCACAACCCCTATTTGCAAAAGAGTTATGAGCAACTGAAATGACACAGCAAGCAAATAAACAATAGCAAGAAATACTGCAAATGGGTGAACAGTAGCAAAAAATATACTGTAAAAAAATAAATAAAAAAATGGTATAGAGAGCAAACCCTCCTAAACGCTATTCAGGGGGGATCCAAACTAAAGAGAGTTACACCACCACAACAGTACAGCATCCTGCAATAAACCCTCTCTCTTCTGATGGTCAGCGCGTGGGATCCCACCTCTTATGTCAAAGCATGCAGGATAATGTCCCTATAAAGCATGACCAGTGCATTCCCACATTGCATTATGGGGTTTGGAGTTCTGGCTGAGGCCAATTACTACACAGTGATTTTAGCAGTTTAAGTGTTTCGAAATAAACCATTCTCAAAGGATATTACACTACGCAATCTTGGCGCTTTGTCTTCTTTTATTTCCCGGGACCGTCAATAGTGGAGAATGTAAGTGAGAACAGACTCTTAATTCAATGAATAGGAGTTTATTCACAAATCGTGCTTTGACTTCTCTTTTGACAGAGAGTCACATGTTCTCCTGGTAAGCTGACATCTTCGCTGGGTGTAAGAGCACGTGGGATGTATTTCTTCTGTGAGTGAAGCTATGACACATTGAGTTCCTGTATGCTTCAACCTGGATTATTCATATGGTAGTTGAACTTTCACAATATTTTGCATCAACCTTTTATTAATGTATTTATTTATTTATTACTAAAGCACAGTCCCTCTCAACGTCCTTCACACTCTCCTTTTCCTCAGCCCAGGAATAACAACACTCTTCCTTTTTCTCTGCTCAAAGGGCCAGTGAATATGAGAGCTACAGTTTATTTGTTTAGTCTACAAAGCCAGCTCAGTCTATAAAGAACTACACCTCCCACAATCCCCCATTTCTCCTAGCGTTCCTAGTAGTCTTCATTTGTGTATAACTATTGGGTAGAGGGCAGGATTAACGCTGGTTGTACACAGTTCTATAATAGCCATCTTTTCTTATAGCCGTGCCTGTGAATATTTTTCCACAGAAGTTTTTGTCCACTATATGCCACTGCAAACATGAACAAGGGTAGCAGCAGACATAATGAAACTGCAGCCACTTCTCTGCCAGCATTGTGGACTGGGGCTACATACATTAGGCAATCAGGTGGTAATATAGCATCATTATGTGCATAGGAGGCAAGGATTAGACCTTTACATTTTCTTCTGGTCCCTTCAACATGCTGCCACCTGCCTGTTATACTGAGAATACAGCAAAAAAAAAAAAAATAATAATAATGGCTCAGCTTTCCTGCATTCAGTATGTTACTGCCCAGTTATCCAACACTGTCAGAGAATCATTACCACATTTAGATTTTTCTTAGCAAACATGTCTCCTGTGAAGGGTTGTGTCTACTAATTGCTAACTGACATCTTTAGGTGACATTAGATAAGACCTTTTGCAATTTAAAGTGACTCTGTTGCTAAAATACATCTTTAAAATCAACTTTTCTGCAAGAAAGACATGGAATACTCACCTTTTCTATTACCCACATCATTGCTTTCTTCAATATTGAATGGTAAGTGCATTCTGAAGATCCTTCAAAGTCTGGCACCTCTGGGAGTGTGAGATTTCTGGTCCCCCACTGGGCTCAAAGGTGCAATCCACAGAGGCATTTAGGCCCTTTTAGTCACTACCACATTCTCTAGTAACATAAGGATCTGTAGGAAGAAATCTCCGAAATTAGGCTTTGACAGTTATCACTGGGGCATGTACACCTATTAGAACATTTTCTTTCTATTCTTGTATCAGGAACAAATACAAATATTGAATTGTTGCTCAATTTTAGTCTGGGTGGCAATAGCCCCAGGACAACAAAAAAATCAATAACTTTTCCATTACCAGTGTAATGTTTTTTTTTTTGTATAATCTTTATTTTTTTCAAATTTGCAAAGTAAAAAAACAACAACAAGACAACAGCAATAAGTGCCCAGGGGGCACAGGGGGTAACAAAGAAATGCATTGGGTTAAAAAAGTAAAGGAACTTTCAATAACGGTATCTAGCTTCATATGACCTCATCAAATTATACCCCTACAGTAGAGGGGCTTGTGTGTGTTTTAACCGTTCTAACAAAACAGATTGCGTTCTCACACCCACAACATCACAAGCGTTGTACCTATTATAACCCAAAGTGAAACAGTGGGGAAATAAAAGAGGGGGGGTGGGCATACCTAAAAACAATAAGCATGACTATCAAGCAGCACAACAGTAGTGAGAATAGATCTGTGCCCTTAATAAAGGGCCTAGGGATCCATAGCATGCAGGTCTCCCTCTCCGGGGACTCATGTACAATCCACCTCTAATCAGCCTGGCCAGGGGTAACACTCAACGGCGTCTGCTTCATGCTAGACCTATAATGTATCCAGGTGGCCCAAATAACATAAAATGTATCATACCTGTCCCTGCACTTAGCCATCCACTCCTCTGCTGCTATAATAGAATCGAGCAAGCGTATCCAGTCGGATTGCCCCGGAACATGGACCGACTTCCAGTGTATGGGAATTAGACACCAAGCAGCATTTAGGAGATGTGGAAGAACCGATTTACGATGAGGGGTGGATGGCACGTGCAACATGAACTCTAATGGGGAATCCTGTAAATCCACATCTAAACTTATTTTGATCTGGGCCCTGATATCCTGCCAGAAGGGCCGGAGCCTCGGGCACTCCCACCAGATATGTAGGAAAGTGCCTCGAAACACCCACAGCCCCTCCAACAGGCAGCAGAAGCCATCGGATATGTCCTAGCTAGAGTCGTTGGAACCCTGTACCAGCGGGTCAGCAGCTTAAAGCAATTTTCTTGCATCTTGGTATCCACCAAGCTCTTGTGAGTGAGAAGATATAGATGACTCAGCTGAGTCTTCGTAAATACATGCTGCAGGTCCCTCCCCCATTCCCGTATGTAAAGCACAGAGATAGAGTGAGGAATGGGGTCCGTAGATTTGCATAGCCTTTCAAACGGGGTCAGGGAAGATGGGGGTAAGACAGGATGAGGCAAACTGCGGATAAAGTGAAGTAGTTGTCTATAGTGCCATTCGTCCATCGGGAAACTGCCGAAGTGTAAAAAGTTTTTTTTACTATGATTGGATTGTGTTTTACAGTCAACTGAATTTAACTCATATGGTAGTGCTTAAAGGATCACTAAAGGTATTTTTTTTTTAAATAACAAACATGTTATACTTACCTCCACTGTGCAGCTTGTTTTGCACAGAGAGGCCCCGAACCTGGTCTTCTGGGGTCCCTCGGCGGCTGTCTCGGCACCCCTCGCAAGGACTCAACACCTTAATGCGAGCGAGGTGTAGAGTGCTTGCGGGCACGCTCCCGTGCTACAGCCAGCGGCCATAGCCGCCGACTGTATCACTCGGCCCCGCCCCTGGTGCGCTGCGTCATTGGATGTGATTGACAGCAGCATGAGCTAATGGCTGCGCTGCTTTCAATCAACCAATGAATGAGCCGGGAAGAGAGCCCAGAAGCCGGCTTTTGAAGGGTCATATAAGTAAAGGGGGGCTCGGGAGGGCGCTAATACACAGATGTTTTTTCACCTTAATGCATAGAATGCATTAAGGTGAAAAAACATTTACCTTTACAACCCCTTTAAGGTAAAAATGAAATGCAGATACCAAAATCTTATAGAAATCAGTCCTTTACCCTGAAGAAGTCACGAGACCAGTGACGCAAGACGTCCGGCTTAGCCGGTGAGGTCACTTCCGGTGTCTCTGCAAATCTGAAAGGAGCGGTGAGGAGGCAAGTTTGTCAATGTTATGCTCTGGGCAAGACAATTGCTATGTGAGTAGTCATGTTTTTGTGTAATAAAATTTAAGCAATTTTGCGCGATGAAAGTTTACTTTTTATTCTGAGAAAATGCTGAAGAAGCTGTTTTGAGCGAACTTGAGATGACTAAAAAGACCAAAGATACAGCAGTGTTACTCATCAGGAGTATTAAAGACCACTATACTAGAGGCGTGATTGGACCGAAAGGTCTACCCCTAAACTGAGCGGGCAATTCACCTGGAGGTAGTGGTAGTGTTTTTTTATCACTGAATTTTGGGGCCTGAATTAGTTGCACCTATTAGGAGTCTAAAGAAGAATCCCAGAGTCAGCAATTCTTTATGAGACTTTTTCACTTGAACAATAGCACATATCCACTATTGTGTTTGTTGCTTTACTATTGTTTCACTTTATCTTTGTACATGTTGTTAAAGTTTATTAATCATTTTGGTGAGGTATATACGGTTTTTGATACATACACTGATTGAATTAGCGCACCATTCCCTTTTAAAATACATAATTAAGTTAAGTGTGAGATCACTATTTAAATGGTGCAGCTGTTTAATTTCACAGTATATTATTTTGACATAGCAGCGCTCTAGTACTCTTTATATTATTATAGAAATCAGTGTTTTTTTTGTTCAACATTTTTAAGTTGAAACCCAACTTCTGGTAAAATCTATACATTCCCTATCTCTACTCCAACCCCCTTCTAACCCATCTTGCCATCTGTTAAATTTTCTTACCTGATGAAGTTAGTTATACCCCCCTGACTCCTCCCACCTGAAGTCCCTTGCTCGCACCATTCCCATCTGCAAGGAACATTAATCCAGAACCTATTGCTTATCCTGTCCCATTCATTTCTCTCAGTCTGACATCTGATCTCTTCTGGATCCTAAAAGAACCCCTCCACTGGCCAGCCAGGGGGAATTGTCCAAGTCACTCAGATGGTGATGTGATACTCAGAAGAAAGCTTCCAGCAGAGAATAAACAGAAGTGAGAAGGACTTGGCACTGCATGTGTAGATGACTGTGACCAGTTAGTTCAGGTAAGTAAAAAAGAGGACATAGGTAATTTTTTCTCAAAATTGGGCTTTAAAAATTGCTTCTTTTACTGCATTTTGCAAATTCTTCTTTATTAAAATAGAAATATTAAATGCAGTATCACACATCTTATGATTTTTAACATAATGTTACACACACTGAACACAAAATAAATATATATATATATATATATATATATATATATATATATATATATATATATATATATATATATATATATATATATATATATATATATATATATATATATATTGTGTGTGAAAATAAAGTGCTCAAATAAGTTACTTGAATAAAATATATTGTGCAAAATTAAAATACTCAAGAATGCCACCTAAAAATGTCTATCTTGTGTATATCCTCAAGGTCACAAAGATATGGCAAACACACAACAAACTAACTTGAAACACTATGCCAAATGCAATGTACTCCATTATGGTGATTTCCTATAGGACAGCTTACCTTCCGTTTGTAAATCCTCCAACTGCATACATGCCAAATAAAGGTTTAAATATATTATCAGAGAATGCAATTTGAAATGCTGTATGATCAAATATTCAGATGTTCAGTCAAAATTAAGAATTGTTATTTATTATGTATTCAGATTAAAATTACAAAACCTTCAAAAAAATGAAGGACTGTGAATTGCAATGACTCCCATAATTTAAAACTATCTAAGAGTGATGTCTAACATAAAATAATAGAGATATTTTTATACTTATGTAGCGCTACCCCCTCAGGAGCCACTGGTTAGATTGGGACGGCATGATTATGTTAACTCTGTGATGTGTCTAGGGATGATGATGGAGTAACGGAATGTCCAAACAGCAGGGTGTCGTTTTCTGTGCTTTATTTACTTGCCCAACATGGCAAACAGTCAACTTGAGGTAGATAGAGAAAGGTTGGTGAAAAGAGAATTTTTTTCAGATTCAGGCCTATAGATAAACGGAAGCAGTCCTGCCTCCAATGGGACTTAAATTCACGTCGCCACTGCCGTCGGAGTGGGTAAAGTGTACCTGGACAGGCCTCCCTCACTGACCTGGCAGCCAGTGAAATTTGCAATTAGGAGTGAAACCTCTGCCACAGGCCCTTTGGGTGTGCGCACACAGTAAAGGTGGGTGCCGTACCCGGAACCAGGAACAGAACAGAACAGCCCCTAAAACATGGCGTCTGCCCTACAAGTACCCTCCCCCAGCATGCCCCGCGAGGGAGAAACTCCTCTGATTGGCTGCTGACAAAAGGCGCCTTTCCCTGGACCCCTCTGGCACCACCTGCTATCCAAAGATGGAACGGAATCTTTGGAACACAAAATGAAACCACAGGACAGTCCAGCAGGACAGAAACCTAATTTAACGAATCATCATGAATGAGAGCAAAATAACTCTCTCATTTCCCTCTAAATTTGACATAGCACCTGTACTGAAAGTACACAGACGCTACATTTACAGTACCTACAGCAGCTTTATCCTAAGTAGAAGACCACAGCTCCATGCCTTCCTTCATGTATGGTTACTAGCTGCACAATGGCCAGCATGTTGGACTGGTTTAGTGTCGAAAAGATGATAAACAGTTCCTATCTTTTAAATAGGATAGTAATAATCTTCCGAACTGTTTTTGAAGCATAAACATGAATGTTGAAGCTTTGTGCTCTTGCATCTGCACTACAAAAATACTTTCTTAGGTGGTCAGATTCAACATAGTAGAAGAATGACCTTCAGACCTCCCAGACAATTGCTGTTTGATCTAGCTACTAGCAGAGGCCTTCTACAGTACATAAATACCACCAGCAACAAGTAGACTTGCTAGGCTTATTGAATGTGATGTCTAGCCTGTACTTCTATAGCTGTGGATGATTGCCTGCATACTGAATAATGTTTGATCAGTAATCAATTAATTTGTTGTTGTTTCACTACTCATTCTTGCATAAGACATACATATTTTTGAACCTCATTTTGGAATGTGTGCATACAAATAGCCATTTCCTCTTAACTTTAAGTGGAATTTCAGCAAACATATTGCAGAAAGAGTTAGATGATTGCCAAACTGCCAGCTTTGTAGTGATATGTTCCTTCTGGGACGTTTTTCTATTACTTCCAGTCCCAGAGACACTGGCCACCACAACAGGAAGTAAAGTGAATATCTACTACAGAAACAGCAATTAAAACACATATTTAGTTGGATAGGGAAGCTTGGAATATTTGCCAATGTGATTTTTTTTTCAAGTATCAATTGTATTCTTTTTTTTTCTCTCACAATGAAATACAGGAAAGTACAGAACAACTGTGGTCACACTAGACCATATGACAAACATGTAGGCTTTGCAGTGAGAGTCACATTCCGACTGTATAATCAAACATCTAAACTGTTGCCACAGACAGGTACAATACCAGGGTGCTCCTATAGTTAGACCATGAACATTTCTGCTCCAGTGTGCTACCACCTGCAATATCAACTTGAGCAATCTAACTCTTGTTTGGTCAAGAACATGTTGTAGTCGGAATGACCGTGTTTCTAACAAATACACGGCCTCCAAATGACTTATTAGAAAATCATTAGTCGAGGAGACCAAAGATGGAAAGAGAGAGGAAACCAAAAAATAGGAGTAATAAAAAAAAAAGAGAGGGGAAAACGAATCAAGAGGGGAAGAGGAAAGAAGAGGGGGGAGGAGGGTATGTTCAGCACAGGGGTGATGGATACATTGACACCGCCAGCCCACTTTGGGTCAATATCGGAGGGTCTATTAAGAGTTCAGCAAGCATTGCCCTTCATCGGAATATACGTATAAGTTCCACAGCCTCCAGGCCTTGGAGTGCTTTTCTTGTTTATCTTGGGCTGTAAGCACTAGGTCTTCTAGATGCTTAATTTCCTCCACTTTACGCAACCACAATCCAACAGATGGAGGCGTGGTTGGTTTCCAGGTAGCCGGAATGCAAGATTTTGCTGCATTAAGCAGGTGTCTCACAATGCATTTCTTGTAAGACCGTGCCGGGAGTGATTTTTTTAAAATCTTTGCCCAATTACTTTCCCTCCTTCCTATTGCACTATTGACTGGGACATGAAGTAAATAGATAATGTACCAATAAGGACAGCAATTTAACCACTAGCCATCCGGCGGCCGACTATTTACGGCCGCAAGGTGGCTCTAACATGCCTCCGGCAGCGTGCCACTGGGCCACACAGGTGCTGATGCCCGTGCCTGGCAGCCGCGATGTCCGCCAGGCACCCGCGATCGGCAGTCACATAGCCAGGGACGTGGAGCTCTGTGTGTAAACACAGAGCTCCACGTCCTGTTAGGGAGAGGAGACAGATGGTGTGTCCCTTGTACATAGGGACAACCATTGGTCACCTCCCCAGTCAGTATCCTCCCCCCACAGTAAGAATCACTCCCATGGTACACATTTAACCCCTTCCTCACCCCCTAGTGTTAACCCTTTCCCTACCAGTCACATTTATACAGTAATCAGTGCATATTTATAGCACGGTTTGCTGTATAAGTGTGAATGGTCCCAAAAAAATCGTCAAAAGTGTCCGATGTGTCCGCCGTAATATCGCAGTCGTGACGTTTGCGCAAACCAATTACTATACGCTTATTGCGATTTTTTACTAAAAATATGTAGAACAATATTTATTGGACTAAACTGAATATATATATATATATATATATATATATATATATATATATATATATATATATATTTTTTTTTAAATGGGATATTTATTATAGCAAAAAGTTAATAATATTGTGTTTTTTTTCAAAATTGTCGCTCAATTTTTGTTTACAGCGCAAAAAAAACTAAACGCACAGGTGATCAACTACCACCAAAAGAAAGCTCTATTTGTGGGAAAAAAAGCATGTCAATTTTGTTTGGAAGCCATGTCGCATTCAAAGCGTGACAGTGCCGAAAGCTGAAAATTTGCCTGGGCAGGAAGGGGGTATATGTGCCCAGTAAGCAAGTGGTTAAACGCTATTGTATGCCACTCTCAATTTCCATATTGCTAATTAATCAATACCAACACAAGACAGAGGTACAACAGGTAGGCTGCATGCAATCACTCTACTTACAACTATGGTGGAAGCTGCCATGTGGACAATGTAGTCTGCCAAAATTTGATAGCCAAAGAATAAACCTAAAGGACTACCATATGGGCATATATACAGTATATCCTTATAAAGAAAATTAGAAAAAATACATAATAAATAACCCTTTACCATTTACAATAAGTGTACAAAAGTACAAAGAAAATAAACACTTCATTCATGTCAATGCACAACAGCGCGCTGCGCTGTGAATGGTAAAACCCTCATCAAAGCATTATAGAGATATAAGCTGGAATACCATGTGTCTTGTGTGAAAGCTTTTGCAAACGTACAATTACAGTTTAGGAAGACCTTCTGGTTCTCAGTGCTTATTTTTAAAGCAGAATATTCCACGAACTATTGTTTTTAGGGTGGTAAGATGGTATGTATAAAAGACTGACATATGCATAAGTCCTGAATGGCTCCTAATGCTTATCCTTCATTTCAGAGTCTGAGTGCTAATGAGCAGAAGATGATATGGGGCCAATTTTAAGACATATTTATATACTTATATACGCTAGTTCTGCAATAAAATAAATTAATTTTATTTAACACAGAACTCTGTTAAATTGTGTTTTTAATATCTTTTTAAAGTGCAACTGAAATTATAAGTTATATTTCCCCAATAGTGTCATTGCCCCTCCCCTTTAATCCTCCATCAATTTTACTTATAAAAAATATTCCAGATCAGATTATAAAGGTATCCTCGCTTAATCCTAGTACACACCACTAAGCAACTGATGACTCAGGAGCCGCTCTACCAACAAACTGATGTTAGTACAGCAAACTCCCCTGCCGTTCTATTGTGTTCTGACATGGGGACGGCCCACCTCCAGAACACTTCGGTCAGCAATATCAGCCACTGGTTCACCTTTTTCAGTTATGAGTCTTCGACAGAAGCCGGCTGTCGTACACACGAGTTGAATGCCGGCTGACATTTGGCCCTTGTGTACTAGACTTTAGCCATAGTCAGAGCCTAGCAGTATCTTTCTCAGTGCCAACTAATATGCAACCTGACAACTCTGAGACCTCGTACACACGACCGAACATGTCTGCTGAAACTGGTCCGCGGATCAGTTTCAGCAGACTGATCCGACTGTGTGTACAGCCTAGCAGACAGGTTTTTCCAGCAGACAAGTTTTAAAGCATGCTTTAAAACTTGTCGGCTGGAAACCCATCCGTCCGACATGTCCGCTGGTTAGTACACCTAACCAGCGGACAGATATCTCCCGCATGCGTCGAATGGATTCGACGCATGCGTGGAAGTATTTTACTTCCTGGTTTGGTGACGTGGCGGCGTCAACATCACCGCGCTGTCTGTCCACGGGGATTTCGGTTTGATGGTGTGTACATCCATCAGACCGAAATCTCCGAGCGGACATGTCCGATGAAAACGGTCCGCGGACCGTTTTCATCGGACATGTTCGATGGTGTGTACGGGGCCTGAGTCTTAGAAGGGTGTCGCTAGGTTGATGTAGGTGTTGTTATGCCACAACCTGGCATGAAGTTGTGGAAGATGATTATATCTTAGTCAGAGACTGGATTCTCAAAGTCTGATATTTAACAGAGTTCTGTGTTAAAAAAAAAAAAATTATTTTATTGCAGAACTAGTGTATATAAGTATATAAATATGTCTTAAAATTGGCCCCATATCATCTTCTGCTCATTAGCACTCAGACTCTGAAATGAAGGATAAGCATTAGGAGCCATTCAGGACTTATGCATATGTCAGTCTTCCTTCCTAAACAGGGGGAGAAAGAAAGAATGCTACTCTTTCTTCCTTGTTTTGTAACAAGCAAAAATATGGTTCTGGGACAATGCTGTGTTGCTCAACTGTTGTGTTATATTCAAAGAACTCTAAAATCTAGCTATACTATCTGACAGGGATATCTGAATTACAATAATAACTCACTAAAACAACAAACGTTTTACAGTTTATATATACTATACATTATGGCCCGGATTCAGAAAGGATTTACGACGGCGTATCTCCAGATATGCCGTCGTAAGTCCAAATGCGCGCCGTTGTATCTATGCGCTTATGCAGGAACTGAGATACGCCTGAATTTCTCAAGATACGACCGACGTAAGTCTCCTTACGCCGTCGTAACTTGGGTGCATATTTACGCTGGCCGCAAGGGGCGCTTCCGTAGATTTACTCGTCAAATATGTCCGGCGTAAGTTTACCCCTCATAAAGCAGGGGTAAGTCATGTTAAGGTATGGACGTCGACAACGTCGGAACAGCGTCGTATTTTACATCATTTGCGTAAGTCGTACGTGAATGGGGCTGGGCGTAGGTTACGTTCACGTCGACAAAGCATTGAGCCGACGTATCTTAGGGAGTATTTGCAACGTTATTCTGAGCATGCGCGCGCATGCGCGCGCATGCGCCGTTCGATCGGACATGCATTTACATGGGGTCACGCTTCATTACAATACAACACGCCCACTACCTTGCTACTTTGAATTACGCGGGCTTACGCCGGACCATTTACGATACGCCGACGTAACTTTGGGAGCAAGTGCTTTCTGAATACAGTACTTGCCTCTCAATGTTACGTCGGCGTAGCGCATAGGAGATGCGTTACGCCCGCTCAAAGATACGACAATGTATCTGAATCACGGCCTATGTGTTTCAATGTACCTTTAGCTGTTAATGTTTATTTCAGCTTTAACTCCTTCAGCACAGAGAGGGAGTATGTTGCCTTTGAACTCCACCCCAGATTTTCAGTCTTGATCATGGTCGAGAAAAGTCACTGTAAAGGAAACATGCAGCAACTTTGCAATTATTGATCCTACAAAGTGGAGCAGAGGGGATCCTGGTAGCCAATGATTTATCGTCAAACGTTTAACGTCAAAGAAGAAGTCAGGTAACGTAAACCCCTTCAAGTGAGATTACCATTATGTTAAAATGAAGACTGCACCACCAAAGTAAGCACAGAAAGCACAGTCACTACAGAAGTAAAGTGTTCTCCTGCAAAAGTTAATCTTACACTATTTGACTATTTGCAGGCCTACTTAGCTACATATTTTCAGATTAGTGGATAGATACAATGCTGATTAAAATGGGAGGACCTACTTGAATGGAAACTGAGTTGCTCAGTTGAATGATAGCAGTTTTGTTTCAGTCAACACACTGTTTTCTATCTCATTGTGGGAAATAGAATGCATTGTTCTATGACCTTCCTATTCTCAGCAAGCACTTGGGAACACTACACTTAGTTGGTCCCCATTTATAGCTCTCCTACTATGTATATACAGTATATACTTACACACACTGCAAATACGCAAACTAAAAATCTATAAGAAAGTTCCTGCATTGCACTTAATTTATGTCCCGACATGTAGAACATTTTCCACAGTAGAATATTTGGTGAGATCATCCAGAGCTGTAAATTTGAAACTTGTAGCATAATGGGAAAGAAATAAATATACTGCAGTTTTCACATACAGATTCATGATGCGTTTTATTTCAGCTCACATGATGCATTAATTCATTCTCCTGTCTGAGAAAGTAGATATGTCATTTCTTGTAGAAAATGTCACCTAGTCAGTTCCTCTTAAACAGAAGCAGTTGAGGCTTCGGTTGAATAGTAATCAGTCTTAGGAATTCACATAATTTTTATCCTGAATAATATAGTAGCTGACAATACAGCATGGTAAAACAGGAATTTAATTTTGCTCAAAATTGTGAATATATGATATGCGTTAATGTTAAATGTTATTAGCATATAGATTTAATGTAGGACTGATTAGCTGGAAAGAAATTGCTACAGGGTAGGAAAGACTTTGAAAAAAATATGTTGTGATTTACAGGGCATTTGTTGCTCACATAACCAGGATGTCTTGTTTTGGTGTCATACCTAAACCAAGGGGGTTAATTCAATCCATGCCTATTCATGTTAGATCACTCACTGAAACTTCTACATTCCTTAAAGGTAACCTGTTATGAAAGCAACAGAGACTACCATTGATAACCTAATTTCCTAATTGCCCATTTCCTGACTGGTATGCTGACCCCGTGGCCGTAGTCTATCTAAGTTACTGTTAAGAAGCATGTGTTAAACATTATAAATTTAAGTAGCCTTACAGTTACAGAATAGTAAACATAAGCCAAATTAGTAATAATTTCCCATGCTAGTCACAGTTATAGCACCTAAACAAAACTCACAATAGTCTAAATATCTGTTTTAAGTGTGAGGGCTGGACTGGCATTTGACCAACCCAAGAACCCACTTAAGTAGATAAACTATGAACAACCAAATGCTGGCAAGGTACCAAAACCCAATGAAGTTGTGATAATTAAACAGAAAATCAGGGTGGATAGAAGGGGTACCTATCAGACAACAGTTGTCTTGAAAGTCAGTGCCTGTACCCAAGCCTACATAAATAGACCCCCAAGCCTATCCCCATACCACCTAACACACTCGGGTTATCTGAAAATCTGCACAGCTTCTTAAAGTGCCAGGTTTCCAGCATTAAAGAAGCCCTTTCACAAGTGCTCAAGGAGCCGTCAAAGGTTCTGGCTTCATTTGCTACATAGTTGAATGAATAGAAAGCAGATATAGTTCCAACCAGAGCCAAAGAGGCAGAATTAGATACATTAACCACTTGACCACTGGGCACGAAAACCCCCTTAATCACCAGACCAATTTTCAGCTTTCGGTGCTCTCACAATTTGAATGACAATTACTCAGTCATACAACATTGTACCCATCTGAAATTTTTGTCCTTTTTTTCCCACAAATAGAGCTTTCTTTTGGTGGTATTTGATCACCTCTGCGGTTTTTATTTTTTGCGCTATAAAAGAAAAAAGACTGAAAATTCTGTAAAAAAAAAAAAAAAAAATCTAGTTTCTGTCATATTAGCAGGTTATTTCTCACACACAGCATATGCATACTACAAATTACACCCCAAAACACATTCTGCTATTCCTCCCGAGTATAGCGATACCACATGTTTGCGACTTTTACACAGCGTGGCCACATAGAGAGGCCCAACATGCAGGGAGCACCATCAGGCGTTCTGGAGCACCCAGGCCAATTCTGACATTTCTCTCCTACATGTAAAAATCATCATTTATTTGCTAAAAAAATTACATAGAAACCCAAAACATTATATATGCTTTTTTTTCAAAGACCCTAGAGAATACAATGGCGGTTGTTGCAACTTTTTATCTTGCACGGTATTTTCGCAGCAATTTTTTGAACGCGTGTTTTTAAAAAAAAAACAGTTTTGTGCTTAAAAAAAAAAAAAAACAGTAAAGTTAGCCCAATGTTTTTGCATAATATGAAAGATGAAGTTACGCCGAGTAAATAGATACCCAACATGTCACCCTTCAAAATTGCACACGCTCGTGAAATTGCGCCAAACGTTGCTACTTAAAAATCCCCATAGGCGACGTATTGCAAGGTATTGGAGTATTGAGGGTATTGCGGAGTATTGGGGGGGTATTGCAGAGTATGGGGGGGTATTGCAGAGTATGGGGGGGGGGATTGCAGAGTATGGGGGGGGGTATTGCAGAGTATGGGGGGGGGTATTGCAGAGTATGGGGGGGGTATTGCAGAGTATGGGGGGGGTATTGCAGAGTATGGGGGGGGGGTATTGCAGAGTATGGGGGGGGGGTATTGCGGAGTATGGGGGGGGGTATTGCAGAGTATGGGGGGGGGTATTGCAGAGTATGGGTGGGTATTGCAGAGTATGGGGGGGTGGGTATTGCAGAGTATGGGTGGGTGGGTATTGCAGAGTAAAATAAAAAAAATGATGAGTGCAATACTCTGCAATACCCCACCCCATACTCTGCAATACCCCACCCCATACTCTGCAATACCCCACCCCATACTCTGCAATACCCACCCCCCCAGGGTGGGTATTGCAGAGTATGGGGTGGGGTATTGCAGAGTATGGGGTGGGGTATTGCAGAGTATGGGGTGGGGTATTGCACTCATCATTATTTTTTTTTTACTGCAGAGTATTGCGCAGGGATGGCTGGATCTGTGACTGCAATTGTCACAGATCCAGCCCACAGTGCGGCGGCTGCTGCTGCCGCCCGATCCCCCCCCCTCCCTCTCCTCTCACACTGTACCGAACGGTACAGAGAGGAGAGGGAGGAACCGGCGTCATTACATGACGCCGGTTTGTTTACAAGTGATCGCGCCGTCATTGGACGGCGCGATCACGTGGTAAGGAGCCGCTTCCATTGGCTCCTTACCGCGAGTGCTGTTGCTGCGGGTCCCGTAGACCCGGCGAGCACCGGCGATCGCGTGTGCGCGCCCGCTCGGGCGCGCACAACGCAGTCTCTGGGAGGACGTACATTGACGCCCTCCTAGAGTACAGGAACCGCTCTGTAGCCGTATTTTGGCTATAGGGCGGTTACCAACTGGTTAATGTTAAGAAAAGGGATTTTATAAATTTAGGTTATAGTGATTATTATCAAAGATACAACGTATAATATACTGAGATAAGTCGTTTTTTAATGTCGGTCTTTGATAAATGGGCTTCTTTACATTTAGTAGTTCAGATGGATCTTATTTTTAAATCTTTGTGAGTGACCTCCTTTACACTTTTTTTTTTTTTTACCTTACTATGCAGTGGCAAAAAAAAAACTCATGCTGAGAAACGTCATTTAATCTTTTCCCTTGGGTGTAAACTATAGCCTTTAATTAGGAAGATAGTCATGCTAAGACATTTAGAACCTGTAGCCTTCCTTGGAATAAGGAATTTTAGAAGTTACAGTACTTCAATTTCAGTTGTTCTAATTGGGTGCATGATAAACTGCATAAAAGAATACATAATGAGGGGTTTTCTTTACACAATAACTCAGGCAATGTTTTTATTTTACGTCAGTATTGCTACTGCCACACCATGGAGCCTTGCAAACAGTATACATAAATTATCAAAGCGTTTTTTAACATTATACAAGGTTATATAACTAGATAAATGTTAAACTATTATCTGTAAATAGAAACAACTTTCATTGAAAATCATGAAGAACAGTTATAATCATAAATGTATATGCATTTCCAAAGATTAAACAGTAAATGCATATAGCTTGTTACTATAAAAGTTTTCTAATCATTTTTATATCTTGGCAGAAACATTTCCTGAAGTTGAAAAGCCTAAATCCAGGTTTTTAAGACACCCACTTTTTTTTTTTTTAAATCCACATGCATGTCCTTAATCTTGCATCCCTCTAGCTAGTCCAGTAATGTCACTAGTTCATTCTGTACCCCTTCGACATGTGTGTTGTGCTGTCAAGGAGTACTCTGAGCCTAGGCCAATGTGAGGAACTGCCCTCTAAGGGATGTGTCCACGGCACTACAGCAGTTTCTAAAGAAATATCCACAGTGCATCACATTTCAAAGAAGGGATAAGTAGTGCCTTCCAAACTTTCAGGCAATCATGCTTATTTTCTCTTTACCAAAGGTGCTGCAACTGCAAGCCTAGAGTTTTACTCATGGTTGTGGGGATGCCCCATTGACTTGAATGAGCAAGTTTAACAGACTTTGGACCTGTCAATTTAACAAGTTAAGTTAAATATGCCCAAAACATAAAATTCAGCCAGAGTGGGATTTACACATGATGTGGTCATGATCTGTTGCTTTGTGGCTGCAGCATGCTGTCAGAAGTGGTGGTCCAACTGCTTGTTTACCCCCCACCTGTCTGTGTTAAAGAGACCATAGTCTGTGGGTACACAGATGAGTATTACAGTGAGAGCTTATTTTTTTTTTTTTAGCAGTGCTGGACTACTACGTTTTTGATCTCCAGCAAATGTTAATGTGTACCATTGTCATGTATTTTTTTGTGGGTGTCTTATACCAGGTAAGGCACTTGTAAGGGGTTTCTTGTATTCTGTTATTTATGGAGCATTGATGTGCAAAAGTACAAGCTGCTAATCATGGCTTTTCAGTAATGGTTGTATGTAATGAGGCCTCCCATTGTACCATATGTTTATTCCTTTCTACATGGGTATCTGTTTGGAGATATTTGAGATAGCATGAGTACATTTTTCCCTGTGCATATCTTCTCAAATTTGGTGAGGGGGGGGTAGAAGTCATACTTATATTGATAATTGTTGATGCATTGATGTATTTAAAATATGCCCAGTTTGGTTTATGTCCAGATTCAGTTAACTCTTCTGGTACTGATTTGGGCTTAAAGGAGCCCAAATGGAAACATTAGTGTTGTTCCAGAAGGTATATGCAACCAATCTATCCAAGCAAGTTGTTTAAGAGGTTTTATCATGTTCTAATTGAACCCAGTCTTTCGAATGGTAATGGTAATTCCAGTCAATTATTTTCATGAGTTGCTATATGGTAATTTCAAAACTTGGGAAGTCCCATAACACCCTGCAATTTGGATTTCGGTATGATTTTATATTCATTTCCTGGTTTGATATTTGAATACAAAAAATTGTTTTGCAGGGATTGTAGGTTTTTAAAACAAAGCATGATGGATTTTTTATAGGTAGGGATACATTGCTTATTTTAAAGATTATTGCTCCTCTAATGAACCAAGAGAAATGTTTCAAATGGTATTTTATAAAATCTGTTTCAATGTCTTTTAGTAAGAGCAAAAAAAAATTCAAAGATAACGGTTGAGGTAGGTGTTAGCCAGATACATTTTTTTATTGCCCGTTAAACCTATTTGAAAGGGCATGTGCTGTAAATGGATGCTAGCATGTCCTCTGGGATGAAAGGTTAAGAGCCTTGGATTTGGTGTAATTTATTTTGAGATTAGAAAAATATAAACAAAATGATTAAAAGCACATAGCAGATTTGGAACAAAGATCTGGGGCTGGAATATAAAAAAATAACAAGTCATCTGTATAAACTGCAGTTTTATATTCCCTCCCCTTTACTACTAAGCTTTCAATTGAGTTTGCCAGATTAACTGTTTGGAGGAATGGTTCTATTGTAAGGATGAACAATAGTAAAGACAGCATCAGCCTTGTCTTGTGCCATTATTGAAAGCCACATAATCTGAAAATGAGCCATTCATTTTAATTTTGGCTGTGGGATGTTGATGTAAAGATGTGATCCAAGTCATCATTTTCTACTGTAAGCCAATAAAGGATGGCGATGCCTTCAAGTAATTCCATGCAACCCTACTGAAGGCCTTCTCCACATCTGTAGACAAGAGAAGGCCTTCGCTGGTCCCCAAAGACCAAAGGTTCATTTCCAGGCATAAATCCTACCTGTTCAGGGTCTATTTATTTGGCCAAAAGAAGGTGTAGGTAATTTGCTAAGATTTTTGCTAGTAATTTGAGCTCAATATTTAATTAGCAAATTGGTCTATAACTGGAACACCTTATAATGTCTTTGTTTGGCTTTGGGAAACACTGTGATGTGTACCAGTAGTAAGGGGATTTTTAGGGGCATACTGAAAGGGTCCAAGGTTTCTTTAGGTGCCTTTAGGTGCCGCTACATACAGGGGGTTTATTTACTAAAGGCAAATCCACTTTGCACTACAAGTGCACAGCAAGTTCACTTGGAGGTGCAGTCATTGTAGATCTGAGGGGGACATGCAAGGCAAAACAAACAGCATTTTAGCTTGTATATGATTGGATGATAAAATCTTCAGAATTTCTATTCATTTCATTTCACTCATTGCAGTGCACGTGTAGTGCAAAGTGGATTTGTCTTTAGTAAATTCAACCCCACAGTTTATAATATTGAGAGGTAAATCCATCAGGTCCAGGACATTTTCCTGGTTTCAATTATAATAAAGATTTTACTAGTTCTTCATCTAAGGGTTGGTCTAATTTCTTAGCCTCTAAAGCTGATAGTGTAAGCATTTGACTGTCTTTTAAATATGAATCAATAATTTGAACTCTATCCCCTTTTGCCATAGGAACAGGGGGATATTGTATATATTTATACAGTAGTAATGGAATTAATCTGCTATTTTCTCAGCGGGATGTTGAATTTTGCCTTTTGTTTTTATTTCTTGAATTCCAAGGAATCGACTGTTCATTTATTTATTTTTTATATTTAGTGCATAATGCACTAATGCATTCACCCCTCACCGTGCATTTATGGGTCTCCCAGACAGTTATGGGAGAAACACCTTCTCGCATGTTTTCTTTAAAGTACATGGAGATAGTGTTCTCAATATGTCAGTTGGAGATTGGATCATTAAGCAGGTCAGGATTTAATTTTCAATTTCAAGAGTAGGGTAAGTGGGTAACAAGCACATGGTACAAAATGGACTGTAGGTCTATTTTGGCCTGATGCAAGTAAGTGAGGTCTCTTTAAAAGACAAACGGGTAATCTATCCATGAGTGTTTGTCATGATGTGTTAAGTAGAATGTAACGTTTTTTTACCAATAGATTTAATGTTTGTCAAAATTCCACAAATGTAATAGAGTGAAGTAAGAGTTTCAGTTTTTTGAGGACTCTGAAGGAAATGGTGGATTTACCTGTGGGTCCAAAGGAAGGTTAAAATCCCCTCCTAGAGTCAGGAAGCCTGGTGCAAACCATTTTAACTCTTCCATTAAAGCGGTTGTAAAGAAATAAAAAAAATAAAAAACACAAACATGTTATACTTACCTCCACTGTGCAGCTAGTTTTGCACAGAGTGGCCCTGATCCACATCTTCTGGGGTCCCTTGACGGCTGTCTCTGGTCCTCCCCACAAGAACACCACACATTCATGCGAGCAAGCTTGCATGGTGTGGAGTATTTGTGGGCGCGCTCCCGTGATTCAGCGAGCAGCTATAGCCGCTCGCATACAGTGATACACACTTGCCTCCGCCCCCCCGGCCCGCCGCATCATTGGATGTGATTGACAGCAGAACCAGCCAATGGCTGCGCTGCTTTCAATCCATCCGCTCTAGCCAAACAACGTCCAAGCTGAGCAGCGAAGAGGATGTCAGGGCCGAGCGCGGGACTTTCGAGGGGCCAGGTAAGTATAACGGGGGGCAGGTATTGCCTGAAGTTTTTTCACCTTAATGCATAGGATGCATTTAGGTGAAATTTTTTTTACCTTTACAACCCCTTTAAGGTTTAACAAAAAGAGATATGTTTTAAATTTGGAAAATAAACATTGGCTAACATCATCATAGGTTTACCTTCCATGGTCCCCTATGTACAGTAGCTCACAAAAGTGAGTACACCCCTCAAATTTTTGTAAATATTTTATTATATCTTTTCATGTGACAACACTTTGCTACAATGTAAAGTCGTGAGTGTACAGCTTATATAACAGTGTACATTTTCTGCCCCCTCAAAATAACACACAGCCATTAATGCCTGACAAGAAAAGTGAGCACACCCCTAAGTAAAAATTGCCAAATTGGGCCCAAAGTGTCAATATTTTGTGTGGTCACCATTATTTTCCAGCACTTAACCCTCTTGGGCATGGAGTTCAGAGATTCACAGGTTGCCACTGGAGTCCTCTTCCACTCCTCCATGATGACATTGTGGAGCTGGTGAATGTTAGAGACCTTGCGCTCCTCCACCTTCCCTTTGAGGATGCCCCACAGAAACTCAATAGGGTTTAAATCTGGAGACATGCTTGGCCAGTCCATCACCTTTACCTTCAGCTTCTTTAGCAAGGCAGTGGTTGTCTTGGAGGTGTGTTTGGGGTCGTTATCATGTTGGAATACTGCCCTGCGGCCCAGTCTCCAAAGGGATGGGATTATGCTCCGCTTCAATATGTCACAGTACATGTTGGTATTCATGGTTTCCTCAATGAACTGTAGCTCCCCAGTGCCGGCAGCGCTCATGCAGCCCCAGACCATGACACTCCCACCACCATGCTTGATTGTAGGCAACACTTGTCTTTGTACTCCTCACCTTGTTGCCCCCACACATGCTTGACACCATCTGAACCAAATAAGTTTATCTTGGTCTCGTCAGACCACAGGACATGGTTGCAGTAATCAATGTCTTCAGCAAACCGTTTGCAGGCTTTCTCGTGCATCATCTTTAAAAAAGGCTTCCTTCTGGGATGACAGCCACACAGACCAATTTGATACAGTGTGCGGCATATGGTCTGAGCACTGATAGGCTGACCCCCCCACTCTTTCAAACTCTGCAGCAATGCTGGCAGCACTCATATGTCTATTTCCCAAAGACAACCTCTGGATATGACGCTGAGCACATGCACTCAAATTCTTTGGTTGACCATGGTGAGGCCTGTTCTGAGTGGAACCTGTCCTGTTAAACCGCTGTATGGTCTTGGCCACCGTGTGCTGCAGCTCAGTTTCAAGGTCTTGGAAATCTTCTTATAGCCTAGGCACGTCTTTATGTAGAGGAAAATTCATTTTTTCAGATCCTCAGAGAGTTCTTTGCCATGGGGTGCCATGTTGAACTTCCAGTGACCAGTATGAGAGAGTGAGAGCTATAACACAATATGTAACACACCTGAGACCTTGTAACATTAACAAGTCACATGACACCGGGGAGGTAAAATGGCTAATTGGGCCCAATTTGGAAATTTTCACTTAGGAGTGCACTCACTTTTGTTGCCAGCGGTTTAGACATTATTGTCTGTGTGTTGCGTTATTTTGAGGGGACAGCAAATTTACACTGTTATACAAGCTGTACACTCATTACTTTACATTGTAGCAAAGTGTAATTTCCTCAGTGTTGTCACATGAAAAGATATAATAAAATATTTACAAAAATGTGAGGGGTGTATTCACTTTTGTGAGATACTGTATATTTCTTCCAGGTCTGCGAGTCATTACAAATTTGGATTCCTTACTCAATAGTGTTGAGATTCCTTTGGATTTTAAAGAGGAATAAGTAGCATGGATAGCATGGAAAGCTTGGATGAAAAAAATATTTGTGATTTTAGGAATCTGCAAGTGCATTTCTTGCAGGAGCACTATGTGGTGGTTTAGATTATTTTCAAATTCTCTCAACAAAGAAGTTATTTTCTCCAGGATGTTTATTCCCCTTTTAATCTCTCACATTGTGAGAGATTATGGTTGGCTTTTCTCCTAATGCAGAATAAACTATGGTCATGCTCATGGTAAAAAGTTATTTAGGAAGATTTTAATAAGTAAACAGAGAACAATGCCATACGAGGTACAACATTACATGAAGAGATGGAGCTAAGCCTTTGATACCTAGTGCCAAAATGTTATATAACGCTAGTGGAATGTGTGAATGAAGACTGCTTATCGGCTGGGTTGCGTGTTCTCCACTATATTGAGGGTAGTGGGAGGTTTAGTGTCTTGCAGGTTCTAATTTGTGCCTGGTGTCTAAATATATAAGGAAGTAGAGACATTCCACAGCTGTTATTTAAGGGGTATAGTAGTCACATGTAAAGAATAAGATATACATATTGGGACAACTAAACTACAGTCACTTTGATAATCGGAAATCAAATGATATGTAATACAAGCAGTAGCAAACATAATGATTTTTTTTCAGGTTATCAGCAATTGTAGCATAACATTAATCACTGAAACAAATAAACTTTATTAAAGAACACTGATAATGCATCAGCCTCGTGTAGCAAATATTCTGTATGTAGTACTAATTATACAAAATGAAAGAAAAGGGTAGAGGTAAAACAAAGAAATCACTGAGCAATCAAATAGAGTTGGATAACAATGTCCTTAAAGAGCCGATGCATGTCTGTCAATGTGTTTTCATCTTATCAGAAAATTATCATCTTATAAGAAAATGACAAAATATATCACTGAAGTTTAAAATAGGCAGGCACATCATGAGGAAGTATAAATGACTTACTGGAAACCAATTTTGGCACTATACCCCTGGTCAAAAGTTGCATATTGAATGCCATCTAATAGAACATCAGGGAGAGGGACTAAAGCCAAAAAGGGTAATGCAGAATTAAAGCTAGTAGAATATAGAGATAGGGGCAGATCCACAAAAGAATTGCGCCAGTGTATCTATTGATACGCCGGTGTAATTTTAAATTTCCCGCGTCGTATCTTTGTTTTGTATCCACAAAACAAGATACGACGGCATCTCGGGTCGATCCGACAGGCGTACGTCTTAGTACCACAAACAGCGCTGGTAGTGAAAGTTCAGTGTAGTTCCCAAAAGAGATACCACCTCTACACTTAGTGCAACAGCAATGATATAGTGTATCAGTGAGATTAGAGGAAAATGTCCATTGATAGCAGGGTTGAAAACGAACAGATAGCAAGCACCTTCCACCTGGATTTTCAAAGACACTGCATGGGACAAAAAATCCCCCTCTGGGGTACGCACTCACCGGAAAGCTAAATAAGCAAGGCGATGTATGAATATCCACAGACTGATACTGATACAAATCTTCATAACCAAAGGTAATCAAAGTCGTCTGCTGTGAGTCTCCCAATTAGATACAAAAACACAGAGAAAAGCATATAGCGTAATTCCGTTTAATGGACCAAAAGAAGTCCCCACATAACATATAAAATCCCGACGGCGGACGAGGATTTAAATAGGCCGTACGTTCGGGCCAGAACGTACGGCCTATTTAAATCCTCGTCCGCCGTCGTATAGCCACGCCCTCTGTCGAAGTCCTATGACGAAACACGTCAGGGTGTGGCTTCTATGACGCCAGGAAGTGACACTTGCGCTCCACCTAAGCCTTGTCTGCAACCAGGAAGCGTTTGTTTCCAGTGGAACACACTCGGTCAGCACGGCTCTTCTCCTTGGCTGGAGACGGTGATTATTAGCGCTTCTTATTTATATGTGATGTACGTGCATAAACTGAAGGGATTTTATATGTTATTGGGGGACTTCTTTTGATCCATTAAACGGAATTACGCTATATGCTTTTCTCTGTGTTTTTGTATCTAATTGGGAGACTCACAGCAGACGACTTTGATTACCTTTGGTTATGAAGATTTGTATCAGTATCAGTCTGTGGATATTCATACATCGCCTTGCTTATTTAGCTTTCCGGTGAGTGCGTACCCCAGAGGGGGATTTTTTGTCCCACGCGGTGTCTTTGAAACTCCAGGTGGAAGGTGTTTGCTATCTGTTCGTTTTCAACCCTGCTATCAATGGACATTTTCCTCTAATCTCACTGATACACGATATCATTGCTGTTGCACTTAGTGTAGAGGTGGTATCTCTTTTGGGAACTACACTGAACTTTCACTACCAGCGCTGTTTGTGCTTTTACTATTTTGGACAATTTATTGTGCTTTTATAGTGTTTTTTACCATTTTATTTTATGTTGCTATTTATTTAAACAGCTGCTCTCATTTGATGTTTGACTGTTGATCACAGTTATATATCTTTCAAGTTATTTGTCATTTGTGATTTTCTATCATTCAGTTTTTTCGCATTTCATTCAGGCGCCGGAAGGTGTATTATAGGCCTACGATACACCTGTCCTTTCAGTACGTCTTAGTACGCCGTCGGATCTAAGATGCAATTTTTCAGGGTGCCGTTTCCGTCGAATTCCGCGTCGAGTATGCAAATTAGCTAGTTATGGCGATCCACCAACGTACGTCCGGCCGGCGCATTTTTTTACGTCGTTTGCGTTCAGCTTTTTCCGGCATATAGTTAAAGCTACTGTTATGAGGCGTACGCAATGTTAAGTATGGCCGTCGTTCCCCCGTAGAAATTTTACAATTTTACGATATTTGCGTAAGTTTTTCGCGAATAGGGATTTGCGTAGAATGACGTCACCGTCGGAAGCATTGGCTTGTTCCGGGTTAATTTCGAGCATGCGCACTGGGATACCCCCACGGACGGCGCATGCGCAGTTAAAAAAAAATGTAATTTACGTCGGGTCACGACGTATTAACATAAAACACTCCCCCATCACAGAGATTTGAATGCCGCGCCATTACGCCGCCAAAGATACACTACGCCGCTGTAACTTATGGCGCAAATTCTTTGAGGATTAAAAAAAAAAAAGGTAAGTTACGGCGGCGTAGTGTATCTTAGATACGCTACGCCCGGCGCAATAATGCGCCGCTGTACGTGGATCTACCCCATAGTGTATATTTCAATTCAGGAATTGGATTTTCAGAGACTGCAAATTCTAGAATCCTCTCTAGGTTGGGTCATTTTCAGGTAAGTCATTTGTAAAATTCAATTAAATGATGTTCTCATTTTTAATTGTTTAAGACAGGAATCATTGTAGGATCAGTAACTTTAAATTATTGTGGAGGTGGATGATTATTCTATCAATCGTAGATATAGTGTTATCCTATACAGGAATGTTAGCAAATCTGTGTAGCTTATCTTGCATGATTGCTTGTTGTAGCAGATTATCTCAATCTTTCAATCATTCAGGTTATTGCAGAGGGTGGGGAGTGTATAGCCCTAAATTATTCCAGGGGAGGCAGTGTGCAAGGGGTCTGTTAAACATTTAGTAATAACCTTTGGGAACAAAAAGACCCACTGTGTAGCACGCGCCGTCTAGTGCAGTTATAAAGTGTTGTGACCTTACATAGATCTACGAGCTTGTGTGTCAAAGTATCCAGTTACTGTAACTATTTCAGAAGCCCATAGAGCAGGGGAAATTCTCCACCCAAAACATAAATGTTTTGGGTGTTGTCATATTGTACAGATGAACGTTGTGATATAGTAGGGATGAGAAGTGATTGTTATTTTTCTAATTATTGTTGTTGAGGCAAGAGTTTGCTAGCGGTGTGGAATGCAAAACGCCTCTATCCAAAAAGTGAATTATTCCCACAGAAACTTGTTTCATCCAGAAAGATGAATTTTTTTGAGTCCCAGCACAGGACAAAGTCCACAAAATACTTGCAACAGGTGACAAAATCCAACAGAGTATTTGTAAATATTACAATGAACAGCAGCCTTCGTCCCATTTGTCATTCATGTCATAGCCAGCAAAGAGACACTACGATCCAGCATAATATGTCCAATCTATAATATACACCTAGGTATATGCAAGTAGGTAAGTATGCAAGAATGTGTTTTATAATCCAGGCATGTGCTTCAATAATGAAGCAGATTGAATGTGTCAAGATTGTGTCTAGAATAGTCAGTTTGCCAAGTTGGTTAGACAGTAGTCAAAATTTGCATGTGTATGTTGACAAGTAAAGATGAGATCTAGAATTGATTAACAGTAAACCACAGAACAGTGTATAACCAAATTATATCTCAATAAAAAAATGATAACGCTCTGAGGCCATCTAGTTATCCTCCAGATTATCCAGATTATCAATGTATTGCAAGGTAGAAGCCAAGAAAAATTGTTCTTCCCTGACGCCACCATGGTTACGGTGTTTCTTTTGTGGTGGTTTAGCAGGAGAGCTGCTAGGTGCAGATTGGGCAGATGAGGCAGTGCCCAGAAGCAGGATTCCTGGCACCAGTCATGGAGCTCTATTTGGGGTAGCTCTAGATTGGTAACTCATCAGGAGTTCTAAGCAGATGCTGCTTGCCATTACGAGATGCACTTAGGCTGAAAGTGAACTGCAATCCCCTTATCTCTCAGCACAGACAGTAGGGTGTAGCTCTTATATTTTTAAGAGGAATTGGAGAGAGACCCTGGAACACAGTTATAGTCTCATCATTAAGAGTGATTTGTTAATTTTCCCTTGCTTTAAGTAGGATCTTTTGCTTCGGTGGCCATATGATGTCCCTGGGAGGAGCGGCATCAGCGGTTCTCTGTTATAGAACCCTATGTACTCTATCAAATTCAATAGGGGATTCTGCAGGTCTCTCAAGCAGGCTTTTAAAGATTGTTTGTAAAGCTTGTCTTATCTGGCCAGTGGTAACTGTTCCAGGGACTTCATGCACTTTTATGTTATTCCTCCTGATTCTGTAATCTAGATCTTCTATTTCTCTGCTAGCTATGATCAGATGCTGCCAGTGTTTGCCAGCAGCTTTCTTTAATCTGAATATAGCTTTGTCTTTCCTCTTTTCCGCTTGTACAGTGTTAAGCCTGGTACACACTCATAGTTTTTTTTCTGTTCAACCCATGGGGTTGAGTGAAAAAAAGCGTCATCTCTGGTTGGAGCCACTGTACTCACTATGTGAAGTAAGTACGGCGATCGCCCTCACTGAGCTGTTGTGTTCTGATAGGGGGATGGCCAGAACACTCCGATCAGCGCTCTCTGCTATTGGCTAAGAGTGAAAAAAAGATACAAAGGTCGCAAAAAGTGTAGTTATCATATGGACACAATTCTACACGTATTGCGCCCTTTGTATCTTTTTTTCACTGTTTATTAGTTATTCACAAATTTTTGGAGCTGCACTTGTAATTATTATTTTAGTTTTTTGACGCCGTATTCAATTTTTTTATCACTCACTATTGGCTGAGAGTGCTTGGCTGCTGGCTTTCCACCGACATACACACAGGCATTTTAACCAGCAAATGTCTCCTGAGGTTTGGCCTGTGTGTACTCAGCTTAAGTCAGTTGCTCTGAAAGGGTTAACATGTTCCTTTTAAGTCTGTAATGGCTGTCAAGAAGGCCTTTTTAACTTCAGCAATAAGGTTCAGATTGGCATGGGTCAGTGGGTGATTTGTGTTATCAGTATGACGTACAACGTCATCTGAGGCAGGCTGTGATTCTTCACTGAAGTCCTCCTTATGATGAATAGCGCCATCTTGCTCAGAGGCAGAGTGGTATGATTGGAGTGGTGTGTTTTAAAGTTAACTGAGATGTTTCTTAATGCAGAAGAGTTTGATATGCATGGGTTTCTGTGCAGTGATGGGCCCTTAGTAATTCTGCCCATATTTGTTTCTTCAAAGACAGAAAAGCGAGTGTAAAGAGCTATGGTGCCTAAGAGCTCCTGCAGTGTGCTGTGCTACTCACCAAGCCACACCCCTGTGAGATCACTTCTAATTGTGATCTGTTCTGCAAGGAGAAGCAGAACAGAGCTGCATCATCTCTGTTCTAGCCTCCAGACTTACAGGAATTACCATGATGTCACATGTGTCTTTACATCACTTCCTCTGTAAAAACAATGCTGCAGCATTCTGTACATTACTTTGCTACTGAGTGTAACTACCTGGACTTAATACTGGGCCGTGGCTGTCACTTAGCCTGATGGAACTGCTGCCACTTAGTGTTAAGTCTGCTTTGAGACTTGGAAAACAATGGGTCACACACTGAGCACATGTTGGGCACCAGGGGCCTAGAAGATTAGGCTTAAACTATGTTAGTACCTTTATTTTCTTTACATTGGAACTAAACTCAAAAAGTTGTAATTGCTATGTTATCGTGAAGATCTAGAAATGTTAATTGTGCCTAAGATGTATCCCAAAAATGTTTTTTTCTTCCAGAATTCCTCCTGAAACATAGCAGTGCATATCCTGGTATGTGAGTGTGCCTTGTAACTTTTTTTTTTTCGAAAACCATATAGCTGTATAACTGCATTCTAAGATAAAAGGCAATGTTGCCTTTGACTGCTGGTCTTGGCAGATTTGGAATGAGATTTGATGATTTCACTGTTGTGCTGCTCACTGTTCTCTTTTTTTCTGCAGACTATGACATGAGGAAGCAAAACCTCCTCTACCAAGATGTCTACCCCCATATTAAGGCACAGTGCAAAACAGGGAATGGTGAAAGTGTCACAGTCCCCACAACCCTTAACAGGCTTAAATTTGTTGAAAAGCAATGGAGACATATTTGTAAAAATACACTGTGCTACTGTAAGTGCTTAAACATTAAATAGTAAATTATCAACACCAGTCTTTGTAACAGCTTAAAATGAATAAAGAAAAAGCCTCATAGTGCTGTATTTCATAAGGTGCTTGTGCACATATAAATTGACTTGTGCTCAGACCAACTGTCCCACATGGATGTACACTCATCCTGGACATTGACTACCTATCTCTAGTGTGGTCACTTGTGATTGTTGGGTAAATATTCCCTAGGCGGTGACACTGAGCGTGGTGTATTTTTACATATGTTCTTTTAGTATTGCCATTGAGCTTGCGTTACCACTGCAGCTGGTGAATTATTGTTTGTACATTTACCTACTACATGGGTCTTCAAACTATGGCCCTCCAGTTGTTCAGGAACTACAATTCCCATCATGCCTAGTCATGTCTGTGAATGTCAGAGTTTTGCAATGCCTCATGGGATGTGTAGTTCTGCAACAGCTGGAGGGCCGTAGTTTGAGGATCCCTGATCTACTATCATTCTTTTTTCTGTGGCGCTAGGTTATAATTTTAAATAAAGATATATTATTGGAAAAATTTGAACAAATCAAAATACTAGGAGGTATATGGTTTATATTTAGCAATTATTCCAACTCCTCAATAACGTACAGAAAAACATTTGTTTTTATTAGTACTTTGAGAATTATGTGTTTTCTTTGGAGCTATCACGGCACAAATGTTTGCCTGGTGAAGAAATCACTTGCTGTTTAAAAAAAAAGAACATTGTCTTTGTTGTTCTGAATTCAATTGAAGATCCATTATTTATTTGTGGTGGATAATGTCAGGTTTACTGTGAAGTTATTGCAACGCATCTTATACAATATTATTCCTAGAAATAGGTTTATGGAAAACGAAATTCTTAAGTTGTTATGTCAGTGGCTATATTAGATGTTAATCTGCATCTTAGAGCACATGGTGTACACTTCTTTGTGAGTTTTACAATTTAGGTATTCTTTTAAAATAAACTTGTACTAGGAAAATATGTAGGCTGCTATTTCTGAGCTCCCCATTTGGAAATACTTCTGCTTGCCATGCTGTATGGGTGATCCAATGCCTTCCATACTGTATGCTGGGATCTGCTGCCTGAATTTGAAAATAGCTTTTGTTTGTTACCACAGAGTCAGTTGGTTATAAATAGGTACCGGTACTTCCTATCCCTGCTAGGTGGGTCAGAAACCACCAATGGAAGACAGTGATGATATATAAAGGGAGTTTCCAGGAAGTAGACACAGAGAACTGAGACACATGACCTTATACACACAGGAGGTGCTGTTGTATTTCACACAGGCCTGAAGCAGAGATTATTTGGCAAGCATCCCTATCTTCTAAAAGGTTTAACTGCAGCTGCCCATAGCTTCTTGAGTGTGTATCTAAATCCTTGTGACAGATGTACAGTATTTCTGCCTATTGTTATTATCTCACATGTTCAGTGCCAGATAGCTAGGTCTGTGCTGCTATGTTTGAAAAGTAGATAAAGAATGATAAAAAAAGATCACCTGATTAATCTTGAAGGTGTGTGTGTATATATATATATATATATATATATATATAGATAGATAGATAGATAGATAGATAGATAGATAGATAGATAGATAGATAGATAGATAGATATATTTGTAATACTGTAGTAAATAAATACATTTGTACCTATTGTAATAGGTTATATAATCAAATTATAGTTCTGACCTTGAGCTCCTCATTCAAACCTCTTAGTGATATGCTATGAAAAGTAAAGATCATATACGTTTCTCTATGGCAAAACCTAGAGACATTTTCAGATTAGGGTAGATAATGCAGGCTAGATCTCACCAAATAGTACCAAATATTGTGGGTCTTTATCGTGATATAGGGCAAAGTATCTCCTAGTTCGATGAGCCTGTGATACTTGCCAAATCTAGAATGCATGCAGTGGATAGTATGGCCTACACAGTATAGGCCACAGGGGCATCACAACCTATATACCACAAATTTGGCTCTACAGTTAATAAATTGTTTAAACTCATAGGTTTCTTCATCATCTATGAACTCTGAGGCCGCGTACACACGGTCGATCCATCCGATAAGCTGAAGCAGACCGATGGTCTGATGTACGTACACACCATCAGTTCAAAACCCGATCGGGTCAGAACGCGGTGATGTAAAACACACGACGTGCTGAAAAAATGAAGTTCAATGCTTACAAGCATGTGTCGACTTGATTCTGAGCATGCGCAGGTTTTGAACCGATGCTTTTGTGTACTAACCATTGGTTTTGACTGATGGTCAGCCGTCCATCGGTTCGATTTTAAAGCACGTTCTCTAATTTTTGTCCGAAGGACAACAGACCGATGGGCCGTACACACGGTCAGTTTGGACTGATGAAACTGGACTTCAGGCCGTTTTCATCGGTTTGGACCGACCGCGTGTACGCGGCCTGAGTGGTAAGAGCTCTGGATAATAAGAAATGTGGGCATGTTGCGAAGCCTATTGGCAAGTTTATTGGGTGTGATTATATTTTGTATACGTTTCCCTTTCCTAAACATGTTTTGATTTTGGAAGGGAAACAGTCTTTAAGGATGGGGTTTTGAAAAAGGATATGCCAATGTTTACTCACATTCCTATTAATCGCTCATTATTGACAATAAAACTTAGTGGTGAATGTAGTCACAGTCATGTATAATAAAGAGTGGTCTTAAAGGATAATTTCATCTTTAAAAAGAAAGTAATAAATGCACATATTTTGCAGGTAAATACATTTGCATTTTTTTCCTCAAGAGCCTGCAGAGCATTGCACAAGTGATCAGCAGATACTGCAGATACTGCCCACAGCTTTCTGCCCATACCTTTGTACAAACTTTCTGTTTGCCAGCTGTAGGACGTGTCAATGAACTATGACTCATCAGTACCCTTGCAGTTCATTGAGAACTACAAACCGTCTGCCGTGGTGGCAAGCAGGACTTGTAGTTCATTCATTCACAGATTCTGGTCTATGAATGATGCAGCTGTGTGGGTGGAACCCCACACAGCTGCACTGTTTTTAAATTGTGACAACGGGTCAGGAGAGAAGAATTCCTGTCTCCTGTAGCGGTGGGATCGGGCAGGTACTGTATAGTAGCATGGTACTATACATCTACATATACAGTACATGTATATACATGTAACATAAGTGTATATACAATAGTGCGCAAACCAAATAATAATGTAAATCAGGCAGCCAACATACCATATGGATGTAAGGTGATAAAATGTGAAAAAAATATAGCGCCCAAAAAACAATAACAAACCCTAAAAAGGGAGAGTTTCTGTGTGACCAGAGGGCGATTGACTTATGGACCAAGTCTTGCACCCCTTGATACACAGTGGTGAAACATATAAAGTGAAAATACAAAAATTAATAGGAGCTGTACTTATAATAGATACTCCCATGTGACACTAATAAACCAATATAGTTCACAGACACAACTGTGCTCTAAACAAAGTCGGCAATCAGGTGCGGATATATGTGGATGTCTGTGGTATAAACCACCAATCATGTGTTAATAGAAATATATTATATGAAGGTAAAAACACTCCAAACAATTATTGATATATATGTCCAAATGGAAGTTACAGTATAGAATCAAAGAGTTCGTTCTAAAAACAGTCCTCCAAGACCAACATTCCGCTAGTAATCAGGTGTGCCCCAATAAAGTGACATAAGCCCAATACTGCAAAGAAACAAAGTCTTTCTGAGGAATGTGGATTCAAAATACAAGTATGCACGTCCAATGTTGGGTGGAGCAGATATCCTCAAATAAAGCTATCTTCAGTGCTGGACATATAGATAGATGAGTGGGTACCCTTACCAGAACAGGTGGACCCTCTCAACCACCATACGGTGGGAGGGTCGTCAAGGCTTGTATAGACCGACTATCTGGGTCCAGGGGTCCTCTCTCAACGTGTCCAAACCAGAAATGGTCACTGATGTACTTGCTTATCCAGAGGAAATGACCGGGATCAGCCTGTCAGTAGTTGCTCCAAACACCCAAATTGATATATAAAAAGAAAAAATATAGAGGTGCTCCTCATAGTGTAAAACTATTTAATGGTAAAAGCATTCCAAATTCCAAAATTCACACACGTGACTGGAAATGCAATAAAATCATAAAAACTTGAAAAGCCACACTTGAATTGAAAAATCAGCCAACTGAAAAGATCAAAACAAATAAAATAACAGCAAACTGAAAAGATATAGCAGCAAACTCCCACCTTGGAAAGGTGTGAGGAGTGTTCCAAAAGTTTAGAATGCAGTGGGGATGCAATGGAATGGTCACCCGACCGGTTTCGTCGCTATACGGACTTCAACTGGGGTATCTGACCTTCCCCTGCTACCCCCCTGCATTAAATACCTCAGATCCAGATCCGTGATTGTCGGCATCTGTTCCGCCATGCCTCAAACGGCGTGCGTTCCATGATGAAGAACATGCTTCCTCATTTGCGATCCAAAGGCCGGAAGTGTTAGGGGGGGGTTGGCGTCAATACGCGCAATGTGTTTGGGTGACTGAGTCACTCCCCCTCTCCTCCTTTGTAATAGGTGGGAGATGTAGCGGTTAGCCAACCTATGGGCATTATTCGATAGCCTTTCCGCACCGTCATGACGTCAGCGCGGCAACGCTGCGTCTCACGATGCGTTCCAGACATGTCTCGGCAGTCACCGGCGTAAATACACAGGCGCTCCCAGACACTCGATAGGCTAAATCATGCATGTGCCCAAAGGTGGCACCTATTCCACCGGGGTTGCAAAGAGATCACCCTAAGTCACACCAACCTAAATGACATTTGTAAAGGCCAATCCTGAACCTAAATGTATATAATTTGTATGGATCAGAGGAAAGGCAAATACTCACGGAGGTGGATCCAGAAAACCCATCAGAAATACATAACTAGGAGTCTTAAAGGAAAACGTACATATAAATCCCTATCGTCGGAATCATGGAGATTATTCAATAAATAATGGTGGTTGAGAGGGTCCACCTGTTCTGGTAAGGGTACCCACTCATCTATCTATATGTCCAGCACTGAAGATAGCTTTATTTGAGGATATCTGCTCCACCCAACATTGGAAGTGCATACTTGTATTTTGAATCCACATTCCTCAGAAAGACTTTGTTTCTTTGCAGTATTGGGCTTATGTCACTTTATTGGGGCACACCTGATTACTAGCGGAATGTTGGTCTTGGAGGACTGTTTTTAGAACAAACTCTTTGATTCTATACTGTAACTTCCATTTGGACATATATATCACTAATTGTTTGGAGTGTTTTTACCTTCATATAATATATTTCTATTAACACATGATTGGTGGTTTATACCACAGACATCCACATATATCCACACCTGATTGCCGACTTTGTTTAGAGCACAGTTGTGTCTGTGAACTATATTGGTTTATTAGTGTCACATGGGAGTATCTATTATAAGTACAGCTCCTATTAATTTTTGTATTTTCACTTTATATGTTTCACCACTGTGTATCAAGGGGTGCAAGACTTGGTCCATAAGTCAATCGCCCTCTGGTCACACAGAAACTCTCCCTTTTTAGGGTTTGTTATTGTTTTTTGGGCGCTACATTTTTTTCACATTTTATCACCTTACATCCATATGGTATGTTGGCTGCCTGATTTACATTATTATTTGGTTTGCGCACTATTGTATATACACCTACTTTGCATTTTTTTGGACTATTTATATTGCAGCAACCAAACACAATCACCCCCATGGATATATTTGACTATCGAAATAGTCGGGTGTTGAACACCGAGGGGGTGTTCTCTGTCTCTGACAATGATTCAGAAATAGGAGGGCTTTTCATGAGGTTGAAAAACCTTATGACCTCTGAACTCCACCTACAGTGGGACCAGGCTTTCTTACAACAATATATTAAAGAACGCATGGTCCCTAGAGGATTGAGATGGGATGTTCACCCCCAACAGGGTGAACCTGATTTAACATCTTGGTTCCATTTTTTTAACAATCAAGGGGTTTCATTACTGAATTTTTTAAATGACAAGAAAAAACTTAGAATGGAGGTATTGGATAAAGAGATAAAAGACATTAAAGAAAAACTATCCAATTCAAAGTCCACACCTGAATATAGCACACTTTCCCTAAGTTTAAAAACCCATTTAGATAAAGAAGAGCGAGATCAGAAGACAAAGAAACAAAAGAAATATACCAGGGATGTTGCTGATTACAAAACTGGTATAGTCTTTAGATGGCAGAGTCTAATTAATAAAGAGGACGAAGCTGAACATCCAAATTTGGATATGGAGGTGTCTCAACCTTCCTCTAGTGAGGGCAAAGTTTTGGCCTTTTCCCAACCAGGTCCATCTTTGGGCAGTTTAGGTAGAAATGAGGGCTCTACCAATAGAGGAACAGGTCCCAGAACCCCTAATCCCCAACAAAGAGGACAGTCTAACAGAGGTAAGGGCAAAGGACCTAGAGGGAGATCTAAGAACCGAAGGGATACCCCCCAAGACCCCCGGTCTTATGATTCATCCCCTTATGGCAATCGCAACCATTATGAACATTCTAATGGATACCCACAGTCAACTCCTGGTTGTGGGGGATGGAGACCTCCTCCACCGAATCCCTATAAACAGTCTAACCATACATATGGTTATATGGAGAGGGAGGATTACCGTCAGGTGAGATCCCCTTATTCATATAATCAGAATCAACCCAGGTCGGAATACCAAGGGGATTTTCATCGGGACCGAGAAGACTACCCCAGGGGAAGAGAACCAAACGGGGCTCGAGAGGGGGGCGACGAGCCCGGACGCAAAAGGAAAAAAGTTTAAGGGGGACAGGGATTTTTAATCTTAGTAAAGTCCATTTGTCAGATACGGAAAAAGTGGTACTGGATAAGGGACTCAAATATGTCCCACCCAAAACGTTGAATAAATTTGACACGTTTATCGACGTGCAAAAATATATAAGGAAATTAAATATACAGCGGTACTTTATCAGTAACCCTTGCAGATCCAGCCTTCCGGAAATCTCCTCCCAAATTTTTCACACGGGATTTTCGAACCCATCCCTTTTTAACCCTTCTTGCCCTATGGCCCCAAATGTTAGGGTGTTTAGGGATATGGTCCTTAGGGACCTAGAGGAACTGCCTCTAAAGAAAACATTCATTGACCCTAACATAAGGACTGGTTTAAGGAGTCTTTGTGAACACAAGGATTTGGTGATCCGCCTGCGGACAAAGGGGGAGGTATCGTAGTATTGGACAAATCTGCATACCATGCAGAAATGCTACGTATTTTGGGTGACACCAACACTTATGTTAAATTGCCCTCAAATCCCACTTCAAAGATCAAAGCCTCATTGTGTAAACTACTTACTGCAGGAACACAGAAATGGATACTGGACAAAAAGGAGCGTGCATATCTCATGCCTAAAGTCCCTCGTATCCCTACAATGTATTTTTTACCAAAAATACATAAGGATAGTGTAAATCCCCCCGGAAGACCCATCGTAAGTGGGATCAATTCTATCACCTCCCGAATAGGGAGATACATTGATTTCCACTTGCAACCCATGGTTAAAGACATTCCGTCATATTTAAAGGATACCAGACATACTATCGCCCGCCTTAATGACGTTGTGTACAGTGGGGACATCATGCTGGTCACGGCGGATGTGTCCTCTCTTTACACGAGCATTGCCCACCATTTGGGGTTTCAGGCAGTGGAATGCTTCCTTCACCGCAATGATAGCATTCCTATTGTACAAAAATACTTTATTATGGATTTGCTTAGATTTGCGACTACCAATAACTATTTCTGGTATAATGGGGATTATTTCCTGCAACAAAAAGGAGTGGCGATGGGGGCTAAGTTCGCCCCCAGCCTCGCCAACATCTTTATGGCTAAGTGGGAGGAGGATGTCGTCTATGCTTTAAACCGGCCAGAGATTGTTCTCTGGGCCAGGTATATAGACGACATCCTCCTCCTATGGAGAGGCGACCAACACTCTTTGGATTCATTCATGGCCATATTAAATACAAATGAGGTAGGGATTGTTCTTACATACGAGGCAAGTTTCTCTAACATCCACTTCCTCGACCTCGTAATCGAAGCCCAAAATGATCGTTTAGTGACTAGAACATATTTCAAGAATACTGATCGCAATAGCTACAGTCCCATAGATAGCTGTCATCATCCTGCCTGGCTGAGGTCCATTCCTAAGAGTCAGCTGTTGCGTATACGACGCAATTGTTCTGACGTTAAGGACTTTTATTTACAAGCGCAGGTCTTGAAACAGAGATTCTTGGATAAAGGGTACTCGAGAGAAAAAATTGAGGAAGAAATAGAACACATTGGAAGGGTCGACCGTGCAACACTTACACTTGAAAAGACTAGAGCAATCCAAGATCCCAAATTTAGGAATGCATTCTTCACCACTTTTTCGGGTCAACATAAACAAATTAAGGATATTATTTGTAAACATTGGGGGATTCTTAAAGAGGACCAAGTTTTAGGACCTTCTTTGCCAAGTAATGCTACAGTTATTTATAGGGGGGCCACCTCCCTGAAAAATCAAGTTGCCCCCAATGTCATTGACCCCCCAAAAAAACTGTCCTTTTTTCCTTTATCTAAAGGCTTTCACCCATGCAGGAAGTGCAAGGTGTGCCTTGAGAATATACATGGGCGAAGGAAAAGTATCTCTTTCCAGTCTAGTATTACTAAGATGGATTATCCCATGAAGCAGTTTTTTGCGTGTGCTTCCACACACATAGTTTATCTGATCACCTGCCCTTGTGGAAAACAATATGTGGGTCGTACTATCCGTAGTTTTTCCACAAGGGTAGGTGAACATTTTGCAAAAATCAAGAAAGGATGTGACAAACACACGGTGCCCAGACATTATTTACAGGTTCACAATAAATCACTGGAAGGCACCTCCTTCTTGATTATAGACAAATTCGTCCCACACTGGAGGGGTGAGCCGAGCACCAGAGGGGTTTCGAAGTTGGAGGTTTATTGGATCTATTCGCTCAAAAGTTACGCCCCATTTGGACTTAATGTCGAATGGGACGTAAATGCGTTCATTAATCAGTCCTAATTGCATTATTGATTATAACGGAGTCATATGGGCACTTTCCATATACATAGATTAATTTTTTAATTTTTCTTTTTACATATAATGTTTTTATTGAATAATCTCCATGATTCCGACGATAGGGATTTATATGTACGTTTTCCTTTAAGACTCCTAGTTATGTATTTCTGATGGGTTTTCTGGATCCACCTCCGTGAGTATTTGCCTTTCCTCTGATCCATACAAATTATATACATTTAGGTTCAGGATTGGCCTTTACAAATGTCATTTAGGTTGGTGTGACTTAGGGTGATCTCTTTGCAACCCCGGTGGAATAGGTGCCACCTTTGGGCACATGCATGATTTAGCCTATCGAGTGTCTGGGAGCGCCTGTGTATTTACGCCGGTGACTGCCGAGACATGTCTGAAACGCATCGTGAGACGCAGCGTTGCCGCGCTGACGTCATGACGGTGCGGAAAGGCTATCGAATAATGCCCATAGGTTGGCTAACCGCTACATCTCCCACCTATTACAAAGGAGGAGAGGGGGAGTGACTCAGTCACCCAAACACATTGCGCGTATTGACGCCAACCCCCCCCTAACACTTCCGGCCTTTGGATCGCAAATGAGGAAGCATGTTCTTCATCATGGAACGCATGCCGTTTGAGGCATGGCGGAACAGATGGCGACAATCACGGATCTGGATCTGAGGTATTTAATGTAGGGGGGTAGCAGGGGAAGGTCAGATACCCCAGTTGAAGTCCGTATATCGACGAAACCGGTCGGGTGACCATTCCATTGCATCCCCACTGCATTCTAAACTTTTGGAACACTCCTCACACCTTTCCAAGGTGGGAGTTTGCTGCTATATCTTTTCAGTTTGCTGTTATTTTATTCGTTTTGATCTTTTCAGTTGGCTGATTTTTCAATTCAAGTGTGGCTTTTCAAGTTTTTATGATTTTATTGCATTTCCAGTCACGTGTGTGAATTTTGGAATTTGGAATGCTTTTACCATTAAATAGTTTTACACTATGAGGAGCACCTCTATATTTTTTCTTTTTATATATCAATTTGGGTGTTTGGAGCAACTACTGACAGGCTGATCCCGGTCATTTCCTCTGGATAAGCAAGTACATCAGTGACCATTTCTGGTTTGGACACGTTGAGAGAGGACCCCTGGACCCAGACAGTCGGTCTATACAAGCCTTGACGACCCTCCCACCGTATGGTGGTTGAGAGGGTCCATCTGTTCTGGTAAGGGTACCCACTCATCTATCTATATGTCCAGCACTGAAGATAGCTTTATTTGAGGATATCTGCTCCACCCAACATTGGAAGTGCATACTTGTATTTTGAATCCACATTCCTCAGAAAGACTTTGTTTCTTTGCAGTATTGGGCTTATGTCACTTTATTGGGGCACACCTGATTACTAGCGGAATGTTGGTCTTGGAGGACTGTTTTTAGAACGAACTCTTTGATTCTATACTGTAACTTCCATTTGGACATATATATCACTAATTGTTTGGAGTGGTTTTACCTTCATATAATATATTTCTATTAACACATGATTGGTGGTTTATACCAGTGTTTCTCAACTCCAGTCCTCGGGGCGCACCAACAGGTCTTGTTTTCAGGCTTTCCATTATTGTGCACAGGTGATTTTATCAGTTTCACTGCCTTAGTAATTACCACAGCAGTTTGATCTGAGGGAAATCCTGAAAACATGACCTGTTGGTGCGCCCCGAGGACTGGAGTTGAGAAACACTGGTTTATACCACAGACATCCACATATATCCGCACCTGATTGCCGACTTTGTTTAGAGCACAGTTGTGTCTGTGAACTATATTGGTTTATTAGTGTCACATGGGAGTATCTATTATAAGTACAGCTCCTATTAATTTTTGTATTTTCACTTTATATGTTTCACCACTGTGTATCAAGGGGTGCAAGACTTGGTCCATAAGTCAATCGCCCTCTGGTCACACAGAAACTCTCCCTTTTTAGGGTTTGTTATTGTTTTTTGGGCGCTACATTTTTTTCATATACATGTAACATGTTACATGTAGAGCGGGTACCGCTCGACCCACCCATGGCCCCACACTTCCCTCCGGCCACTGAAGGGAGTCACACAGGCTCTCACAAGGGGGAGAGAGCCTGTCAGCCCCTGTGCAGGAATTTCTCCCCTACCCTCTCCTCACTCTACACAGCATGCTGAGCAGCGCTTACAGAGAGATACGCTGCCCGTTCACAAAGAATGCACTGGTGAGTTGTTTATAAGATTAATAGTTCACGTCTGGCAGCTGTTTCTGCAAACACTGCAAAGGAAAAGGTTGCTTTAGAATCTATTTCTTTTCTCTCTCTGACCTTGACTTTCCAAATCATATACTGACAATGGCAATGAGGGCCATAAAACGCTCCAGCATTTTATATCCCCTGGGACATGTTGGTAGCAAAATTTTAACTTTGCTTTCTTGGCAGCTTTACCATTAAAACAGCTTGTCCTATTGTTTTGTTACTCTAAAATGCTATTTTGTTTTCAATTTTATTTACAGCAAAATGTGTTCCGTGCCAATTATTTTCTATTTTAAAAAGGCTTTGAAATATGTAGTTCATTATAAGAAATCTAGGTCCACATTTGTCACAAGGAAAACACCTGTATCTTGCATTCATCTGGATACTCATTATTAGGGAGGAAATTAGTTTTCATAGCATCACTATTAATAAAAGAGACAATGCCACTTAATTTTAAAACATACAGTATGTATTTGCATTTTTAGATGTAAGAAAGTGGTACCAGGGCAATTTGTTACTAATATTGATTATTTATATTGTTCCTATATAGTATGCAGCACTTTACAATGGGGTATTTAATTATTGTCATCATTCCCTGGCAAGTAGAACACAAGATTACTGTACCTTTAGAATACATTTTTCATATGGCCTTCCACTGCCCTCCTAACCACCCTTGGTATACACGCTGTTAATGCAGGTGAAGTAATGTTGCTCCTTAAGACCTGCACATTCCGCAGCAGAGTTTATTCTATTTGTCTCTAGCCCTGGCTGTCTGTGATTAGGATACACCCCATACCGATTAACCATAGAGACTGCTGTTTCATGATTGCCAACATTCAAAATTACCAGGGACACCTTTTTTTGCTGTGTGTCCAATAATCCATTGTAAACAGAGAATGTAATTGAATTAGTTGTGGAACTTTCATTTAAAATTAGGGTTGTCCCGATACCACTTTTTTGAGACCGAGTACAAGTACCGATACTTTTTTTCAAGTACTCGCCGATACCGAATACCGATACTTTTTTTTAATGCCATGTGACAGTGGCGGTATTTTTTTTATATTTTTTTTACAATTTTTTTTTGGGGGGGGGGGGGGGGGTGAATTGTCAGTGTGTTTGTTTTTTTGTTTTTTTTTATTTACATTTTATTTTTATTTTTAAAAAATATATATTTATTGCAATTTTTTGTTTTTTATCAGCCCTGTTGGGGGTCTTTGGTGAGATATCTGGGGTCTTAAAAGTCCTCTGAAATCTCCCCTTTAAGACAGAGAAAGGGACTAAGGACACAGATTCCCCAGTCCCTTTCTCTGCAGCCTCAGCTGAAATGAATGGAGGGAAGCTCCTCTTCATTCATAAACTGAAGCATCGTAAACACAGGTTACGATGCTCAGTTATGTAAATGGACAGAATCAGTGATCACTGACTCTGTCGATTCGGAAAAGGTAGGAGCCGGATTTAGCGGCTCCTACCTCTGCTCTCCATCCTCACAAATTTAGGGGGGAGAGCGGCACGGACGGGGGGAGAGAAGAGCGGCACGGACGGGGGGGGGGAGAATAGCAACACGGACGGGCGGGGAGAGAAGAGCGACACGGACGGGGGGGGATAGCGGCACGGACGGGGGGAGTGAAGAGCGACACGGACGGGGGGGGGAATATCGTGACGGACGGGGGGAGAGAAGAGCGACATGGACTGGGGGGGAGAGAAGAGCGGCACGGATGGGGGGGAGACAAAAGCGGCACTGACAGGGGGAGAGAAGAGCGGCACGGAGCACGGGGGGGAGGAAAGACTGCATGGAGCAGAAGACATGCAACTCCCCTGACTGCCCAGGTATCAGCTGAGGCATCGGAGCATTTCCCCAGAGTACAAGTACTCGGGGAAATGCTCGGTATTGGTACCGATACCGATACTAGTATCGGTATCGGGACATCCCTATTTAAAATTAATGTGGTTCTACAATAGGCATATCTTTAACTTATTGAACAATCTGATTTTAAAATACTGTATAGACAGAAACATTTGTCATATGAAAGATATACTGTAAATAAAAAGGTATTGTTCATTAGTCAAAAATGATTTATGTATTTGTTTAGTTAGCTGAAACGGTTAAGCTGACCAAACAAGGCTCATTTTCATTCAGGTCAAAGTTGAAGCATTGGTGGCCCTGTCGGCACCACCTAGCTTCAAAATCAAAAGAGCCAGGTGGAAAGCTATCAGCTGAGCAGTGACTGCATTCTATAGGATACATCATCTATCAGATGCAGTCACTGTTTGGGTATTGAGACAGCTAGGGATGCTGTGACTGTCTAAATACAACTAGTAGTAGTCATTACACTGTAGCAAATTCTGAATCATGTAGAGCAGTGGTTCTCAACCTCGGGGTCGGGACCCCCTCAGGGATCGAATCAGGATTTGCCAGGGGTCACCGAATCCTGGTCTGTTCCTGAAGCCTGCATCACTCTCCCAGACTTGTTGCTATCCCTGGAGCCTGTGGCCACGCAGCTGGGCTGTTCCTGGAACACGCAGCCGCCCACTCAGCCTCTTCGCAGGTGTCTATTTAGTTCACGTATTGGCTGGGGGGCAAAGACTAGAGGTCATCTGACTGGTGAGGAATGTGAAGTGGGAGGGTCTGGAGGAGACCCTATCTCCTGATTTCAGCATAGGTGTCACTGCTACGAGACACCACAAAGTCGGAAACACGGTGAAGCCGGAGGCACAGAGAGTGACACTACCTGTGATTATAGTTGTTATTAAAAGGACTCAGGGAGCGCTAAATATCTGTGGGTTAGGGGCGCAAATTACTTGCCTTGCCTTGGGTGCCGACAACCCATGCTAGGAAAATAATTTTACTGTTAGGGGTCCCCACAACTTGGGAAATTTTATCAAGGGGTCACGACACTAGAAGGTTGAGAACCACTGATGTAGAGCAAACCTGGAAATCTTTGCATGTATTTAGTGGGGAATTCTACACTGACCATTATAATATGGGATTTTTACACTGATAACCAATGTAATAGGAACATTTACACTGATCACCAATGTAAGGAAACATTTGCACTGACAACCATTGTCAGGGACATTTTATTCTAATCACCAATGTAAGGGGGCATTGCTACACTGACCACCAAAGTAATGAGGAATTTGGACTGACTGCCAATGTAAGTGGACACCCTACACTGACCATTAATGTAAAGGGGAACTTACACTGACCAAGTAATGGGGAATTTTACTACAACCGCCAATAAAAGGTGTATTTTTACACTGATCACCAATGTAACAGGGGATTTACACTGACCACTAATGTAATATAAGTATTTCCACTGACCAATTTGATAAGGAATTTACACTCTCCAGCAATGTAATGGGCAATTAAAAAAAAAAAAGAATTCTACACACCCTATAGAGTTAACTAAAAATAAATGTATTATATCACAAAGGTATACAACATATTACTAGCACAATCCCCGAAATCCCTGAAAAAAAGATTTCCTATCCCCTCCCCTACAAAACTTCTAAACACTGCACCTTACATGAAACGATAGTGCACCAGAAAATACAATCCCCATAGGGGACTAAAACCCACCCTACCCAATACAAGATACTAGACATGTGCACAGCAAAAATTTTCGTTTATTTCTGTTTCGTTTCTGTTCGTTTATCGTGATTCGTAACGAGTCGTAATTTCGTAAGACGTTAGTTATCGTATTCGTACTCTTTAGTATTTTCGTAACACTCTTTTTTCCGTTTTCCGTTTTTTTTCTGTTAGTTTATTTTTCGTTGAATCGAGATTCGTATTTTCGTTATATTTTGTATTCTGCCGCGTTCGTATTTTTAAAATGATTTTATTCGTTCCTTCGTTTTTACGTTAGTTTAATTTTCGTTGTTTTGTTATTCGTATTTATATTATATTTTCCATCATGCCGCATTCGTATTTTCGTAAAGAAATATATTTTCGTTGCTTTATGATCATTCGTATTTTCATGTCTAATTTCCTTTGATTGTAAAAACGTACTTTTGTAGATTTTATTGCATTCGTAATTCTGTTAGAATACATTTTACGTTTATTCGACACACTACTCGTCGTAATTTTGTAATTCGGATTTTACTGTGATTGACTTGACTGTCTTAGTTAGCACACACACCCTGTCTAGAATGAAGTCTGACGTAGAAGAAAACTAAAATATGTCAGATATTACAAATACAAATCTAGAAATTAGATGCACTGCAGTCTAACACAGAAAAAGACACAATGAGCCAGGAGGTAATGAGAAAGAAGCTCATTGGGGGAAGGAACAAACCTCTTCAGAGGAAAGGGACAGCGCTCAGTGGCTATTGGTCAGAAATATTTCAGTACTAACGAAAGCTAATTTACATTATTTTGTATTTTCGTTGTTTTCATTTCAGTTTTCCGAAGATCCGTAATTTATTTTTCGTTAGTTTTGATTTTCGTTTTTTAGTCTTTGTTCGGCATTTTGTTTTCTTTTCGGTCTTCGAATATTAGTAAGTTTGCATTTTCGTTCATTTTGTTTTTCGTAATTTTTTTTTTTTTTGGGTTCGGTATTTTCGTTGTTTCTATGTTTTTGTTTCTTTCTTCTTTCGTATCTTCGTTGTTTTCCATATTCGTTATTTTGAAAATATCGTTAATCGTTATTAATTGCGCTAAACCATTCGTTCATTCGTATGTTAACGAATCAACTAAAATAACGAAAAATGACGGAAAACGTATTCGTAACTTAAAAAATTGCACATGCCTACAAGATACCCCCCTTAATTCCTTAAAAAGTGTCTCTAAGCCAATTAGTCAAGGTCAAGGACCACCATATAATGTTCCTAAAATGGGGCAATAATCAACTTTGAAAATTCAAAGGAAATATGGTACACTACCTCGAAATGGAACAGGGATACACTGGCCAGTATATGTCCACACTCTGCTAAACCCACAGGAACAATAGCATAGTCATAAGTCAGTCAGTCATAGTAAAACAATATTTGGGCTGATCAGAAATGATTAGAGGTAGACACATCGATATTCAATCTGAGTCTGTATACCCGTTATCCAGGTTGATGCACACTGGTAGAACAGGTGATGTTCTAACCAAATATTTGGTTAATCCCAATTGCTAATATTATAGACAGATTTGTTTGTGTGGAGGAAAGAAAAAATATAAAAAAATAAAAATACTGAAGTACAAAAATAATTAGAGCCGGGAACAGATATTGTATAAGATCAAATGTCCGTACACCGCACTTGAAAGAGTTCCACAATATCAGATGTAATAGGAATTACCTGCACGCTGTGGGACACTCATTGGGACTATCCAAAACAAGTGCTAGGGAAGCACTGGCATCTCCTTATGTTGGATAATAGACTAAAAAAGATATTAGGTTTTCACCCAAACTTGATAGTAAAACCAGCCCTCAAAATTTCCACTCGCCTACTAGCATTTGGCGAGTGGATTTAAGCTGGGGGCGAGTGATGACAGGGCTGCATGACCAATCTCCCTCCAATCTGTGCCTACACTTAGAGTCTCGATGAGATTGGCGGCCGAAGAGGAAAGGTGCATGCTCGGGAAAAGTAGTCTGTTGAGCCGCGCACAGGCAGAGCAGTACACAGGTGCTCTCCTTACAATTCTCATTAAGCCATGGGACCTAACAGTATGACCTCTCTGAGCCTTTCCCCCTCCACCGGGCCCGACCAATGTAGCTGGAGAGCAGAAAGTAATGAGTGAGGTGGAGGATTGCAAAAATTACCACTCCGGTGCAGCGCTCACTGAAAGTTGCCCTGACATGAGAGCGGCAGCCTTCTAGTTTGTGCAGTTTTCTTCTCCTTGTGCTCTATGTAAGTGTCCAACAGTTTAGCCTGAGCACTGTGAACAGACTGGTCTCAATGTGTGCTGTGCGCTGTCAGTGTGCGCTGTGCTATGGTGTCAATGGCTATGCAGTTGTGTGGATCTCAGCGCTGGATTGTACTCCCTCCCGCTGTGCTGCAGCTCTTCTCCTCTCTGCCAGCCTGAATAAAAGGGGAAGTGGGGACATGCAAGCGTGGAGTCGCACACACAGGCTCCTGATGATGAGATGAATGGGAGAGAGAGAGGATGGATGGGAGTTGCAGAGGAGACAGCAAGAGAATGGGGAAGATACCCAGTTCTAGTGCCCTGTCCCTCTGGTCTGACCCCAGTGCCCTGTCCCTCTGGTCTGCCCCCAGTGCCCTGTCCCATTTTGTTAAAGTTGTTGTTGGTAATATTTAATTTTGTAACTTGATTCTGCATAAAACATTGTCATTCTATGAGATAATCTACGAGGGCGTGTTTACAGGTGCAATTAGGCGCAGGGCAGTGTATGAATTAGGTGGGGCAACTGGTGGCGAGTAACTCTTGAAGCCTGGCTAGTAGCTCAGGACTTGAAATTTTGAGCCCTGGTAAAACGTGCACCCACTATAGGGAATGCTTGGGTCCATCGTGAGTACACTCATCGTGGGGGGAAAACCAACCTCATCCTACCTTTTTCATCATCATATATATCGGGTATGCACCCATGTGGACAATGCAGCATATGCAAGTTTGTTCTGAAAACCAATACTTTCAAAGACTCCACTGAGAAATGGATGTATAAAATATAAAACATATGCTATATACCAAATCAAACCTGTGCCAATAACCGGCAAATCCGACAGGACACACATATTTGGAGAGCCTTTCATCTGTGGTTATGCCGTACTGCTGCTATAGAAGTTGCTGCTGTGGTGAAACTAAAGGTGTCAGCCTGGAAACCAGATAGGAGCCGTCTATTCCTAGTAGAGAGCTCATTGTCATTAGGAATCCTTACCACTGGAGATTGTACAAGGCTTTTTAATTAAGCCAGCTGAGGTGAGAGGCTGGGGAGACAGGGGCATCTGGAGCACATTTTGCGGTGGATTGTGGATTGGAGCACTTTAGATTTAACCCTCACTGTGAACTTTTGATCATCTTGCACATTGGACCCCCCCCCTTTTTTTGTGGATTTTGCACAGAGACTCACAGTGCACTATTAATTTAAAGGGTCACTAAAGGAAAAAACAATTTTGCCTAAAATTAATGTCTGCAAGGTAGACAGACAGAATAGTGTAATGATTCTGTTAAAAAACGAGTAAATACCTATTAAATTCCTTCACCTCCGGCATTCTAGTTTCTGTTCTCTCATTCACTTCCTGGTTTGCATCATTTGTTCATGTAAGAACTACATTTCCCAGTATGCATTGCAGCACGCCCAGTAATTCACACCTCCTTGAAGTCTCTAACACGTAGTCCTGCCGCACAGATGTAGTTCCCAGGAGGGGGCGAGCACGTTACTGACCACTGCAGTAAAGCCTCCCATCACGGTGGTCAGTAAAATCAGACAAGCAGGAAGTGAACAGAACAGAGAAGAAATAGAGCAACTTTTGAGCAAAAACGAACAATGAGGAAGTGAAAAGAGGAATGTCTGCAGGTAAAGGATGCTTATTATGAAAAAAAATGTTTCCTTTACAACCCCTTTAAGCACATACTTATGTTATTATCAAATATGTTATCCATTTAATATTCTATATTTGGTGCGCCAGCGCTGTGTTCTGGGTGATATTTGTGCTGCCCAATGGTGTTTTTCACATAAAATCACTCCTGACACCCTCCACATTATCTGGTTGATGTTGGGCGGTTATTACACTTGGAGTGGAACACATTTATCTGACTCACAGGAATTGTTAGATTTATATCTGATTTACATGTCTTATATGAACATTCTTTTATTAATATTAGCAAGCGCTATTACACCCCCTCTTTTTAATATATCAAATTATTTGCCCATGTGGAAATATATATGTAGGGAAAACTATTAGAGAATTCCGCAAAAGAATGGGGGAACATCTCACTAGCATATCCACAAAGGATGATACATCACCATGTTGGCAGCATTCAGCAAAGATGATAATGAACGGGACCTCAGGGAGACGGGATTTAAATATGAATTTAGACTATGTTAACATATGAATGCAGACACCATTTACATATGAATGCTGTTAAGTCTGCATATGAATCATCTATAAGCATATACAGTAACAGGGCAGTGATAAGCAGCAATAGTGAAAGACTCAGCACTTCACCATTGTGATCTCAGGACACAGCTGGGAACACAGACTTCAAAGGACAAGTTAATGTTAAGTGGGACTATCTAGGTAAAATTCAGGACAGTTGGCAAGTATGCTGTCCAGTGTCCAAGCTCTGTGCAGCCATTAGTCTTTAGAGCTGTGTACATTGCTTTATGACAGAAATTTAGGGCTGGGGAACAATCTGTTTGCTATCAGTTTGAGTGTTGTCCAATGAACTTCAAAGAGGTTTTGATGCTGAACCCTAATGTAATCAATGGGAGGCTAATCTGTCAAATTAAAAATGCCAATCTGCTGCGCTAATAGGCAAGCGGGTGTCAAAAAATAGAATGAGGGTGGACACTGCCCCGGGGAACATGTACCAATACAAAAAAAAAAGGTAATAAAATGTGATTTTGCTGGAAGTAGTGACTCTTTTAAATGCTTGAAGTGGCTAATTCCTTTAAATAACATGCATTTTTTTGTCCTTATCCTGCCTGTGAAGGGGGTGCATCTCTGAGATGTACAGGAAGGGCAACAGCAGAACTGACATTTGGAAAATAAAAAAAGTGTTTAAATTGCCTGCACGTGACATTTCTTGGAAAAAAAAGAAGCACACAGACCCTTCCAAGGGTCTGCTATGTATTCCAGGGGATGTTGAAGGATTTTTTATTTTATTTTTTTAAAGCTGGCAATGAAATGTAGTTTGCCAGCAATTTCTTCTTGTGAATGTCACTTTTGTTGTAGCACATCCTACAGCAAGATTAGAAAACAAAAAACCTGAGGTTCTCTTAAATATGCATAATCTTGTCAATGGGCAAGGCAGAGACCGGCCGAGATTCAATCAATTTATGGGCAGGCTGATTTTACCCAAGTCAATCCATCAATCGACTTAGGTAGAACCAGGATGTAAGAATTTTAGCATACGATTATTGCCAGTGGCTATAGCAGCTAGCAGTAATCACTGTGTTCCATGGGGGCAACGGGAAGCCATCCCTCCCAGGAAAACACAATAGCTCCGCAGGAGGGATTCCCCCATCAACACAGTCACTGTGGATGCTGGAAAGAAAATCGCATAATCCATGGCCTGCTTGAGTTTATCAACCTAAACAGTTTAATTATTTACATTTAGCTCAACTGTTATCACCTATATTGTGTTTGTGAGCATCAATAACAGTTTTCTTTCAATAAAAAAGTGTAAACATTTTACCTTTCAGAGATAAATATTTCATTATATCCTTTTAGGAGACTTTAGCGAATTTTGATGTCTGCACTGTCACACGTGCAAAAGTTTGGCCATTTGTAAGGCTCCATGCACACTGAAGCTCATAAACTGCAGTTTATTGGCGTTTTTTTTTTTTTTTTTTAAAAGCCCATAAACTGCACTCTATGTTAGCCTTTGTGCCCATGCACACATGGACGTTTTTTAGCGTTAATAAGCAGTGGAGTTTATGGGCTTTTTTCTGAACGCAAGAAATTTGCGTTCAAAGTGCCATTTTTTGGCATGAAAAACGGAAAAAAAAACGCAAAAACGCTGAAAAACGCTAATAAACGCTCATAAACGCTACACTGAAAAACGCTATTGCAAAAAGGCTAAAAACGTTGAAAGGCTCCCTGCAAAGCTACTGGCGTTTTTTTATAGCTTTTTTTTTGCATTGTGCATGAAGCCTAAAACTGGGTTTGGCCACATGGGAGTTGGATATGCATAGCTATGACTGCAAAGGAGTTAAAGGATAACTCATATGTATACATTACCTCTTTGTTGTTTCACTGCGTTTGTAGACGATATAGAATTTTAATCCTGCCCCAAAATAGAAACATTCAAATGTATGTGATATTCATCTTTTTTAATTAGTCCCACGGTTTTCCCAGAGTTCCTATCTTCACTCCATTTATGGAGCCACTGCCTATTTCTGCCCCAGGCACAAGAAGTTGAGGAAAAGAGGAGCAGAAAAAGTTTTTGGCTAAATGTGGTTAGCAGGAACAGTACTAAAACATTATTGTAGCAAACAGAAAAGGATGTTAGAGAAGGTGAAGTGAATTTTTTTTTTACCTTCAGGCGTTCTCTGCATTTAAAGATAAGTTCTAGAGCTAGATTCAGGTAGCTCGGCGCATCTTTTGGCCGGCGTAGCGCATATCATATGCGCTACGCCGACGTAAAACAGGGAGCCCAGAACAGTATTCTCAAAGATCTCGCGCCGTACGTTGCGCCGCCGTAGTGTAAATGGGCCGGCGTAAGCCCGCCTAATTCAAAGTAGGCAGGTAGTGGGCGTGCCTCATTTAAATTAGCCGTGACCCCATGTAAATGAAGGGCCGATCGACTGGCGCATGCGAGCGCATGCTCAGACTCACGTCGCATATACTCCCTAAGATACGACGGCTCAATGTGAACGACGTGAACGTAACCTACGCACAGTCCCATTCACGTACGACTTACGTAAACAACGTAAAATTTGACGGCTGTTCCGACGTCCATACCTTAACATTGCCTGCGCCTCATATAGCAGAGGTAACTTTATGCCGGACGTAAGCCTTACGTAAACGGTGTAGCGGGCGCAAGTACTTCGTAAACACGGCGTATCTAGCTCATTTACATATTCTATGAGTAAATCTACGGAAGCGCCCCTAGCGGCCAGCGTAAATATGCACCCTAGATACGACAGCATACTAAAACTTACGTCGGTCGGATGAAGCAGAAATTCAGGCGTATCTTGTGCCCTGAATACCGCGCATAGATACGACGGCGCATCTTTTAACCTATGCGGCGTATCAATAGATACGCCGGCGTAAACTGTATGTGAATCTAGCTCCTAGTGTTTATATCACTCCCTCACCCCCTAAATACTTACCCAAGTCCTTACTTCATCCAGTGCTGTGCCCATCTGTAGTGGCTCTATCCTCTCTCCCCTCTCTAACAGGACAGAGAGGAAGCTGTGGAAGTCACTGGCTCCTGTTGCTCACTGATATACAGTATGCTCACTGATATATGCTCATGCAGCATTTACCTGCAAGAGATCAGTTGTATTTATATTCTTAACCACTTGCTTCCCAGGGCAATTTTTGTATTTTTCACATGTGTTAAAATCAATATTTTGCTTGAAAATTACCTCAAATCCCAAACATTATTATTTTTTTGAAAGCAAAGGCCATGGAGAATAAAATGGTGGATGTTGGAATTCTTTTATCTTACACAATATTTCTATACCCATTTATTAATCACAGATTTGCAGGAAAAATACACAAAAATAAATATTAGCGCACAAAAACACAATATAATACCCATTTGTTTGGTAACATATAAAAGATTGACTCCTCACCTCACTCCTTCAGTCTCCTCTCGCATTACTAACTTACTAACTGACATCTCAGCATGGATGTCGCACCACTTCCTTAAACTAAATCTCTCTAAAACTGAGATACTAATATTCCCCCCTGCTCGTGCCCCCCTCCATGACTTTTCCATCAAAATCAACAATGCAACCATCAGTCCCTCCCCTCAGGCCAGGGTACTCGGTGTAATCCTAGACTCTGACTTGTCATTTCAGCCTCAAGTCCAATCGTTGTCAAAAGTTTGTAGAATTGGGGGGCGTGGCTACCGCGCAGCTGAATGGCCGTGTGACCTCGCTGCTCCGCTCCAGACACGGGAACCGCTAGTTTCTGAAACGACTCAGCCGCCTAATTTCACCCACTTTACCTGCCTTGAGGTCCGTGGACACCGGGGAGATGACCCACAAACGGAAGGAGACGGCTAAACCCAAGAAGTTAGATGACTTCTACCCGCCGAAGAATCACGGCCTACTTCAAGATGGCGCTGGCGCTGCAGCCTGCTCTCCTTCCTCATCCTACGGCTCACAATCCACCACATCTAGCCCAGGAGAACTGAACGGGTCTTTGCAGAGGGCTCCTAGGGTGTCCACCCCGCTGTCCCGCAGTCCAGCCAAATCAAAGCCTCGCCTGGAAGGGGGAGCTGCCCAGGTAAGCCCGGGGCATGAATCGATGGATGACACGAGGGAGCTGGTTGATCCCTTTACTGCGTTCCCCACGTCAGGCAAAGCGGTATCTGATACCACACTTAAAGACATGCTAGTATCCCTCCGCAGCTCCATGCATGCTGACATGCTACAGTGCATGAAAAAATTTAAGACGGACATTGGAGAGCTGGGGGGACGGGTGGCCCACGTGGAGGAAAAAATGGGGGAATTTGCGGCATCTCATAACATGTTGATTGATGCACTCTGACCATTCGGATGAAATTGCATGGCTAAGGGCAAAGGTCGCAGATTTGGAGGACAGGTCAAGAAGGAACAACGTGAAGATTCAGGGGGTACCTGAAACTGTGCTCCCCACACAACTTCAGCAGTATGCTAAAGACCTTTTGCAACAGTTCCTTCCATCTGTCCCAGATTCTGAATTACAAGTCGATCGGATTCACAGACTACCCAAACCATCGCACCTCCCAGATAATATACCCCGTGACGTCCTGATGAGGGTGCACTTTTATCAAGTGAAGGACCAGCTTGTGTCTACGTTTAGAAAAACCCAGCAACTGTCGGAAAGATTTGCTAATATTCAACTATTCGCTGACTTGTCGCAGTTCACCATGCAAAAGCGTAAGTCATTGCTCCCTGTGACTAAAGCACTTCGTAACCACAATATCCCTTATCACTGGGGATACCCAGTGAAGATTATGGTCACCCACGATGGGAAAAATACCGTGTTTCAGAATTGAAAGCTGGACTTGCATTGCTCCGCTCTCTGGACAATCTCCTGGACCATCCGGCTGCGGGTCCATCGTCATCACCTCCTGTGAGGATCGAGCAACAATACGAGTGGCAGACAGTGACAAGGAAAAAATCCAGCAAGAAGACTTCTTGATCATCTCTCCACTGCTGCATTGGCTCTAACTGTGTTCTGGAGCTCCTGCTCGAGTCCCCCACTGTGAGACGGATTGTTCTTCGCAACTCTGGATGTCGCTACCTGTGTGTGGAGACTGGTTCCCTACCTCTACAGTTAAGGTATTATCGTGATCTACAGTAGGTGTTTGTGATATTGTGCTTTTAGCACGACAGCGTCGCGCTGATACTCGGCGACATGGTGCCGAGATCTCGCCGACATCGCACTCACTGGAATAGTGACAGCACATCCCAGCAAGCGCGTCATAGAAGCGACGGGAGATCCGACTTGGATTCCCGCCAATTCTACACGTGTGCGGCGTTTGTTATGAATCCTGAAGGGGAAGTCCCCGCCGGATTTTAAATAAAAATCCGGCATGGGTCCCCCCTCAGGAGCATACAGGGCCCTTAGGTCTGTTATGGGTTGTAAGGAGAGCCCCCCTACGCCGAAAAAACGGCGTAGGGGGTCCCCCTACAATCCATACCAGACCCGTATCCAAAGCACGCTACCCGGCCAGCCAGGAAGGGAGTGGGGACGAGCGAGCGCCCCCCCTCCTGAGCCGTACCAGGCTGCATGCCCTCAACATGGGGGGGTTGGGTGCTCTGGGGCAGGGGGGCGCACTGCGGCCCCCCCACCTCAGAGCACCCTGTCCCCATGTTGATGAGGACAGGGCCCCTTCCCGACAACCCTGGCCGTTGGTTGTCGGGGTATGCGGGCGGGAGGCTTATCGGAATCTGGGAGCCCCCTTTAATAAGGGGGCCCCCAGATACCGGCCCCCCACCCTAAGTGAATGAGTATGGGGTACATCGTACCCCTACCCATTCACCTGCAAGAAAAGTGGTAAAAACACAAATAAACCACACAGTGTATTAAAATATTTTATTTTTCTGCTCCGGAGGCCTCCCCTGTCTTCTTTATTAGCTCTTTTACCAGGGGAGGCTTCTTCTTTGACGTCTTCGGGTGGGTGGGGGCCGCCGTCTGGTTCTCTTCCACCGCCGGGGGGGGTGGCTTTTAAAAAAGCCCCCACCCCCCGGCGGGTTTCCTCCGGCGTCTTCGGCGGGGCTCTTCTTCTTCCGCTATCCCGACGGGTCTTCTCCGCTATCCGGGGGGTCTCGCCGCTCTCCGCTGTTGACTCGTCGCACCCCGGTTCTTCGTCTCGCTGTCCGGTCCCTTCTTCCGTGCTGTACGTCTTCTTCCGTGCTGTGAGTTCTTCTTCCGCGCTGTGACGTCATGTTCTTCACTTCTCTTCTTCTCCCGATGTTGACATGCCAGTCCTCCTCGCTGAAATGACGGATGCGCGCCTTGGGTAGGTATCACATGGGTAGGTACAGAGCATGATGGGACTGTGAGGCCTATATAGGTCCGATGCAAGGCGCGCATCCGTCATTTCAGCGAGGAGGACCGGCGTGTCAACATCGGGAGAAGAAGAGAAGTGAAGAACATGACGTCACAGCGCGGAAGAAGAACTCACAGCACGGAAGAAGACGTACAGCACGGAAGAAGGGACCGGACAGCGAGACGAAGAACCGGGGTGCGACGAGTCAACAGCGGAGAGCGGCGAGACCCCCCGGATAGCGGAGAAGACCCGTCGGGATAGCGGAAGAAGAAGAGCCCCGCCGAAGACGCCGGAGGAAACCCGCCGGGGGGTGGGGGCTTTTTTAAAAGCCACCCCCCCCCCCGGCGGTGGAAGAGAACCAGACGGCGGCCCCCACCCACCCGAAGACGTCAAAGAAGAAGCCTCCCCTGGTAAAAGAGCTAATAAAGAAGACAGGGGAGGCCTCCGGAGCAGAAAAATAAAATATTTTAATACACTGTGTGGTTTATTTGTGTTTTTACCACTTTTCTTGCAGGTGAATGGGTAGGGGTACGATGTACCCCATACTCATTCACTTAGGGTGGGGGGCCGGTATCTGGGGGCCCCCTTATTAAAGGGGGCTCCCAGATTCCGATAAGCCTCCCGCCCGCATACCCCGACAACCAACGGCCAGGGTTGTCGGGAAGGGGCCCTGTCCTCATCAACATGGGGACAGGGTGCTCTGAGGTGGGGGGGCCGCAGTGCGCCCCCCTGCCCCAGAGCACCCAACCCCCCCATGTTGAGGGCATGCAGCCTGGTACGGCTCAGGAGGGGGGGACGCCCCGCTCGTCCCCACTCCCTTCCTGGCTGGCCGGGTAGCGTGCTTTGGATACGGGTCTGGTATGGATTGTAGGGGGACCCCCTACGCCGTTTTTTCGGTGTAGGGGGGCTCTCCTTACAACCCATAACAGACCTAAGGGCCCGGTATGCTCCTGAGGGGGGACCCATGCCGGATTTTTATTTAAAATCCGGCGGGGACTTCCCCCTCAGGATTCATAACAAACGCCGCACACGTGTAGAATTGGCGGGAATCCAAGTCGGATCTCCCGTCGCTTCTATGACGGCTATGTCTCCATCGCGGCAAGCCAGCTCGGCCCTGGGTCCCGCGATGGGGCTCGTAGGTGCTCAATCTCGCCGAGAAAGAGAGCGAGATTGACACAAAATCGGGTTCACCTACTGTACCTCTGTATCTTTGTCATGGCCCTTAATATTGTGTCGTTCAATGTAAATGGCCTCAATCACCCGGCTAAAAGAGCCTCAGTTTGGAAAGAAGCTACAGCTCTCCGAGCGGATGTTCTCTGCATCCAAGAGTCAAGCGTAAAGGGGTCTTGATAGCCATCAGAGACTTGGTCGCTTTCAAAGTATTGCAGGTACACCCAGACCTTGATGGGAGGTACATTATTTTAATAGGAGAACTGAACAACAAACTCTTTACCATCGCAAACTTGTACGCAGTTACGCTTTCTAAAACGATTGTATTCCAAGATTGCCTCACTTCGACAAGGATCTCTAGTCATATGCGGGGACCATAATTTGACAGTGGACCATGCATTAGACTCTTCCTCTACAGCACGGCATCCTCCGCCTCAACTTCAACATCTGCTCTATTCTGAGGATGTTTTTGATACTTGGAGATGCTATCATGCTACTGAGCGTGATTACACATTTCACTCTTCTAGACATAACTCTTATTTGAGAATTGATTTTATTTTTGTAGACAAAATGCTACTGCAGGCTGTGTCCTCCTCCGCCATCCATACTATCTCGTGGTCAGACCACGCACCTGTCTCTCTACGGTGACGGAGGGGCACACTCCCAGTCCTGCCTATATATGGAGAGCTAACTCTCGTATTTTTCAAATGTCTCCTCATGCAGCTACTATTAATGAGTGCCTGTCTAGGTTTTTTGTTGAAAATGATGACTCTGTCTCAGATCGTGCTACTTTGTGGTGTGCCCATAAGGCATATATAAGAGGTATCATTTTACAAATATGTGCAAGGGAGAAGAGGCAGACGACGTAGAAAATTAACCATCTCCTAGACGATATAAAAGTTTTAGAAACCCAAAACAAATCTAATCCTACCGCCTTATTGGCTCAGAAGCTTGGTAAATGCCGCTTCGATCTCAGACTCCTCCTCATTGTGAACCATGACAAACATCTCCGCAATCTGAAATTAGCCCACTATTCTTCAGGAAATTGAGCAGGTAAGTTTTTGGCCCAAAGACTTAAATCCGCAAGGGTGAAATCAAGAATTCCGTACTTGCTCCACCCTGTGGACAATCATAAGATTGTTAATCCTAAAGAAATTGCTGATTCCTTTGCGCAGTACTACTCAAATTTGTATAACCTGGAGCAGGACTCCAGCACCCCCCAACCTCTGGAACATACTGTCCAGGAATTTTTATTGAAAATTAACCTCCCTTCTTTTTCTCACTCCCAATTGGACACATTAAATGCACCTATTTCAGATTCTGAGATCGAACGGACTATTAAACTGCTTCCACTGGGCAAGTCTCCCGGCCCTGACGGCCTTCCTAATGATTACTACCAATTTTTTTAAAAAAACTTGGTTCCAACTCTTAGGGAGGTATTCCTAGGTGCCATGTCCTCTGCCTTGTTTCCCTCTGAGATGCTTAAAGCATATGTAGTCACTATTTCTAAACCGGGCAAGGAACCAGTTACGCCGGCCAATTTCCGGCCAATATCATTACTTAATTCTGATGTTAAGTTATATGCAAAGATCCTAGCTCACAAACTCTTGCCTATCCTTTCTTCCCTTGTCGGGGCTGACCAGTCTGGCTTCACCATTGGAAGACAGGCGTCGGACGCCACGAGACAGGTTTTGGGGGTTATACAGCATGCCAGGACCTGTCGGACGCCTTCTCTGCTCCTATCTTTGAATGCGGAGAAGGCGTTCGACAGGGTGCATTGGGGGTATATGCGACAGACTCTTCAGAGATGTGGCTTTGCGGGACCTATCCTCTCAGCCATTTTAGCTCTCTACTCTTCCACCTGCACTCAAGTTTATACCTCTGGTTTACTTTCCAACACATTTTCAATCTCTAATGGCACCCGTCAGGGCTGTCCTCTGTCCCCTTCAATTTTTAATCTGCTAATCGAGCCCATGGCGGAGAGGATATTGTCCCACCTGGGTATTGAGGGATTCCGCATACAGGATAAAACACATTCAGTAAATCTCTTTGCGGATGATAAAATCCTTTTCCTGACCTCTCCCGCTACTTCGTTGCAACACACACATGATACCCTAACTGAATTTAGCCAAATATCTTACTATAAATCAAATTTCACAAAATCTGTTATCTTGGATCTCGGGATCCCTTCGTCCTTGAGGACCCGTCTCCAGGAGACATTCCCCTATTCTTGGAGTAAGTCCACTATCACTTACTTAGGATTGAAAATATCAGCAGACCCTAAACAGTTAGCGGATGGCAATTATCTACCCTTGATTGACAAGATCACTAAGGATACTGTTAGATTAGCTAATGTTGAGTTGTCTTGGTCTGGCCGCCTAGCCGCTTTTAAAATGTTAATTTTACCACAAATTCTTTATGTCTTTAGGACTCGCCCGATTCCTGTACCCACTACTCATTTTAAAACCCTGAATGCTCTACTCTCTAAATTTATTTGGCAAAAGAGGAGGCCGAGATGCTCTAAAATCTTTCTGGTTAAGCATAGGTTGGCTGGAGGTATGGGGTTGGTTGATATTCGAGATTACTTCCGTGCTTCTATCCTGGCGCAACTTAGGTCCTGGCTAGATCAGAACTCTGACACAGTATGGAAGGATATTGAGCAAAACCTATGCCCCATTGACAGCCTTAATGACTTTCTCCTCTTAGACGTCTGGAAACCGTTTTACGAGATCTCCCGCTGTCACTTCGGGCCTCTGTTGAGGCTTGGAGGGACTTGCGTGACATACCTTTCCCATCCTCCACCCTTCTAGAGATCCCTGTCCCCATCAGGACGATTTCCCGAGCTATTCCTAATATTTCTCTTACTAGCTGGCAAAATAAAGGAATCAAATTTGTTGACGACTTGTTTCATGAAGGACTACTCCTCCCCTTTGAGTCTTTGCAAGCCAAATTTGCTTTGACCCCCTCTGATCATTTTAGCTATATCCGAATATGTCATTTTCTGGGGTCTATTAAGACACACCGGATATTCTTACCAAACGAAGTTTGGCGCTTCTACACTAAAACCCCCATCCCTCAAAAAGGTATCGCCCTCTTTTATAACTTATTTCAAGATAAATTACAATTTATAAAATCCCTACCCTACACAAAATGGGAAGGTGACCTGGGAGAGACTTTTACAGAAGAGCAATGGACCCATGCTTTTCGATCTTTGTACAAGGCCTCAGGATGTGTCAACCACTGGGAGCTGTCTCAGAAGATAGCTCTGCGGTGGTATCTCACTCCCTACAGAATCTCTAAGTTTGGTAAAGATTGCTCCTCGTTCTGTTGTAGAAACTGTGGAATGACAGGCAACCTACTACACATGTTATGGTCATGTAGACATCTAACTAGTTTTTGGAATTCTATTTTCTCCTACATTTCTAGGATCACTGGGATTCTGACACGACCTAGCCCTAGCTTGGCGATATTACACAAAGGTATTGAATTATTCCTTTCTAATTTTAGAGTAGTGATAACCCACATCCTTTTGGTGGCCAGAACATTAATAACACAACATTGGAAAGCGGACAAGGCCCCTAATGTTTCAGATGTCCTAAGAATTGTCCAGTCTAATTATGTTCATGAATCTCTTCTGGCAAGTAGACGAGGTAATAGAGGTAAATTCTATTCCATTTGGTCTATTTGGACATTATGGTATAGTGGCAAGGCCTAATTTTTTTCTCCTCACAGGTATGATTTTTCTGATTACATGATGATTATACCTTTCTTTTTGATTGCTACATATAGTGTATAATTTTGTGCATTATCCGTTCTCTCAATGGTCAGACCATGGATCATCTTCTTTTTCCCCTAAACTTTTCCTTCCTCTTTTATTTTATGTTTCTTTTTCTTTCTGCTCACATTCTGTCCCTTTCTTGCTTATTTTCCTCTCACCGAGGTTCTGGGTTGAGTGATGCAATGTTCTCTTCTTATTGAAGCTCTCAGGTTAACCTACATATTTTCTCTTTGTAAGGTTGTGTTTTTATATGTATTTGGTTATCCATTTGTATGGCGTTTGTATTTTATTGTGTCGCTTTCTTGGCTACCTTGGCTTTGTAATGTTTTTTTATAAAAATCTTTTCAATAAAAAACTATTTAAAAGAAAAAATTTTTGTTGAATTTACCTTTGTAACATCTCTAAAATTCGCCCCTTTCTAACAAATGAAACCACCAAGCTTCTCATTCACTCCCTTGTTATCTCTCGCCTTGACTATTGCAACTCCCTTCTTATTGGCCTGCCTCTCTATAGGCTATCCCCTCTTCAGTCTATTATGAATGCTGCTGCCAGACTTATCCACCTTACCAACCGCTCAGTATCTGCCAAACCTCTCCTCCAATCCCTACACTGGCTTCCTATCACCCAGCGAATTAAATTCAAAATACTAACCACAACCTACAAAGCCATCCACAACTCTGCCCCAAGCTACATCACCAATCTTGTCGCTAAACATATCCCAAACCGTCCTCTCCGCTCTTCTCAAGACCTCCTACTGTCAAGCTCTCTTGTCTCTTCCTCCCATGCTCGTCTCCAGGATTTCTCCAGAGCCTCTCCCATCCTCTGAAACTCACTACCTCAACCTGTCCATCTATCCCCTATTCTTGCTACCTTCAGGCGATCCCTGAAAACTCACCTCTTCAGGGAAGCCTATCATGTCTCCAATTAATCTTTTACCACTTCCATCAGCTCATTCCCCACAGTTACAACCTTGTGTACCACCTGCCCCACCCTATTAGATTGTAAGCTCTTCTGAGCAGGCCCTTTAATCCTCTTGTATTTTATTGTATTGTAACCGTATTGTCTCCCTTTTATGTTGTAAAGTGCTGCGTAAACTGTTGACGCTATATAAATCCTGTATAATAATAATAATAATAATAATAATAAATAGATACCAAAAATTGTCAAGACTCAAAATTACGTTTGTGAAATGGAGATAAACTACTGTACCTAAAAGTTTTCATTTGTAATGCTTTAACCAGTTCCCGACCACCGCATGTACATATACGTCCACAATATGGCACGTACAGGCACATGGGCGTATAGGTACGTCCCCGCCTTACCTCGGTTCGGGGGTCCGATCGGGACCCCCTCCGGTACATGCGGCGGCCGGGAACGGTGTACGGGAGGTCCGGGAGGAGGGGGCGGCTATTGGTTTCCAGCCGTCCCCTCTCGATCTCCCTCAGCGAATGAGAATGCAGCAGAGCCCTCCCTGCCTGTGTAACTGTAAACACAGGCAGGGAGGAAGTGACGTTTTCTCCCCTCTGGCGGTCTTTTCGTTTGATTCCAGAGGAGAGAAGACGTCAGTACTGTGAGTTGCACCAACAGCACACTGACACAGCACACATAGGCACATAACCCCCCCCGATCACCCCCCCAGCACCCCCAGATCACCCCCTGTCACAGTGTCACTGATTGCAGTGATCATTTATTTTCTGATCACTGCTTTTAGTGTCAGTGTGACAGAAAAAAGTGTCAGGGCAGTTAGGTTTAGGCCCCTTTAGGTCCAGGGTAGCCCCCTACCCCCCCCCAATAAAGGTTTAACCCCTGATTGCCCCTAAAGTTAACCCTTTCACCCCTATTGCCAGTGTCACTAAGCGATCGGTTTCTGATCGCTGCATTAGTGTCACTGTTGCCGCTAGGCAGTTAGTTTTTTTTGAGGTTCGCCGCCAGGTTTATATAGCGTTAGGTACCCCATAAATAAAGGTTTTAACCCCTGATTGCCCCTAGAGTTAACCCTTTCACCCCTATTGCCAGTGTCACTAAGCGATCGGTTTCTGATCGCTGTATTAGTGTCACTGTTGCCGCTAGGCAGTTAGTTTTTTTTGAGGTTCGCCGCCAGGTTTATATAGCGTTAGGTACCCCCATAAATAAAGGTTTTAACCCCTGATTGCCCCTAGAGTTAACCCTTTCACCCCTATTGCCAGTGTCACTAAGCGATCGGTTTCTGATCGCTGTATTAGTGTCACTGTTGCCGCTAGGCAGTTCGTTTTTTTTGAGGTTCGCCGCCAGGTTTATATAGCGTTAGGTACCCCCATAAATAAAGGTTTTAACCCCTGATTGCCCCTAGAGTTAACCCTTTCACCACTGATCACTGTATAAGTGTCACTGGTGACGTGGTTAGCCAGTTAGTTATTTAGTTATTTTAGGTTCGCCACCAGGTTTTTAGAAAGCGTTAGGTACCCCCATATATTACCGAATAAAGGTTTTAACCCCCTGATTGCCCCCTAGTTAACCCTTTCACCAGTGATCACCGTATAAGTGTTACGGTTGACGCTGGTTGGTTAGTTTGCTGTTTATAGCATCAGAGCACCCGCCGTATATAACCCAATAGGTTTAACCCCCTGATCACCCGGCGGGTGATATAAATTTAATTTTAGCGCCAGTCAGGGTCTGCGTCACCCCAGGCAGCGTTAGGTTAGAGCCAGTACCGCTTACACCCACTCGCTAAGCATACACCCCCCTTAGTGGTATAGGATCTGAACGGATCGATACCTGATCTGATCAGATCTATACTAGCGTACCCAGCAGTTTAGGGTACCCAAAAACGCATTGTTAGCGGAATCAGCCCAGATACCCGCTAGCACCTGCGTTTTCCCCCTCTGCCCAGCCCAACCCACCCAAGTGCAGTATCGATCGATCACTGTCACTTACAAAACACAAGACACATAACTGCAGCGTTCGCAGAGACAGGCCTGATCCCTGCGATCGCTTACAGTTTTTTTTGAAGCGTTTTCTACATTTGCTTTTCTATAGTCAGGTGCTTTTTTTACCTGTGAATCCTTACCATTGTACCACTAAATTTAGAGTCCAAAATGGCAAACCGAAGGTACAATGATAAGCAGGCCTTTGAGTTCATGTGCATGTCAGATAGTGAAGAGGAGGAGGTCACGCATCTGACAGATTCTGGCTCAGAATATGAACCCATTTACGACAGCGGCTCCATGTCAGATAGCTCGCACGACGAAGTTGAGGTCCCTGCTAAGGCCAGGCGTACCCGATCCCATTCTGATGTTGTTGAGCAGCAAGAACCGCAGGACCCTCGTATGGAGCAGAGATCCAGTACTTCACGCTATTCCTTCTGGTGAATTGGCAAGCACCAGCGGCCTAGTACACCCTGGTCGTTTATCCAGCACTGCAGTAACACTTGGTGACGTGGCGAGTCCCATAAGTGCAGTTGAAGCTGGCGATGTGGCAAGCACAAGTAGTGTCCCGCTGCCACCAAGAAAAAGACAGAGACAGGCCCGTCGTGCCCATAGTGCCCTTCCTGTAGAATTTGCCTATCCTGATTGGGTCCCCACCACTTCTACAGCACCTGTACTTCCCCCATTCACTGGCCAACCCGGTATTCAGGTGGATACAGCGAACTTTATGTCACTTGATTTTTATTCGCTGTATTTCACGGAAGATCTCTATAGATCTATTGTGGACCAGACCAATTTATATGCTGGTACTTACATCGCCGCTAACCCCCAGTCTCGCCTTGCCAAAGAATGGAAACCTCTCGAGGTTTCCGAATTTAAGACCTTTCTGGGCCTTACCCTCAACATGGGCATACACAAATTTCCGTCATTGCGGATGTATTGGTCCACACATCCCATTGACCATATGTACATTTTCTCTGCTCACATGGCCAGGAGACGATACGAGGCGATCCTGCGGTTCCTGCATTTCAGTGACAATGCACTTTGTCGTCCACGTGGAGACCCTGAATTTGACCGGCTCTACAAAATTCGGCCCCTCGTAAACCATTTCAACGAACGTTTTGCAGCCTTGTTTAATCCCCAGCAGGTTGTATGCGTTGATGAGTCCCTGATTAAATTTGCTGGCCGCTTGTCTTTCAAACAGTACCTTCCCAGCAAGCGTGCCAGATACGGGGTCAAGCTCTATAAGCTCTGTGACAGGGCCACAGGCTACACATGGAGCTTTAGGGTTTACGAGGGAAAAGATAGTCAGGTAGAGCCGGAAGGATGCCCAGATTACATGGGGAGCGCTGGCAAGATTGTTTGGGACTTGGTGTCACCCTTATTCGGAAAGGGGTACCATTTGTATGTGGACAATTTTTACAGCAGCGTGCCACTTTTTAGCCACTTATTTGATCAACAGATTGGAGCATGTGGCACCGTGCGACCTAATCGCCGGGGCTTCCCCCAGCGGCTTGTAGATGCCCGTGTTAGGCCGGGGGCGAGAGCCTGCTGCAGATGTAAAAATTTGCTCGCTGTGAAGTGGCGGGACAATAGGAATGTTTTCGTTCTTACCACCCTTCACGCAGACACGACAGTCCAAATTCGTACGGCGACTGGTGTTGTGGAGAAACCCCTCTGTGTCCACGAATATAACCTTAATATGGGAGGGGTGGACCTCAACGACCAGTTGATGGCGCCGTATCATATTGCCCGTAAGACGAGACGCTGGTACAAAAAAGTGTCTCTACATTTATTTCAATTGGCTCTACTGAATGCTCATGTCTTATACAGAGCTTCAGGACGGAATGAATCCTTCCTTCAATTCCAGAGGGATATCATCACAGAACTCCTGTATCCAGGCGGTATTGTACCTCACCATCTCCTACCAAATGCAGTAAGCCGACTGCATGAGAGGCATTTTTCTTATGTCCTCCCGAGTACCCCTACCCAACGAGCCCCCCAAAGAAAATGTCGTGTCTGTACCAAGCGCGGATTTAGGCGTGACACCCGTTATTTTTGTCCCAAATGTCCTGGCAATCCTGGTCTTTGTATTGGTGAATGTTTTGAACGCTTCCACACACACGTTAATTATTAGTGTAGGGTGAAACATTTCACAGGCTAGGCACACTCACACAGGGTCTCCCAAGATGCCATCGCATTTTGAGAGACCCAAACCTGGAACCGAAAAGTTGAAGTTACAGTTCACAGTTACAAAAAAAAGTGTTAAAAAAAAAAAAAAAAAAAGTAAAAAATAAAAACACACAAAAAAATATAAAATAAAAAAACCAAAAATAGTTGTCGTTTTATTGTTCTCTCCCTCTCTATTCTCTCTCTATTGTTCTGCTCTTTTTTACTGTATTCTATTCTGCAAAGTTTTATTGTTGTTATGTTTTTTCATGCTTGCTTTTCAGGTATGTAATTTATTTTACTGTTTTCAGGTACGCCATTCAGCTGTTGCGCGGACTTATTTATCTTGACAGCAACAGCGTTTGCTCCCACGATATATAAAGCCGCGACTCCAGTGCTGTAGGAGGTGATTTCACCACCACAGTTAAAAAAAAGAGCATATATGCCGAAGCATGCGGGCAGCAGGGGCGGAGGAGCGATTTTGCTCCTAATGCCGCGTACATACGGTTGACATTCCTACGGAGGCTTTCCCGTGGAAAAGTCTGACCATGTGTACACGGCATAGAAAAGTCCGACCGTGTGTACGCGGCATAGAAAAGTCCGACCGTACGCGGCATAACTTTTTTGCGGGAGGATGCCCCCATGCTTTGGCATATATATATATTTTAGGCACAGGTTGCGTTAAAAAATGTTTTATTTTTTACTATGTTTTTTTATAGGTATTTGCTTTGCAGGTATGGTATGATCTTACTGTTATACTGGAATGTTACTTTGTTTTAATGTTAACCATCATTTGCTTAGCAGGTACGCCATTCAGTTGCAGTGCGGATTTATTTAGCGTGACAGCAACAGCGTTTGCTCCCACGATATATAAAGCCGCGACTCCAATGCTGTAGGAGGTGATTTCACCACTACAGTTCAAAAAAGAGCATATATGCCGGAGCATGGGGGCATTAGGGGCGGAGGAGCGATTTTGCTCCTAATGCCGCGTACATACGGTTGACATTCCTACGGAGGCTTTCCTGTGGAAAAGTCTGACCATGTGTACACGGCATAGAAAAGTCCGACCGTGTGTACGCGGCATAGAAAAGTCCGACCGTACGCGGCATAACTTTTTTGCGGGAGGATGCCCCCATGCTTCGGCATATATAAATGGTGCATGTATGCCCATCATTAGAAGTGGGTGGATGAAGGGAGGTATTCTAATGGTGGGCATACCCACCGATCAATCTTTTTTTTGTTCAGCCAACAGACTGCATGAAAAAAAAAAAGATTACAATACATGTCCAACAAGAACCATCAACGTACTGGTATGTTGCAGGACTTTGAATGGTTATACCAGAATGATGCCTGCGGGTTTAGGCATCATCTTGGTATCATTCTTTTCAGCCAGCGGTCGGCTTTCATGTAAAAGCAGTCCTAGCGGCTAATTAGCCTCTAGACTGCTTTTACATTCAGTGGGAGGGAATGTCCCCCCCCCCAGATATAAACGGCGCCATTGAGAATATGGGAAAGCATTTTATCACACCGATCTTGGTGTGGTCAGATGCTTTGAGGGCAGAGGAAAGATCTAGGGTCTAATAGACCCCATTTAAAAAAAAAAAAGAGTACCTGTCACTAACTATTGCTATCATAAGGGATATTTACATTCCCTGAGATAACAATAAAAATGGTAAAAAAATAAATAAATGGAAGGAACAGTTAACAAATAAAATAAAAAAAGCGAAATAAATATATAAAAAAATAAAAAAATAAAAAAAAGCATCCCTGTCCCCCCCTGCTCTTGCGCAAAGACGAACGCAAGCGTCGGTCTGGAGTCATATGTAAACAGCAATTGCACCATGCATGTGAGGTATCACCGCGAAGGGCAGATCGAGGGCAGTCATTTTAGCAGTAGACCTACTCTGTAAATCTAATGTGGTAACCTGTAAAGGCTTTTAAAGGCTTTTAAAAATGTATGTAGTTTGTCGCCACTGCGCGTTTGTGCGCAATTTTAAAGTATGTCGTGTTTGGTATCCATGTACTCGGCCTAAGATCATAATTTTTATTTCATCAATAATTTGGGCAATATAGTGTGTTTTAGTGCTTTAAAATAAAAAAAAGTGTATTTTTTCCCCAAAAAATGCGTTTGAAAAAACGCTGCGCAAATACTGTGTGGAAATTTTTTTTGCAACACCTACCATTTTAATCTGTAGGGCCTTTGCTTTAAAAAAATATATAATGTTTGGGGGTTCAACTTTACTTTCTTGCAAAAAAATAATATGTTTTTATGTAAACAAACAGTGTCAGAAAGGGCTTTTTCTTCAAGTGGTTAGAAGAGTGGGTGATGTGTGACATAAGCTTCTAATTGTTGTGCATAAAATGCCAGGACAATTGAAAACCCCCCCAAATGACCCCATTTTGGAAAGTAGACACCCCAAGCTATTTGCTGAGAGGCATCTTAAGTCCATGGAATATTTTAGATTTTGACCCAAGTTGCGGGAAATATAAATATATATATATATATATATTTTTTTTTGCGCAAAGTTGTCACTAAATGATATATTGCTCAAACATGCCATGGGCATATGTGGAATTACACCCCAAAATGCATTCTGCTGCTTCTCCTGAGTACGGGGATACCACATGTGTGAGACTTTTTGGGAGCCTAGCCGCGTACGGGACCCCAAAAACCAATCACCGCCTTCAGGCTTTCTAAGGGTGTAAATTTTTGATTTCACTCCTCACTACCTATCACAGTTTCGAAGGCCATAAAATGCCAAAATAGCACAAAAAAAACCCAAATGACCCCATTTTGGAAAGAAGACACCCCAAGGAAACTGCTGAGAGGCATGTTGAGTCCATTGATTTTTTTTTTTTTTGTCCAAAGTGATTGAATAATGAGAAAAAAAAAAAAAAAAAGAAAAATGTGTCACTAAATGATATATTGCTCACACATGCCATGGTTATATGTGGAGTTGCACCCTAAAATACATTCTGCTGCTTCTCCTGAGTACGGGGATACCACATGTTTGGGACTTTTTGGGAGCCTAGCCGCGTACGGGACCCCGAAAACCAAGCACCGCCTTCAGCATTTCTAAGGGCGCAAATTTTTGATTTCACTCCTCACTACCTATCACAGTTTCGAAGGCCATAAAATGCCAAAATAGCACAAAAAACCCCCAAATGACCCCATTTTGGAAAGTAGACACCCCAAGCTATTTGCTGAGAGGCATGTTGAGTCCATGGAATATTTAATTTTTTTGCCCCAAGTGATTGAATCATGACCAAAAAAAATTAAAATAAAAAAATGTACAAAACATTGTCACTAAATGATATATTTCTCACACATGCCATGGTTATATGTGGAATTGCACCCCAAAATACATTCTGCTACTTCTCCTGAGTACGGGGATACCACATGTGTGGGACTTTTTGGGAGCCTAGCCGCGTATGAGACCCCGAAAACCAAGCACCGCCTTCAAGATTTCTAAGGACATAAATTGTTGATTTCACTCACACAAATCTTGAAGGCAGTGCTTGGTTTTCGGGGCCCCGTACGCGGCTAGGCTCCCAAAAAGTCCCACACATGTGGTATCCCCGTACTCAGGAGAAGCAGCAGAATGTATTTTGGGGTGCAATTCCACATATAACCGTGGCATGTGTGAGAAATATATCATTTAGTGACAACGTTTTGTATTTTTTTTTTTTTGGTCATTATTCAGTGACTTGGGGCAAAAAAATTAAATATTCCATGGACTCAACATGCCTCTCAGCAAATAGCTTGGGGTGTCTAATTTCCAAAATGGGGTCATTTGGGGGGGTTTTGTGCTGTTTTGGCATTTTATTGCCTTCGAAACTGTGATAGGTAGTGAGGAGTGAAATCAAAAATTTATGCCCTTAGAAATCCTGAAGGCGGTGATTGGTTTTCGGGGTCCCGTACGCGGCTAGGCTCCCAAAAAGTCCCACACATGTGGTATCCCCGTACTCAGGAGAAGCAGCAGAATGTATTTTGGGGTGCAATTCCACATATAACCGTGGCATGTGTGAGAAATATATCATTTAGTGACAACGTTTTGTATTTTTTTTTTTTTGGTCATTATTCAGTGACTTGGGGCAAAAAAATTAAATATTCCATGGACTCAACATGCCTCTCAGCAAATAGCTTGGGGTGTCTACTTTCCAAAATGGGGTCATTTGGGGGGGTTTTGTGCTGTTTTGGCATTTTATTGCCTTCGAAACTGTGATAGGTAGTGAGGAGTGAAATCAAAAATTTATGCCCTTAGAAATCCTGAAGGCGGTGATTGGTTTTCGGGGTCCCGTACGCGGCTAGGCTCCCAAAAAGTCCCACACATGTGGTATCCCCGTACTCAGGAGAAGCAGCAGAATGTATTTTGGGGTGCAATTCCACATATGCCCATGGCATATGTGAGAAATATATCATTTAGTGACAACGTTTTGTAAAAAATTTTTTTTTTTTTTTTTTGGTCATTATTCAATCACTTGGGGCCATAAAATTAAATATTCCATGGACTCAACATGCCTCTCAGCAAATAGCTTGGGGTGTCTTCTTTCCAAAATGGGGTCATTTGGGGGGGTTGTGTGACATCTTGGCATTTTATGGCCTTCAAAACTGTGATAGGTAGTGATAGGTAGTGAGGAGTGAAATCAAAAATGTATGCCCTTAGAAATCTTGAAGGCGGTGCTTTGTTTTCGGGGCCCCGTACGTGGCTAGGCTCACAAAAAGTCCCACATATGTGGTATCCCCGTACTCGGGAGAAGCAGCAGAATGTCTTTTGGGGTGCAATTCCACATATAACTATGGCATGTGTGAGCAATATATCATTTAGTGACAACTTTGTGCAAAAAAAAATCAGTTTGTCATATTCCCGCAACTTGTGTCAAAATATAAAATATTCCATGGACTCGACATGCCTCTCAGCAAATAGCTTAGGGTGTCTACTTTCCAAAATGGGGTCATTTGGTTTTTTTTTTTGCTATTTTGGCATTTTATGGCCTTCGAAACCTTGATAGGTAGTGAGGAGTGAAATCAAAAATTTGTGCCCTTAGAAATGCTGAAGGCGGTGCTTGGGTTTTGGGGCCCCGTATGCGGCTAGGCTCCCAAAAAGTCCCACACATGTGGTATCCCCGTACTCAGGAGAAGCAGCAGAATGTATTTTGGGGTGCAATTCCACATATAACCATGGCATGTGTGAGAAATATATCATTTAGTGACAACTTTTTGTAAACATTTTTTTTTTTTTTTTTTTTTCGTCATTATTCAATCACTTGGGACAAAAAAATTAAATATTCAATGGACTCAACATGCCTCTCAGCAGTTTCCTTGGGGTGTCTACTTTCCAAAATGGGGTCATTTGGGGGGGTTTTGTACTGCCTTGCCATTTTAGCACCTCAAGAAATGAGATAGGCAGTCATAAAATAAAAGCTGTGTAAATTCCAGAAAATGTACCCTAGTTTGTAGACGCTATAACTTTTGCGAAAACCAATAAATATACGCTTATTGCGATTTTTTTTACTAAAGACATGTGGCTGAATACATTTTGGCCTAAATGTTTGACTAAAATTTAGTTTATTCGATTTTTTTTACTTTTTGTTATAAGAAAAATCATTTTTTTTCAAAATTTACGGTCTTTTTGCGTTTATATCGCAAAAAATAAAAATCGCAGAGGCGATCAAATACCATCAAAATAAAGCTCTATTTGTGGGAAGAAAAGGACGCAAGTTTCGTTTCGGTACAACATTGCATGACCGCGCAATTACCAGTTAAAGCAGCGCATTGCCAAATTGTAAAAACACCTCTGGTCTTTAGACAGCGTATTGGTCCGGAGCTTAAGTGGTTAAAAGCCTTTCCAGGTGATCATTGTAGAGTAAATTATGAATAATGGCTGTAGAATTATTGCTCTCACTCTGATGTTCACAGCGATACCTCACATGTGTGGTGCAATTGTTGTTTACATACATGTGTGGGACTAATACAGAGTTTGCACTTTTGTGTATGTGTGGCTGTCCTTTTAATTTTTATTTATTTTAATAAATGTATTGTTTTACATTTTATTTTTTATGTTTTCATTTTTTTTTTTGTTAACCTTTTTGTTATCACAAGGTAACTAGTAAAGCCTTCTATGTGATAGCTTTGCCCAGGTGACAGGTACCCTTTATGGACACATAAGGGGTCTATTATACCCCACTGACCCCCCCTGCCCTCCAATGCAGCTAATCAAGCACAGCATGTTGTTATTATTGTTATTATTACTATACAGGATTTAAATAGTGCCAACAGTTTACACAGCACTTTACAAAGTGACAGACAATTAGCTGTTTCCCTGGATGTAGCAGCCAGGTAATGACAATTCTGAAACAGGAAGCAATGTAACCATCATTGCTTCAGGGTTCATCAGTTACTGTACAGAGGAGATTGGGGAACAGGTGTTCCTCGATCTTCTCTGTAGCTTGCATCCAGTGTATACATTTTGATGGACAACAAGTGATTAATATAGCTGATCTCTGGACTTTTAATTAAAACAATTAAATAAAATAAAGCTCAATTTTAAAGCTAAACTTTAGACAAATCTAAAAAGTCTATTAATTTAAAATGATTGAATGCATTTTACTTACAGATAGCATATGTACCTAAATCTTTCCTTATATCAACCTCCTGCTATAACCCGCAGAGCTGCTTCACTGCAGTAGATTTGACAGGAATGACTCTATCACAGGGGTAGATGAACAGAAGCTTGTCACTTCCATCTCAATGTTGGGAGAAATGTACCGTAGCACATATGCAGAAAACGAGCAATTGTGCCCATGTTTCTTTATACGTGCTTTTTTTTCACTCTTTTGTCCCAGACTTTCACAATGTAGAGCATTATGTAGGGGATTGATAGTGAAACCCGATTGGTTTGCGTTAGCAAAAAGTAATATAGAAGCGCTTGCAAAGCATTTGCAAGAATCACCAAAATTACGGAAACTTGTGAGAAGCCCCACATTTTTCAGATGGCGAACTGGCGAATCCAGAGTGGATATAGGTGCAACAAATTTGTATTCATCGCTAATGTGTGACAAAGTGTTTTATAGCATTTGGATGCTTGAAAATACATTTAATTCAGTATTATAAATTGTAAAAGTATACACCCAGTAAATGACAAAAAGTCACCCTGGATTATTGAATATTCTCTCTTACCATAAAAACACAGAATAGGTCTGCCGGATAATTATATTCTACTGGCAAATAATGTTATGAGAATAACCTTTCCACTTGGTCCTCATATATAGAGGTGATGCCACTCACTATTAATAATGCCCATGATCCGATACGCTCAGCTCAAGCCAATTAAAATTATCCAGGGAGGCTGTCAGGGTGGCTTCTTCCTTAATGAGGTCATTTGTTTTATAGATGTTTGCATATTCTGCCGCCTTAATATGAAAAAAAGTGTTCAATAATTTAATTTTGTTCACAAACTTTAAATTGCGTTAATAACACTTTGGAAAATCTATCATACACAATAAGACTGACAAGCTCTTGTCAGCCAAAAGCATGCAAAGTCATTTTGCTCTCTTGATGAAGATGCATATTAACAGGCCACCATGATACAATGTAGCACATGGTCTGCTAGGATCTTATTAGAATTCTGAAGAACTTCAGTGTTTATAATGAATAAATAATGATTTAAAGATTGGACAAGGCTCTACCCTTGATAGATTTATACATGTATCATGCTGCCTGTGAAGTGCTGCTACAGGTACATGCATAGTGTATTAGGGCCAGAAATACAATTTGAATAAATATCCTTTCCCAATTTTTAGTGGAATAAATATCAAGTGTATAACTTTAGATGGGATTCAAGAAGGGGGGGGGGGGGGCTGCTGGAACAAAAAAATCCTACAATACAAATCCAGATGAATTTACAGGTTATCTGCAACTACACCGCCGTGACTTAATGAAATCCACAGTTTTGGCCATTATATTTAGATGGATTTGTGTCAATGAGTGAGCTGGAGGGGGGGGGAATTTGGGAGTTGACACTTAACCCTGTTTTATTGGGGGGTCAGTTTTCTCTTTCCACGTACGTCTCTCCCCCTTCTATGCCTGCTATATCCCTTTGCTATGCATCTCTATATGTTATAAGATTTGTTGTGTAATCTATGTTAAATATAACATCTGTTATATATGATTTTGGCATGTTGTAATGATAAATATACAGTTGTATGCAAAAGTTTAAGAACCCCTGACAATTTCCATGATTGTCATTTATAAATAATAGAGACGCATTGGGTGTTTGGATCAGCAATTTCATTTTGATCTATCAAATAACTGAAGGACACAGTAATATTTCAGTAGTGAAATGAGGTTTATTGGATTAACAGAAAATGCGCAATATGCATCAAAACAAAATTAGACGGGTGCATAAATTTGGGCACCCCAACAGAAAAATCACATCAATATTTAGTAGAGCCTCCTTTAGCAGAAATAACAGCCTATAGCCTGCAATGAGTGTTCGGATTCGGGAGTGTATTTTGGACCATTCCTCCTTACAAAAAATCTACAGTTCAGTTAGGTTTGATGGTTGCCAAGCATGGACAGCCGCTTCAAATCACCCCACAGATGTTCAATGATATTCAGGTCTGGGGACTGGGATGGCCATTCCAGAACATTGTACTTGTTCCTCTGCATAAATACCTATGTAGATTTTGAGCAGTGTTTTGGGTCGTTGTCTTGTTGAAATGTCCAGCCCGGCGTAACTTCAACTTTGTGACTGATTCCTCAACAGTATTCTCAAGAATCTGCTGATATTGAGTGGAATCCATGCGACCCTCAACTTTAACCAGATTCCCAGTACCGGCACTGGCCACATAGCCCCACAGCATGATGGAACCTCCACCAAATTTTACTGTGGGTAGAAAGTGTTTTTTCTTGCAATGCTGTGTTCTTTTGCTGCCATGCATAACGCCCCTTGTTATGACCAAATAACTCAATCTTTATTTCATCCGTCCACAGCACCTTATTCCAAAATGAAGCTGATTTGTCCAAATGTGTGTTTGCATACCTCAAGCGACTCAGGCATGTGTGCAGAAAATGCTTCTTTCGCATCACTCTCCCATACAGTACTATTTGCATGAATTGCCTTTGAGTTTTGGTCACTACATCCCTGGTTGAGACCTATTGGCGACAATAGTATCACAGACCCAGGGCTGGTGCAAGGATTTTTGACACCCTAGGCGAAGCCTCATTTTGACCCCCCCCTCGCGCACACGCCATTCGCTCCCCATACGTACCCCCCTGCACATCTGTCCCCCCCACATATACACCAGTTCCCACTCTGTACCTCCCTGCACATATGTTTCCCCCACACATCTGTCCCCCCCACACACACACACACCTGTCTCCCCCCCAGTCTGAACACCCCCACACCAGTTCCCACTCTGTACCCCCCCCCCCCCCACACACACACACCTGTCGGCCCCAAACCAGTTCCCACTCTGTACCCCCACACACACACCTGTCTCCCCCCCACTCTGTACCCCCCCCACACACACCTGTCTCCCCCTCCACACCAGTTCCCACTCTGTACCCCTTGCACATCTGTCCCCCCTCCCCACATACACACCAGTTCCCACTCTGTACCTCCCTGCACATATGTTTCCCCCACACATCTGCCCCCCACACCAGTTCCCACTCTGTACCCCCCCACACACCTGTATCCCCCCACACAAGTTCCCGCTCTGTACCCCGCTGCACATGTCCCCCCCACACCAGTTCCCACTCTGTACCCCCCCACACACCAGCTCCCACTGTACCCCCTGCACATCTCTGCCCCCCCCACCAGTTCCCACTCTGTACAAACCCCCACACCTGTCCCCCCCACACACCAGTTCCCACTGTACCCCCTGCACATCTCCCCCCCACACACACACCTGTCCCCCCACTCACCAGTTCCCACTGTACCCCCCTGCATATCTGCCCCCCCCCCACACCAGTTCCCACTCTGTACCCCCCCACACACACACCTGTCCCCCCACTCACCAGTTCCCACTGTACCCCCCCTGCACATCTGCCCCCCCACACCAGTTCCCACTATGTACCCCCCCCCCACACACACACCTGTCCCCCCACTCACCAGTTCCCACTGTACCCCCCCTGCACATCTGCCCCTCCACACCAGTTCCCACTCTGTCCCCCCCCCCACACACACACACACCTGTCCCCCCACTCACCAGTTCCCACTGTACCCCCTGCACATCTGCCCCCCCACACCAGTTCCCACTCTGTACCCCCCACACACACACACCTGTCCCCCCACTCACCAGTTCACACTGTACCCCCCCTGCACATCTGCCCCCCCACACACCTGTATCCCTCTCACACACCCGTATCCCCCCCACACCAGTTCCCACTCTGTACCCCCCTGTATATGTCCCCCCACACACCAGTTCCCACTGTACCCCCCTGTACATCTCTGCCCCCCCCACCAGTTTCCACTCTGCCCCCCCCCACACATATATATATATATATATATATATGCCCCCCCACACACATACAAACCAGTTCCCCCTCTGTACACAGTGCAATGCACAGTAAACTTAAAAGCAGAGTACATTTTTTTATTTCTTGTGACTGGGTCCAGGATGCTGCAGCACTGAGCATCCTGCCTGTGCTTACACTAATGTACTTAATGAACCGCGCTGCTGCCCGTCTGTCTCCTCTTCTCACATTCTCACTACAGATCCCCAAGCAACCAGGAGGAGGGGGGGGGGAACCAGGAGGAGGAGGAGGAGATCGGAAATCGCATCAAGCACGGACTTGCATGCAGGGCTTCAGACACCATCTCACCCTGGCCGCTTTAACTTCCACTGACCACCATCAATCGAGCAGCACTTCCGGCCAGCTGCTGTCCCGGCTCTCTCCCCTCATCTCACTGCCGCTGCTACGGTCGGTACTGCAGGCTAAGAAAAGTGTTGTGGAGGCGATTTCTCCACAGGCGCAACCGCCCCCTAGCCTGGCGGCTGGCGCCATAAGGCATGTGTTTTAAAAATGCAGGTCCAGGAGGTATTTTAATGATCCGAATCCCCAGCGAGTGGCTGGGGATCCGGATTTTGCCGCTCTCCTTACCCTGGCGCTCTAGGCAGCCGCCTGACTTGCCTATGCCTAGCGCCGGCCCTGCACGGACCTCCGCTTCATATGTCCACATTGGAAGCTGTGTATGCTGACATACTTCTCTCCCCTGGGTGTACTACACCAAAAGCTCTGTTGACTCATTGGGCGTATGCCTAGTTGGGTTCAATGTGTCTGGTAAGCCTCTTTTACTATCGGTGGTGGAATATCTACAGACAAACTGGTTTACAATTACTCACCTTGGAAAGTCACTTTATCCACTGGAATCACTTTATGGACTATACAATTATGCACATGCACCTTTGTTTTATGTAAATGTGTTATTGTTTATCATGTATTAATCACATTGAGTGTCATTATTAGATTAATTTTCTATATGTTTTTTTTGTTTTGCACTTTAGTGAATGTCCGCTATCAGCTTTTGTCTAAACAGCAGGAGCTCTACTCTTTTCAATCACTAGATTTAGCGCTGCACGATACTATTTTTACTTTGTAAATTTCACAGATTGATCTTTTGTTGTGCCAGGTGCTATTGTTTGTTATTTTAAAACAGTGCGTTTGTTTTGTTTTTTCTATACACTGCTTCTTTGGATATGCCTGTATTCTGGCGCAAGTGATTGCTATGGCACCTGCAGGTGGAGCAGTATGCCTAATGGGCATTACTGGGCATTACGGCAAGCTCAGGGTGTTTCTATGGCTTTTTCTCTTCCCCTTATGTTGAAGGGAGGAGGATTAGGGATCATGGCAACAGAAGCAACAGAAGGGCGAAAGTAACCTCACCGGAAGTGATGTCATCTCTCACCTGGAAATGATGGAGGGAGACATAATGAGGTACCAACTTGGATGTTGGCTACAGCATAAGAACATCAGATAAAAGGATGACTCCTTGAGCAATATTTATTATTTATTTATTTATTTAAAATGCTTATTGAGAGCGCAGTCATTACCAGCAGGCCTCGATGCGCTCATAGAACCAACATATGAAAAAATACAGAACACATCTCTCATACTATAAGATAACAATATAAAATACATAATAACATTTAAAAAAGCTAAAATACCATACCAATACTAATATCTTACCCTAATTAGGGCCATACACTTGAACAAATAGGAACGTTTTTAAAAATTTCCTGAATTTTAGTAAATCCTTCTCACGTCTTATATATAGAGGTAGAGAATTCCAGAATATTGAGCCCTGCGCATCCAACGTCCTCCCTCCACATTTAGTTCTTCTAAATTTAGGGACAGTCAGATTTGCCTGATCAGCAGATCTCAGTGATCTGTTGGGAACGTAACAGGTAAATTTTTCTTGCAGATACCCTGGGCCTATCTTATGGATGGCTTTATGGACGATACAACCCACTTTGAACAAGACCCGCTCAGCCACCGGAAGCCAATGCAGGGCTTTCAGAGAAGGTGTAATATGGTCCCGACGACCCACACCCGTTAATAACCTTGCTGCGGCATTTTGAATCAGTTGAAGCTTATGCAGAAGGGTTTTTGGACACCCCATGTATAACGCGTTACAATAGTCCAGCCGACTACCAATAAAAGCATTGATCACTTGGACTTTATCCACCTCGTCAATGAAATGCAATGTAGAGCGCAGGAGTTTCAGTTGGTAGTAACATGCGCTTACCACCTGATTTACCTGCGCCTTCAATGACAATTTGGAATCCACAATGATTCCCAAGTTCCGAACTTGGGTAGCCCGGGTCGGGGATGGCATAAACGAAACCGGCCAAGACGGAAAATCAGTCACACTGATTTTGCTCTGATTACTGATAATAATACATTCTGTTTTGGAGCCATTAAGTTTTAAATAATTGGCTCCCATCCAGGACTGTATTTCCTCCAGGCAGGATGCCAAATCTACCTGAACTTCCTCATTTTTAGGTAGCCTAAAATAGATTTGCGTATATTATAATAGAGAAATTGTTTTGTAGCCACATGAAACCAATAGAGACATTGTGAGATATTTCACCAATGCCGCCACCCCCCCCCCCCCAACAGGGTTGATAGAAATAAATAAATAAACAAATTAATAATTGCAATTGTAAAAAGAAAGCATTGTAAAAAAAAAATATATATATATATATAAATTGTAGAAAAAAAATTAAAAAATAAATTGTAAAAAAAGAAAATAAAAAAATTACTGACACAGTCCACGCCTCATCAGTTCTACCTATTAGTGCCCATTAATGCTGCATATTAGTGTTATTAGTGTCACATGACATGACTGATAAACAGTATCGGTATCGGCGGGTAATTGAAAAAAGTATCGGTACTTGTACTTGGTATCGGTGCAACCCTAATTACACAAATAGAGGGGATGAATATCCCTAATGGGTGCACAGACAGCAATAAAAATCATACAGGTGTTCAGATGCTTCTCTACTATATCCAAAATCTAACATAAAAGTTTTGTATTTAGTTTTACTTTACAGGGTTGGATATTCATTTTAGAGCTAAACAAATGTGATTTACAATTTATGGTGGTTTAGGTAGGCTGTGCTTCTAAAGCTAGACCTATCACAATTGTTTTAGGTCATTTGCAGTCTTATTTAGATTATATTTGGTAATCCCTTTAAAAAAAATGAACCATGGTCTTTTCTAGCCCAATAAACATACTTCTCATCAGTAAGCATGCCTTGAAGGAGCAGGATTGGGCAATCATGCAACACTGTACCCAAATAATGTATGTCCTTTTTCCCACAAATAGAACTGTCTTTTGGTGGTATTTGATCACCTCTGCATTCTGGATTTTTTGCGCTATACACAAAATATTTTGACAGTTTTGACAAGACCGACATTTTTTGAAAAAAAAATAAAAATTACAATCTGCTATAAACATATCAAATGATTTTTTTTTTTTTAAATATAAGTTCTTCATCAATTTAGGCCAATATGTATTCTGCTACATATGTCTGGTAAAAAAAATCCCAATAAGCATATATTGATTGGTTTGCACAAAAGTTATAGCGTCTACAAACTATGGGATATTTTTATCTATTTTTATTTATTTATTTATTTATTTTACTAGTGATGGCAGAAATCAGTGACTTATAGCAGGACTGCAATATTGCGGTGGACATTCTGAAGCTAACTGACACTTTTTGGGAACCAGTTACACTAATACAGAGATCAGCACTGTCACTGTACTAATGACACTGGCAGGGGAGGGGTTAACATCAGGGGCGATCAAATGTTTAACTGTGTGCCTGACCAGTGTTTTTCTAAACCATGGGAGGTACTTATATTAGGGGAAGACATGGATCCTAGTCCCTGCTATGCAGAGACACAGGATTCATGCATTCCCTCCTGTCAGAATGGCAATCTGCCTTGTTTACATAGGCAAATTGCAGTTCTGTCTCTGATGATCGGTGGGTGCCAGCGGATATCGAGTCCATGGTACCCATTGATCGGCTCCTGCTGTGTATAATCACAGCAGGAGCAAGCAACCAGAGGTGCACCTTTTCTTCCCCCTACCCGGAAACTGCAGGATCATGTATATATACATGATTCTGCACACAGCGGCTGCCCTGTAGCTGTAAAACTGCTATAGGGTGGTCGGCAAGTGACTGTGTATGATGAGCTAGAAAGTAGACAACAGTGGTTGCATCTAACTTAAGGTGACCAGATTTTTTAAATGATGTAATGCCGGCAATCAGCGACTCATAGCGAGACTGCAATATTGCGGTGGACAAGTCAGACACTAAGCGACACTTTTGACACTTTGTGGGAACCAGTGACACTAATACATTGATCAGTGCTAAAAATATGCACTGTCACTGTACTAATGACACTGGCTGGGAAAGGCATAATATATAGGGCAATCAAAGGGTTAAATGTGTGCCTAGCAAGTGTTTTCTCACTGTGGGGGAGGTGCTTTTACTAAGGGACAGCATAAATCCCTGTACCTGCTTTGCAGGAACACAGGATCAATGTCTTCCATACTGCTTGAACGGTGAACTGCCTTGTTTACATAGGCAGACCACCGTTCTGCCTGTGTAAATAATGATCAGCAGGTACCGGTGGTCATCGAGTCCGCTATACCCACTGATTGGCTCAGATACCCAGAAATGCAGGAACATGTATATAAGTGATCCTGCGCAGTGCGACCGCCCTGTAGCAGTAAATCTGCTATGGGGCAGTTGGCAACTGGTTAAAATCATCAGCATTATGATAATACACAGGCAGCAGGCACTCCATCATGGCTCTGGCTGGCTCTGTCACAGTGTGTCACATGACATGGCTTCTGGGTGCTGATTTTGTTAACTTATGACCAATAAGTGCCTGCTGCCTGTGAGTTATGATACCATCCATTATGCCAGAGAGACAGACAAAGTGCAATGCTGTGCACCTCACAGCCTCTCAAGTCTCATTTTCTGGGCCCTGGCTACTACTGGGTGGGGAACGGAGGAAGATCCCTCCACCAGGGAAGGCAAGGAGATAAGCAGGCAGGCAGCTGGCCGGGACTTGAGCCAAGGCAGAAGAACATGTGAGCGGAGCTGAATGGGCATGCGCCCAAAACTGAAAAAAAGTCCCTCTGCTCTGACCAGCTCATGATCATCAGAAAGGGACACAGATAATGGACTGTCTTTGTAATTGCCCCAGCTCCTGTTGAAATCCAATCCGTGAACAAAACCGGGGACAAACTTGGTTCGGGGACAGGGTTCTCAATCCGGGGACTGTCCCGAAAACCGGGGTCACCCTAATCTAACTCCACCCTGCTACTGTAATGCCGCGTACACACGATCGTTTTCCGGCATGTAAAAAACAACGTTTTTAAAAAATGTCATTTAAAACGATCATGTGTGGGCTTCACATAATTTTTAGGGTTCTGAAAAACGACAAAAAAAAAATTCGAACATGCTGCATCTTTTAAAGCGGTTTCTGATCGGAACCCGCCCCCCCTCCCCCCTCCGGTGTCACATTTGATACCTTTCAGGGGGAGGGGGGTGCAGATACCTGTCTAAAGACAGGTATTTGCACCCACTTCCGGCCACACGCTACGGGCGAAAGATGGTTTTTTCTGACTTCCCGTCTGTCGCCCGTTGTGTGCTGGGAACACTGGGAATCACTTCCTGGTTCCCTCAGCGTGGATGGCGGGGGGAGCAGCAGAGAGACGAGCAATTGCTCGTGCTCTGCTGCGATCAGCGCTGGACTCCAGGACAGGTAAGTGTCCTAATATTAAAAGTCAGCAGCTGCAGTATTTGTAGCTGCTGGCTTTTAATATTTTTTCCCCATGGCACATCCGCTTTAACAACGTTTGAAACAGTGTCGTTTTTCGGGTTGTAAAAAATTATCGTGTGTGGTCTTAAACGACGTGAAAAACCTGCGCATGCTCAGAAGCAAGTTATGAGATGGGAGCGCTCGTTCTGGTAAAACTAGCGTTCGAAATGGAGATAGCACATTCGTTATGTTGTAAATTATTGCATTGTGTAATGCAGCGCATTATTTTCTTCTTTTTAATGCTACACTAATCACAATCTTTTGCTGTTGATATTGTCACATAGTTATGACAAGCTTGTTACTTTATTATTTCTTGTTATCTCATGAATATTATTGTTTTTTTTAAGCTGCTTTATATCTGTCTAAAAAGTTTTCTGCATATTTAAAATCTTTTACTGTAGCTCTTCTTTTTTGGTTATTAATTTGGTAATATTTTCGACTGCTTCCATTTTTTTTGGAGTGTGTCAAGTTACCACAACAACATTATTATTTAGTATAATTTACCCACAAGGAGGTTAGTGTCCCTTGTTAATTAGAAAATGTTTTTTTTTTTAAATGTCCCTGCCTACTCACTAGCAAACTCTCTATTTTTAATAAAAACACATGGTCAAGTTTTGTCAGCAAACAAAAAATTTATTCTGGTGTAAAAGTAACATAAAATAAAGGCTGATGGCAAACAAAAAGCTCCGTTAATAAAAACAAAGAAGCCAGGAAGGCAGCACTGGAGACCATGCTTGCATTTGTAAAGACGCAGATCCCCACAGCAAACAACCAAGGATGTGATCCAAAAAATTGCGACCATTAGGGGCATCACATCTCTCCTAATTTCCTGGATTTAGTTGTCTTCTTCCCTGCAGTCTTCCCTGCAGTCCGAGTCCTCGGAGGTTGGGTTCCTGGAGGCGAGGTTGTGCCAGGAGCAGGACCAAGAGCAGGTTTAGGAAGAGGAGCAGGAGCAGGACTATGAGCAGGAGGAGCAGCAAGAACAGGAGGTGCGATATATTCCGAAATACCCCGGTCCCTATCCCTGCCTCCTTCTTTCGTAAGCTGGACAGCATAGTCTCCTCATTTATTTGGGGAGGGAAGACTCCTAGAATAGCTCAGCGCAAGCTCCAGCTCCCCCTGTCTTCAGGGGGGTTGGCCTTGCCCTCCTTTAGGAAATACTATTGGGCGGCGGTGCTGGTCACTGTGCGCTGGTGGTTTAAGCAGACTAGGTCCAATCCCGCTGTGAACCCTGAAGCCGCTGCTCTGGGCTCATACGCCGCTCTCACTAATTTGGTCTATAGGGGACCCAGGGCCACCCCACAGGTTACCCTTCCGATGCGTACCACAATCCAGGTGTGGGATAAAGTCACTGTAGCTATGGCGGCCCCTGACTCCATCTCGCCCCATGCTCCACTTTGGGGCAACCCGAGGCTTTCGCATTTCAGGTCTATTCCAGACCCTAGTGTCTGGGCCGGGTATGGAATAGTGAAAGTTCAACATATTATGCCCGCTGGAACGCTGCTCTCATTTCCAGAGTTACGTGCAACCTTCGGACTCCCATCACGGATGTTGTTCAGATATCTGCAGCTGAGACAGGCACAATTCTCCAGGGCAACTTCAGTTTAACCACATAGGATAGAGAGGTTCCTTATCTCCCGGGGGATTGACAGAATAGTTTCCTCCACTTACCTTCGGCTCACGTGTGAAGAATCGGGAGGGGAGTCCCCCCTTCTTAGAGTTTTGAGGGTGGACATCCCGGATCTGTCGGACGAGGACTGGGAGTCTGCATTGACCCACTATATACCAACAGTTATATCTGCTAGGGACAGATTCATCCAGCTAAAGTTCTTGCATAGGGCCTACTACACCCCCCAGCGGCTTGCCCGGATATTCCGCACTCAATCGGACCAGTGTCCGAAATGCCAGGGAGAGACGGGAACGTTCTATCATGTAGTCTGGGACTGCCCTGTTATCCAGGGATACTGGGAAGAGGTGGTGGCAAAAATTACTGCCGCTACTGGACTCCAAATACCACTGGACCCTAAGGTTCTCCTCCTGGGTATTACAGAAAATGTGACACATTCTACACACGCTGGTCTACAACTGTTTTATCTTTGTTTCTACGCCAGGAAAACGCTATTACGCCAGTGGAAGCTGGCGGCCCCCCTACGGTGGCTCAATGGCTTGCATTGGTTGACTCAGTGCTACCTCTCTACAAACTGACATACATGGGGCAGAAGTGCCCTCAGAAATTCGACAAGGTCTGGGGATCGTGGGTGGTGGCCGGGGCGACCTCTGTACAGTGACATGGCTGACGACACTCTTGGGCTCTGAGACGCCCTACATGACTGATTGAGCGGTCTCTGACGCCTTGTTGATGTGACTAGACCTACGCACCATCTCCCATATGCTGGAAAAGCTTGGTCCTTGGATGAGGACTCTGGGGCCATGACCCGCTGAGTACCATCAGTCAATACCATGCTGGTACATGCTGTCTCTTCTGTACCTCTGCGGAGGCCCGTGTCTCCCCCCCCCCGTCCCGGGGAAAACCACTCACTGCCCTGACCAAGAAATAAGTAACCTTCACCTTATCCGGCTTCCCGACCTAGACCCGGCTGGGTCTCAATCCAGTATCCCACTATGTACTTATATCAGTAATCATTCTGTGCTGTACTTTCTGATGTAATGAACCTTGCTGTACCACAGTTTTGTTGATTTGAAACTCTGCATTGTTCTGTTTACTCTGCTCCTTTTTACATTAATAAAAACATTTCTGTTAAAAAAAAAAGAACAGGAGGAGCGATCCGCACAATGTCGGTGTCGTCATCGAACTTCCCCAACATGGCCAGGTTTACTGCCTTGAAGATGAGGGTTTCACAGCGCCCACGCTGGCCCCTCTCCAGATTCTGGAGCTTGCTTGCAATGAGCGCTGAAAAACCCTATTTTGCGCTGGGGGGCTCTCGGAGGGCCGCAGTTGCTTCGCGAATAAGGGCCTGGGTCTCCTCCTCCATTTTGAGAAGCCTCCTGGCCCTTTTCGCAGGAGTGTGGAGAGGAGGAATCTGCGAGATGGTGTCACGCCGTGCCTCCTGTCTCCCACTGGGGCCTGCCTCCCCCTGGCTCCCAGTGGGCTCTGCCGCCTCCTGTCTTGCAGTGGGCCTGGCCTCCTCCTGGCTCCCTTTGGGCCCTGCCTCCTCCTGGCTTTGCTCTGTCTGTGTATAAAAAAAGGTACATAGTTTATTTGTTGTCTTGATAAATCACACACATTTTTCAACTCATGACAGATGCAAATTGAATGCTAATATATATTACAGACAATCATTCTGACCCCAGCATTTTTCATTCTTTTCCCCATCATGTTTGGGCACTACTGTCTATTGATATGTCCAACACTTTTTGTTTAATCCTTTTAAATTTTGAGCACTAGTAACATCAATTTGACATCATTATACTTTTATTCCCAAAAATTGTTAGCAAAATGCAATACCTGGCTCCATGGGTCACAATCAGGCTCCTCCAGGAACTCCGGCATTTCCTTTGAGGATGGCTGCTCTTGGCTGCAGGGAAGGCTGGAGGGTTGACTGCAGGGAATGCTGGAGCTTCTTCTGGGGGGAAGGGTCTAAAGAGATGCCCTGGACTCCAGGTGGTCATCCAGGAACTGTAGCTGACTATAGTACCAGAGGTTCGGCCTATAGACGCTGTCAGCAGAAGCTCCAGACCACATAGAGCTCAGGACTTGGTCGCAATTTCTTTTTTCAGAGTCTTGACTGTTGTTGTGGGGATCCTTGTCTAAACAAATACAAGCAGGGTCTCCAGTGCTTTATTCCTGGCCTCTTTGTTTTTATTAAGTTTGCTTTTTGTTTGCCACGATATAGGGAGATCCCTCCACCTTTAAACAAATTTGGTAAAAAAATCTTTGTCCTTGAAGGCTTCCATGTTTTCTGCAAGTCAAAATCAATACAAAAAAGCTAATGTCAGTCAAGCCTCTACTAATAAGCTTTCTCACCATATATAGGCCACAAACTCATCCACTGATCAATAAAGTCCAAAATCATGTTACGTACCGTCGTTGTACACGGTCTTGCTTTCGCCTTCTTCCACAGACTGAACGTCGTTTTGACTCATGCGGTATCCCTTTATACACTGCGCATGCGTGAAGCTCCACACGTTTCCCCGCCCCTGACGTTCGTTCTAGTACTTTCCCCACCCCTTCTCAGTCGTCTAGTGCAAGACAACATGGAGGACACTCTGCAAGTGGCAACCTCAAGCCAGGAGCGAACCCAGGCGGAAAAACACACCACATCCCGGAGATACAAGGCCACAAATATGGCGTTTGAGGAGATGGTGGAAATTGTGGCAATATTGAGGAGGGAGGATTATGATGGTAAACATGGCCCATACAAATACCCTAATAAGGTGAAGGCCCAAATAATGGACAAAGTGGTGAAAAGTCTCAACGAAAAATTTGGGGTGTGCAGATCCAAGCTACAGCTCCGCAAAAGATGGTCTGACATAAAATTGAGGGAGCCGGAGCAATACCAGAAGATTTAAAGACTCATTAGAAAAAGTAAGTTGCCTGACCTTGCGGATCCCTTCCCTTCCATTCTTCTCTCCTTCCATTTTCTTTACTTTTTCTTTATTTTTTTACTTATTTTTTACTTTCTGGTAATAATTAGAATTTTTCTTTATGATTTGAAGCTCCTGTTTTTTTAATTATATGATAATCTGAATTACTTAAGAACACAAATAAGAAGGTTACTCTTACAATACCTCTAGGCTTGACACCTTTTGAATAACTGTAAATATTAATTAATTAATTAATCAATCTTGTTTCAATATTATTTACCGTATTTATCGGCGTATAACACGCACAGGCGTATAACACGCACCCTAACTTTAAGAGAGAAGTTTCAGGAAAAAAACTTTCCACAGCCCCCTGCGTATAACACGCAGGCACAGTTTACCCTTTATTTTCAGGGTAAAAAAGTGAGTGTTATACGCCAATAAATACAGTAATAGTTATTATTACATTCTCAATTAATTAACATTGAGCTTCTCACCCCTGACTGTATGATATTGTATTTACTTTATGAAATTTGTACACTACTTCTGTACTACTCAATAAAATATTTTGACAAGGAGAAAAAGTAAGTAATTTTCCTGTGTACTCAGATTAGTATTATTAATATCATTGTGCTGCATGTGCTTTTTCTTTCATGTAGTACAGTTCATGATGTCAAGTTTCATGTTTGTGAGTACAATAATTGGTCGTATGAGTCGTCGTTCATTCGCTCACTAATAATTAAATACGATCTTTTTGTCTGATACAGTGTTTTTGAAATTTCATCATGCCTATTTAGGCATGGACAAATGTAGTTAACACTGTATTAGACAAAAAGATTGTATTTTATTATTAGTGAGCGAATGAACGACGACTCATACGACCAATTTTTGGGCCCACAAACATGAAACTTGACATCTTGAACTATTTATGCGAGAATTCTTTTTTTTTTCTTTTTTTTTTTAGTGTAGATGTGTTCTTAACTAATCAAACTGAATTCAATAAACAGTAAGGCCCCATACACACGAGAGGATTTATCCGCAGATACGTTCCAGCGGACCGTATCCGCGGATAAATCCTCTCGAGGATTTCAGCAGATTTCTATGCGATGGCGTGTACACACCATCGCATTGAAATCCGCGCTGAAATCCTCTGGCGATGACGTGTCGCGCCGTCGCCGCTATTATGACGCGGCGACGGGCGCGACGCTGTCATATAAGGAATTCCACGCATGCGTCAAATCATTACGACGCGTGCGGGGAATCCCTTTGGACGGATGGATCCGGTGAGTCTGTACAGACGAGCGGATCCATCCGTTGGGAGGAACTTCAGCAGATGGATTTGTTGAGCATGTCAGCAAATATTCATCTGCTGAAAATCCATCCCAGGGGAGATTTATCCGCGGATAAATATCCGCCGGAGTGTACACACCATAGAATCTATCCGCTAAAACCCATTCGATGGGATTTATCTGCGGATAGATTCTATGGTGTGTACGGGGCCTAAGGAGAGTATGCTCAGCAGTTGGTTACACATGATAGCACAAGTGTTGGCCACAAGAACAACCTATTTAGGGTGTCACACACAGGTGATCCAGTGGATACTAGGTTGGTTTCCATGTAGGAAACTTTACCAATAATAGAGAAATGTAGCAGCTTTGGTAATGGATACAATCATGTGTTCAGCTTAGAAGTATTGAAAAAACAGACAATTGTACCACACTTACAAAATGAATGATTCATATTCCTCTTTCAGGCCTCAAATCTTTTTGACTCAAGTATCCCTTTTGTTACAATCTCATAGGGTGAGAACAAGCTTCCAGACAGGAGCCGAGAAACCCCACACCTCCTACCCAAGCACCACCCCCACGGGATGTGGAGGAAGAACAAGCGGAGGAAGGAGAAAGTGGCACCACAACAGGTCACTGTCATACACCACAGCTTCAGGTAATAGATGTAGGCCTGCATATTTATAATACATGGTGTGTTTCCAAATTTCAGGAGCTTTGATGGCTGCGGATGGCTTGGATACACACAGCGCCCAGCTGCTAATTGGCAAGGTGATGGCCTGCTGTGCTGACATGGAGGACATCAACACAAGTTTGGGGCAGATAAGGGAAAAGCAAAAAAAGGTGAAGCAACGACTAAAATACGTGATTGATGTTCTGGGGAGGGTTTAAAAAAATATATATATATATATTACTTTTAAGTTTGTTTGTTTGTTTGTTTGGAATGTTTTATTTGTTTTTATTTGTATTTTAAAAAATAATGTTTTTTTTATTAATGTTTTATGTGCTAAAAGGCATGAACAATGAAAAACGAAAATAGTTACATTGTTCATGTGTTTTAACCAGAAAACAAAAAAATTGAGATTAGAAAAAAAAAATTGGATTGCAAATCAAAATTTTTTGGAATCTTATCTAAAAAAAATAATAATAATTTTTGCAAAAAACAAAAAAATATATATTTTTAGAATAAAAAAAAAACGTTTTCACCCCAAAAAAAAGATATTTAAAAAACAAAAAAACAAAAAAAATGACCCATTTTATATGTGAAACAATAAAACATGTTTTATACAATGTGTGGCATCTTTTATATCAATGCTGCCTAAAAGAACAAATAAATATTTGTGGTGTTTACAATGATGGGTATTTAGTAAAGGAAAATACACATGGCACTACAATGGCACTAGGATAACCTAGGAGAAAGATAAAATAAACCCAAATTATAAAATAATAAAATTCAGAAAAATAACAGACTTTTTCATTCAAAAATACATTTTTATTTCAGGCAGGATCAGGCATTGCAATGGCCCCCCTACCCATAAAATATTCAACTTAACTTTGGCGCACAGCACGGGCGCTTTGGGGGGCCTCATGGGCCGCCACTGGAAGATGTTCAATGGCCTCATCAGGCACGAGGGTAAGAAAATTTGAGGAATGTCTCTTTACATAGTTATGTAAGATGCAACAGCAAACGATCACGTGGTTCCATTTATATTCCGCCAAGTTGATGGCGGTAAGAAATAATTGGAACCGGCTGGCCATGATTCCAAAGGCGTTTTTGACCACCCTTCTGGCTCTGGCAAGCCGATAGTTAAAAACCCTCCTCTCAGGGGTGAGGGTTCGTTGGGGATAAGGCCTCATGAGGTGGGGACCCAGGCCAAACGCCTCATCAGCAACAAAGACGAACGGTAGTCCATCTTCATTGTCCTCTGCAGGTGGCAATCCCAGGTCATCCAACTGAAGCCGTAGGGTGAACTCGGTCTGGGCAAAGACCCCACCATCAGACATCTGCCCATTTTTCCCCACATCCAGAAATAAAAATTCGTAAGTGGCCGACACCACCGCCATCAGCACAACACTGTTGAACCCTTTATAGTTAAAGTAATATGATCCCGAATGGGGTGGTGGCACGATGCGGACGTGCTTGCCATCAATGGCTCCTCCACAATTTGGAAAGTTCCAACGCTGCGCGAAGTCCGATGCCACAGTCTGCCATTCCTGTGGCGTAGTGGGGAACTGTGGAGAAAAAAAAATATTCAAACAAACATTGCAATCAGATTAGCCAAAAACATTCTTGCCAAAAACAACAGGATATCATTCATTTGAAGGAGGATTTTAAGAGCCAAAAACATAATGGATTCCTCACCACCTCTGATGGCCCAAAAAAATAATGTTTTTGGGGAGGGGGCTTCAAGATGAGTTGGGGACCTCAAAAATAAAGGATCTAGCACTCTGTCTGAATTCAATTTTTTTTTAAATGCACACATTTGGGGGGGGGGGTTGGGCAAGGACTACAATGGAGCAGACAAAATACTTTGTGATATAGGGAGACACCAAATGGAGCACTACAATGGAGCAGACAAAATACTTTGTGATATAGGGAGACACCAAATGGAGCACTACTGGGCTCAGGATAGAATGTTGGAGAGGTTGGCTATTGGAAATATGCATGTAGACCAAAAAAGGAGCATGACAAGCGTACAGCATGCATGGGGACAAAGGGGACATTCACAGCATATTACAAACATGTTAATTAGGGACTGATTAAAAAAAAATTACATTAGCAAGCATTAAATACATAGATTGTGAGGTTAAATGACAAAACTTACCTTAATATAGTCCTCCTGCAGGACCTGTATGATAGCAGAACAGGTGTCCGGGATTATGACCCCCAGAGCCTGGGGGGAGATGCCTGTCGAGAACTTCAAGTCCTGCATGCTTCTCCCTGTTGCCAGGTATCGCAATGGTGCAACTAGCCTTTGCTCAGCAGTGATGGCTTCCCGCATAACGGTGTCCTGCCTGGTGATATACGGAGACACCAAAGCCAAAAGCTTCTGGAATATGGGGTCAGACATCCTCAGAAAATTCCTGAAATCATCAGGGTTATTTTCCTGGATCTCCCACAGCAGAGGCATGTGAGAGAACTGGTTCCTGCGGAGAAACCAATTCTTGGCCCACAAACTCCTCCTCACCCTGTTCATGGACCGGAGTGGGATAAAGCAGAAATCCCTGCACCAAGCACAGCACGACCTCGGCAACGAGAACGTACCCGAACGAAAAGAACGCACTGAAGAACAGCAAGGCCTCTGAAGAACGACCTGAAAAACAGTAATGAGCGGACAAGAACGCACTGCAAAAACAGATACGAACTGACTACAAGCACTGAAAGACAGATACGAAACCCACAAGCACAAACTGAACACCAGAAAACGATCTTTAAAGCACGAAGACTGAAAAGCGCGAATCATCTCTCTCCAAACTTTTACTAACACGTGGTAACACGAAATCAGCAAAAGCAGCCCCAAGGGTGGCGTCATCCGCATGGAACTGCCCCTTTATAGTGCCGTCGTACGTGTTGTACGTCACTGCAGTTTGCTAGAGCATTTTTTTTAACGATCATGTGTGGGCAACGTCATTTAAAGATGAAGTTGGAAAAAACGTTGTTTTTTCTAGAGGCTGAAAAACGTTGTTCTTTACATGCCGAAAAACGATTGTGTGTACGCGGCATCAGAATAATATATTTTTCCACCAGAGTGTCTGTCAGTGAGAAATGTGTTATAGAGTTGCTAGTGTTTGACTGCAGCATAAACACACTAAATATTTTAGTGTATTAGGGGTAACCCCATTAACTTCCAGACAACCTGTTGGTACTATTACTAATGAATTCAAGCTCAAGTGCAAGATTTGTGTTTATGGACCCGTATAGCACATAGGCCTTACCAGATTGTACTATAGATAACAAGGGATCTTAACCAAGAGAAAAGTTGAGCTTTTTGAGCAACTAACTCGATCTAGCATATGAATAGTTGCAGTATTTAATAATGATTTTATGAAATGCAATTCCTCTCAATGTGTGTCAAAAACACCCCACTCTTCCCAAACAAAATGTACACACATTTGCAGCATATGTGAATATTTTTTACATGGAACCAAAAAGGTGATTAAGGCTAGATTTGTAGCTGCTGTATAAAATAATAGAATCAATAAATACAATTGTATTAATAATTAACCATTATTGGAGATTTACCCCTTTTCTACATCCTCTCTGCTAAGAGAATACAAAAGAAACAATTGCATTATTAATATTTTAAAATGAAAATCTGTAGACCCATATTAAATTTAAAAGTCTTTAAAAGTCATTATTTTATATCCACTAATAATGCAATGTAACAGTATGGCATTTCAGGGACTTTATGAAATTGTAAAAATGAATGAATTTTCCAATAACTTTTTTTTATTGAAGGATGTTTTACAATATGAGAAGTACATAGCAAGTGATACATTCGTACAATTTTATAATTTCAGGTACGTATAAATGCAGATAAAGATGTGTCCTTCAGCTTTTTGATTCTTCATTCAGTCATTTTTGTAATTCTTTAAAGAACATATACAGTATTATTACATATACAGTATTATTGCTAACACTGTTTAGGTTAAAAGTGTGAACAAAGTTATAAACAATAGGTTAAGAAAAGCAAATGGGCAGGGACAGCTTACCTAGTGTATGAGCCCCAAATCTCTAAGCGAGGTAGAAGCAAAGTTAGGAATGGGAGGATTTCCTGCATGTAATATTCCCAGAAGTTAGGTGTATAATATGTCTGCAAAGGAAGGGGAAGCTATTGGGACTTTGAATGAGGCTACGACAAGAAAATGAATATGCCTCCATTCCTGTAACACATTTAAAAAGGGACTTTAGATGAAGGACACAGCTAGTCAAATAACAAAACTGGTATATAATAACATATTTATTGATACATATAGATTGTAATACATGACAATTAAACATGTTGTTCTAAATATCTAACTTTAAAATTCACATGTACACAAGTATTCTAACATAAATTCATAGTATATAATATTACGTATACCCAATACACTCTAGCCCGATATAAACATTAGTGTTGAGCAGAATATGCAATATTCGATTTCGCGATATATCTCGAATATATATTCGAATATTCGAGATATATTCGCTAAATTCGAATATTCGTGATATTTTATCGAAATTAATTGATTGCGATTTTTCGCTATTGCGAATGCGAAAATAATTGCGATTTTTTGATAACTGCGGTAGGAGCGCTCTGATTGGCTTAGAATATTCGTGATATTTTATCGAAATATCGCAACATGCGAATGCGATATTTATTGCGGAATTTTGAGATATGCTGGAGGAGCGCTCTGATTGGCTCAGAATATTCGTGATATTTTATCGAAATATCGCAACATGCGAATGCGATATTTATTGCGGAATTTCGAGATATGCTGGAGGAGCGCTCTGATTGGCTCAGAATATTCGTGATATTTTATCGAAATATCGCAACATGCGAATGCGATATTTATTGCGGAATTTCGAGATATGCTGGAGGAGCGCTCTGATTGGCTCAGAATATTCGTGATATTTTATCGAAATATCGCAACATGCGAATGCGATATTTATTTTGCGCAATTTCGAGATATGCTGGAGGAGCGCTCTGATTGGCTCAGAATATTCCTGATATTTTATCGAAATATCGCAACATGCGAATGCGAAATTGATTGCAGATATTTCGAAAACTGCTGTAGCAGCACTCTGAAATCGAATATGTATGATATTTTAACCAAAATACATATTGCGATTGCGATTTTTCGATCGCGCATGCGCAATTGCGCGAACAACACGCGACCATTTCCTGGAGCCTTGCCAGTTTCCAACTTATGATCGCAGCGCAATCACACAGCAACATGGTTGGAAGCAATTTCACTAAGTCTGAGGAAAAGTTGCTGATTTGTGTAAGTATTTCGACCACTGTTATTTCATTATCTTCAACTGCATTTTAGTCTAGTTTAAAAGTTAGTATATATGATCAGATATTAGTATTTCACAAAAAATGTGTCTCCTGCTTTTCCAAAACTACAAGTCCCAGCATGCCTGGACAGCTGCAGACACCCTGGTTGGCAAATGTGTATTTAGGCACTTTTCCTTGTTATTTAGCATAATGAATTTAAAAATTTTTTGGACATAGGACGTATGCGAACGTCCTGACTTCAGTGTCCTCAAGGCCCAAGGACGTTCGAATACATATTGCCCTTTAGATGTTGCAGAACTACAACTTCCAGCATGCCTGGGAATGCTGGCACTTCTAGTATTGTAAGTTCTGCAGGCCCCCATTTTTCAGGCCTTTATGCACGGGTCTCTAAACTGTGGCACCCTAGATGCAGCAAAAGTAAAATTCTTAGCATGCACTGACAGACCGTGGCTGATGGGAGTAGTAGTTTTGCAACAGCTGGAGGTGGACTGGTCTTGAAACCCAGAGTTAGGTAACAAACCCGTAGTGTTTTGCAACCATCCTGCCTCCAGCTGTTTTTTTCCTGTTGAAAAGCCTGTGTCGTGCAAAACACAACCCAAAAACTCCACCCGGTGCAAGGAAAAATTTGCACACACCTAAAGAGTGACATCACAAAAAACTGCGGCGGTTGCATACGTCAGTGGTCCTCCGAAAAGGTCCCGTCTCTGACCCCCCGGGGCGTTAGGCTCCTGACAGGGAAAAGAGTTACTGTGGTCCATACAGCCGAAGCCATATGGACCCATCTCGGTCCAAGCAGCGCAATCAACACGCGAACAACACGCGACCATTTCCTGGACCCTTGCCAGTTTCCAACTTTTTGATCGCAACGCAATCGCAGAGCAAGATGGTTGGAAGTAATTTCACTGTATCTGAGGAAAATTTGCTGATTTGTGTAAGTATTTCGACCACTGTTATTTCATTATCTTCAACTGCATTTTAGTCTAGTTTAAAAGTTAGTATATATGATCAGATATTAGTATTTCACAAAAAATGTGTCTCCTGCTTTTCCAAAACTACAAGTCCCAGCATGCCTGGACAGCTGCAGACACCCTGGTTGGCAAATGTGTATTTAGGCACTTTTCCTTGTTATTTAGCATAATGAATTTAAAAATTTTTTGGACATAGGACGTATGCGAACGTCCTGACTTCAGTGTCCTCAAGGCCCAAGGACGTTCGAATACATATTGCCCTTTAGATGTTGCAGAACTACAACTTCCAGCATGCCTGGGAATGCTGGCACTTCTAGTATTGTAAGTTCTGCAGGCCCCCATTTTTCAGGCCTTTATGCACGGGTCTCTAAACTGTGGCACCCTAGATGCAGCAAAAGTAAAATTCTTAGCATGCACTGACAGACCGTGGCTGATGGGAGTAGTAGTTTTGCAACAGCTGGAGGTGGACTGGTCTTGAAACCCAGAGTTAGGTAACAAACCCGTAGTGTTTTGCAACCATCCTGCCTCCAGCTGTTTTTTTCCTGTTGAAAAGCCTGTGTCGTGCAAAACACAACCCAAAAACTCCACCCGGTGCAAGGAAAAATTTGCACACACCTAAAGAGTGACATCACAAAAAACTGCGGCGGTTGCATACGTCAGTGGTCCTCCGAAAAGGTCCCGTCTCTGACCCCCCGGGGCGTTAGGCTCCTGACAGGGAAAAGAGTTACTGTGGTCCATACAGCCGAAGCCATATGGACCCATCTCGGTCCAAGCAGCGCAATCAACACGCGAACAACACGCGACCATTTCCTGGACCCTTGCCAGTTTCCAACTTTTTGATCGCAACGCAATCGCAGAGCAAGATGGTTGGAAGTAATTTCACTGTATCTGAGGAAAATTTGCTGATTTGTGTAAGTATTTCGACCACTGTTATTTCATTATCTTCAACTGCATTTTAGTCTAGTTTAAAAGTTAGTATATATGATCAGATATTAGTATTTCACAAAAAATGTGTCTCCTGCTTTTCCAAAACTACAAGTCCCAGCATGCCTGGACAGCTGCAGACACCCTGGTTGGCAAATGTGTATTTAGGCACTTTTCCTTGTTATTTAGCATAATGAATTTAAAAATTTTTTGGACATAGGACGTATGCGAACGTCCTGACTTCAGTGTCCTCAAGGCCCAAGGACGTTCGAATACATATTGCCCTTTAGATGTTGCAGAACTACAACTTCCAGCATGCCTGGGAATGCTGGCACTTCTAGTATTGTAAGTTCTGCAGGCCCCCATTTTTCAGGCCTTTATGCACGGGTCTCTAAACTGTGGCACCCTAGATGCAGCAAAAGTAAAATTCTTAGCATGCACTGACAGACCGTGGCTGATGGGAGTAGTAGTTTTGCAACAGCTGGAGGTGGACTGGTCTTGAAACCCAGAGTTAGGTAACAAACCCGTAGTGTTTTGCAACCATTCTGCCTCCAGCTGTTTTTTTCCTGTTGAAAAGCCTGTGGCGTGCAAAACACAACCCAAAAACTCCACCCGGATGCAGTGAAAAATGTGCACACACCTAAAGAGTGACATCACAAAAAACTGCGACGGGTACATACGTCAGTGGCCCTCCAAAAAGGTCCCGTCTCTGACCCCCGGGGCGTTAGGCTCCTGACAGGGAAAAGAGTTAGCAACGCATATCTCCCCTATACGTGTATCCTGTGTTGTTAATAATATATTCATAATTATGCAAATGATAATGGCTGCTATATTTATGCAAAAAAGGTGGCGACCGAAATGGCAGGATATAAAATCTGTCATGTTACCCCTGTCATTGATTAATAAGGCGAGAATGCTTCCAATTGTTGAATAGCATACATTTACGTCATATATCCATAAGGCTGTCAACAGAAGTATTACAATGTACTTTGTTCTTCATCTTGCAGAAGTTCCTGGAAACAGGATACGATAAGCTGCGGAGGCAGCCAGAGAAAAGGGCTGTGGTCAGCGCCCTAATCGCTGACTTTGGCGGCCAACACGACCACAATGCAATTGTGAAGAAGTGGTCTGACCTGAAGAGGCGCCAAATGGATCAGGTCAGACGTCTTCGGGCTAAATATCATCCAGGTAAGTTATTGTTGACAGTTATGTTTTTTTTTTAAAAAGTGTATTTTGTGCGTGAACTCGAAAGAGAGAGGAGCCGGCCTGCAGGAGTTGGGAGGCCTCCCCCAGAGGCAATCTGCCACCTTTCTCCATGCCCCGGTTGGCAATGGCGGGTGTGAGGGGGTCCTCCCAACCCAACCTCGCATAGCACACCCACCAGGGGCGGGGCTGAGACCACCAAACTCAATTCACAGGTAGCCGAGAGCGGGATCCGAACCCCTAGCTGCAGAGGTGAATCACTTGTCAGTGCAGTGGCAATCGCGTGGAGCCACCGCAGCTCCTTTGGTGACAGTTATGTAAGGTCATATGTAATTCATGTAAGGTCAGATGTTGTTAACCAAGATGCCATGTTGTGCTAACATATATCACCACCAGCCAAGGTATTCATAGTACTGTTGAAAAAAGACATGGGACAGCAGACAGGAACACAGAAGTTATGTGGGAACATAATTTTCCCATTGCTTTGCATGGGACTTTAAAGAAAAACCCCGACCATGGCAAGTGGGGGTGGGTAAGGTTTAAACCACCTATCCTATGTTTGTGGCTGACATATAAGTAACCTGTGTGCCAAGTTTCATATAAATATCTTTAGCCGTTTGTACGTGATGCTGGAACATACATACATACATACATACATACATTTATGCACACACACACGTTGAGTTTTATATATATAGATTACCACTAAATTCCTGTGTTAGGAGTGGGGTTGTTATAGTAATCCTGTGTGCTCCATCAGGCCCTTTTTTTAACATGAGATGGTCTGAACAAAACAAAGGAGACAAAAACAGCTCATTTTAACATGGTTGCATCCCAGCTCACGCTCAGTCCCCTGTAGTGCCCACAAGACCCTTTAATATAACATTGTCCCATTGGTTAACTGTCTATATAAATCAATTTGTATTCATATACAATACAGCAGAGTACACAGAATTTGCATACGTCATTAGAAAACATTTTTATAATATATGAACATTGTGTTATTATAGGAGCTCCAATGCCAGTTGTCCGCGCCAAGCGCAGAAGGCGCCAGGCCGATGAGGAGGAGGAGGAGGATGCGGCAGAGGAGGATGCGGCAGAGGAGGAGATGCATGAGGAGGAGCAGCCAGGGCCCTCCCACTCCCCAACCCCAGCTCCTGTTGAGGAGCAAGCTGAGGAGCTTCCCCCCCCACCACCCCAACTTCTCAAGCAGAAGAGCAGGAGGAAGAGAGCGGTCCTGTGAGCCTCATTCAGGAAGGTAAATATGTGCACAATGATTAATAACATTTCAACAACAAAATGTAGATATAAAAATGGACAACATATAAAGCGCACCTGTCAGATTGTAGAACCATAATATGGTATTGATGCTAGAAGTATACAGGTAGTGCATAATTATTAGGCAAGTTGTATTTTTTGAGGATTCATTTTATTATTGAACAACAACCATGTTCTCAATGAACCCCAAAAACTCATTAATATCAAAGCTGAATTTTTTTGGAAGTAGTTTTTAGTTTGTTTTTAGTGTTAGTTATTTTCGGGGGATATCTGTGTGTGCAGGTGACTACTATTACTGTGCAGAATTATTAGGCAACTTAACCAAAAAATAAATAGATAGCCATTTCAATGATTTATTTTTAACAGTGAAACCAATATAACATCTCAACATTCACAAATACACATTTCTGACATTTAAAAACAAAACAAAAACAAATCAGTGACCAATATAGCCACCTTTCTTTGCAAGGACACTCAAAAGCCTGACATCCATGGATTCTGTCAGTGTTTTGATCTGTTCACCATCAACATTGCGTGCAGCAGTAACCACAGCCTCCCAGACACTGTTCAGAGAGGTGTACTGTTTTCCCTCCTTGTAAATCCCACATTTGATGATGGACCACAGGTTCTCAATGGGGTTCAGATCAGGTGAACAAGGAGGCCATGTCATTACTTTTTTTTATTTAATACCCTTTCTTGCCAGCCACGCTGTGGAGTACTTTGACACGTGTGATGGAGCATTGTCCTGCATGAAAATCATGTTTTTCTTGAAGGATGGTGACTTTTTCCTGTACCACTGCTTGAAGAAGGTCTCTTCCATAATCTGGCAGTAGGACTGGGAGTTGAGCTTGACTCCATCCTCAATCCGAAAAGGCCCCACAAGCTCATCTTTGATGATACCAGCCCAAACCAGTACTCCACCACCACCTTGCTGGCGTCTGAGTCGGACTGGAGCTCCCTGCCCTTTACCAATCCAGCCACGGGCTCTTCCATCTGGCCCATCAAGACTCACTCTCATTTCAGCAGTCCATAAAACCTTAGAAAAATCTTTCTTGAGATATTTATTGGCACAGTCTTGACGTTGCAGCTTGTGTGTCTTGTTCAGTGGTCATCGTCTTTCAGCCTTTCTTACCTTGGCCATGTCTCTGGGTATTGCACACCTTGTGCTTTTGGGCACCCCAGTGATGTTGCAGCTCTGAAATATGGCCAATCTTGTGGCAAGTGGCATCTTGGCAGCTGCACGCTTAACTTTTCTCAGTTCATGGGCAGTTATTTTGCACCTTTGTTTTTCCACACGCTTCTTTTGTTTGATGATCACGCTTCAGAAGCTTTGCAACTTTAAGAGTGCTGCATCCCTCTGCTAGATATCTCTCTATTTTGGACTTTTCAGAGTCTGTCAAATCCTTCTTTTGGCCCATTTTGCCAAAGAAAAGGAAATTGACTAATAATTATGCACACCTGATATAGAGTGTTGATGTCATTAGACCACACACCTTCTCATTACAGAGATGTACATTACCTAATATGCCTAATCTGTAGTAGGCTTTCGAGCCTATACAGCTTGGAGTAAGACAACATGCATAAAGAGGATGATGTGGTCCAAATACTCATTTGCCTAATAATTCTGCACTCCCGGGATGTGTTAGACACATAACAAGTGTATACACATGATAATGATTGATTAATAAGCAAAAAAAAATATTTATTTATTTGGTAACGTTATTTGAAATCCAAATGTTTTTTTATTATATCCTAAAAGCATCAAGAGATATGAGGAGGCAGAACAGACTCATCGAAAAGACCCACCAGAGGATCCTGCAAAACCAGCGGAAGATGAGCTACCTCACCCAACAAAATGCTCTGCTAGAGCAGCAGCTATCGGGTCAGATTGCGGAACTGCACCGCATTCAGAAACGCATTGATAGCTATATTTAAATTTATTTTTGTATTAAAAAATCTTATTTTTTGGAAATGTTTCATTTCTTTTTGAGATAGAGTTGTAGGTTTTTCAACACATCTAACTTCACATCAAACAAATCAACATCAACACATTTAACTTCATAATAAGCAAAAACATTTTATACTATTATTTTATTTAACATTAACCTAGGACAAACTAAAGCACACGACACAGACACGACGAACACAAAATAAACTGTTGAAAAATGAACATAACAAAAGCAACAATATATATATATATATATATATACAAAGAGAGAGAGAGGGAGAGCAAGAAAGAGAGAGAATGCAGATGAGCTCTTGCAGACAGCCCAATGGTTGCAGTATAAATGCTGCAAAACAGGGTTTAACATAAGGTTCATTGTTATAGTTACACTTGCTGTTTAGATCCGGTCTGGTAGTCCGGTCTGGTAGCTTGTAGCGGAGGCTGTTGGTGGATCCGCTGTGCCAGAGAGGTCATAAAGCTTTACTCAGCATGGAGGCAGCAGCAGGAGTATTAAAATATAATATAACTAGACAATGCATTTCCTGAGGAAAATGCGAGTGGGAATGCTGAATAGCTTAATTGGTGAGCCCCTTGCCAAAGACATTCACCATAACCACTACACTATCTTTAGGACACACAGCTTCTTTCTCTATCTGCAAAGTATAGAGTATGCTGACTTCCTGGTCGCCCCTCCCCCCTCAATAGGTTTCCCCTCCCCCCCAGGTCAGTGAGGAGGAATATTGCACTGAGGTCAGGAAAGTTATTTATGGAAAGAAATAACATTACAAACGCTTTTAATTCACAGATCTAATACATGATTTAAGCCTCCAAACAAAGCTTAATAAATCCTCAAACGTACATGCAATTGATACAACGACTACACCGTTTGAAATACACGGCCCTTGTAAACGCATCGATATGAAATTTATGTAGATAAACTTAAAAATGTGGCCATGTCTGCGATTTAGAAAAGAGCGTCTTTGTGAGTTCTGCAGCAACATTTTTTAGATAATTTCACATGAGAGTCTATGAGACATAATTTCTGGCTGTTGCTCCAATAACTAAAACTAAAATACGTATCGCAGAATTGGTCACATTGCCATAAACCAGACAAGCATAGCTACGTTTTGATATAAAAATTGTGTATGAAAAGTAGATCTTGTGGGCGTGAGACCAATTTGTTTCCCCTTTTTGTAAAGATATTTTTAATTACAAAGATCTCCAATGTTAAGGTCACATGACAGACTCTAAATCCCCTCCATAGGATTACATTATAACCTATTGCATTTTTGTGAAAAATTCGCAAAACGTAAATTGCGTTTTCACCAAAAAATTGTAAACGATAACGATCTGAAAAGTCATAGCCGGATAGCTAAATATTTTGTGACCGCTTTAAAGTTTTTTCAGTGTCTGTAAGTGAAAGTATGAAGTAGCTGAAACTTTTGGCAGGGCATGTGAATTCAAAGGGGAAAAGGATGTTCTCATTGACTTCAATGTTAAAAAAAAGGGTCTAAAAGCTTAAAATTTATAAAAGTGTAAAAAGTAGAAAAAAACTTGAAGAAGTCCCATCATTAGCTGAACGAGACGAACATTTTTACAGTTGAATGGTCTCAATAGCTGAAAGTATGCCGAAGTTACGCAGAACCAAAAAACGTAAGGAATAATAAGATTACTAAATTTACGGATATCAATACTGGAAATGTTTATTAAAGCATTCACACTAATTAAGATTAATACATTTACGGGTATCCATACTGGGAATGCTTATTAAAGCATTCCCACTAAGTATCACACAGGCATGATTTACAAGCAGTAGTGGTAATAGTAATACATAGCATAAAAACACTTGGGGAATACTTTACAGCATCAGTAGTGGTCATAGTAGTCAATAGTGTACCAAAAAATTGGGACACAGGTGTCTTGACTGAGCTGTAATAGTAGTAGTAGACATTGACAATACAGTGTCAAATCACTCGGGCAAGAGGTGCCATGATGAACAGCAGTCTTAATAAGAGTATATAGGGTGTGAAATAACTGCTGACATAGGTGTCTTGACTGGGCAGCAGAAGCAGCAGTAGTAGTATTAACAGTAGTAGTTGATACAGAGTCATATCACATGGGCAGGAGGTGCCATGATGAACAGCAAGAGGAATAGGAGTATATAGAGTGTCAAATAACTGCTGACATAGGTGTCTTGACTGGGCAGCAGCAGCAGCAGAAGCAGCAGTAGTAGTATTAACAGTAGTAGTTGATACAGAGTCATATCACATGGGCAGGAGGTGCCATGATGAACAGCAGTAGGAATAGGAGTATATAGAGTGTCAAATAACTGCTGACATAGGTGTCTTGACTGGGCAGCAGCAGCAGCAGAAGCAGCAGTAGTAGTATTAACAGTAGTAGTTGATACAGAGTCATATCACATGGGCAGGAGGTGCCATGATGAACAGCAGTAGGAATAGGAGTATATAGAGTGTCAAATAACTGCTGACATAGGTGTCTTGACTGGGCAGCAGCAGCAGCAGAAGCAGCAGTAGTAGTATTAACAGTAGTAGTTGACACAGAGTCATATCACTTGGGCACGAGGTGCCATGATGTACAGCAGTCTTAATAAGAGTATATAGGGTGTGAAATAACTGCTGACATAGGTGTCTTGACTGGGCAGCAGAAGCAGCAGTAGTAGTATTAACAGTAGTAGTTGATACAGAGTCATATCACATGGGCAGGAGGTGCCATGATGAACAGCAGTAGGAATAGGAGTATATAGAGTGTCAAATAACTGCTGACATAGGTGTCTTGACTGGGCAGCAGCAGCAGCAGAAGCAGCAGTAGTAGTATTAACAGTAGTAGTTGATACAGAGTCATATCACATGGGCAGGAGGTGCCATGATGAACAGCAAGAGGAATAGGAGTATATAGAGTGTCAAATAACTGCTGACATAGGTGTCTTGACTGGGCAGCAGCAGCAGCAGAAGCAGCAGTAGTAGTATTAACAGTAGTAGTTGATACAGAGTCATATCACATGGGCAGGAGTTGCCATGATGTACAGCAGTCTTAATAAGAGTATATAGAGTGTGAAATAACTGCTGACATAGGTGTATTGACTGGGCGGCAGCAGCAGCAGAAGCAGCAGTAGTAGTATTAACAGTAGTAGTTGATACAGAGTCATATCACATGGGCAGGAGGTGCCATGATGAACAGCAGTAGGAATAAGAGTATATAGAGTGTGAAACAACTGCTGACATAGGTGTATTGACTGGGCGGCAGCAGCAGCAGCAGAAGCAGCAGTAGTAGTATTAACAGTAGTAGTTGATACAGAGTCATATCACATGGGCAGGAGGTGCCATGATGAACAGCAGTAGGAATAGGAGTATATAGAGTGTCAAATAACTGCTGACATAGGTGTATTGACTGGGCGGCAGCAGCAGCAGCAGAAGCAGCAGTAGTAGTATTAACAGTAGTAGTTGATACAGAGTCATATCACATGGGCAGGAGGTGCCATGATGAACAGCAGTATTAATAAGAGTATATAGGGTGTGAAATAACTGCTGACATAATTGTCTTGACTGATCCAGAGGAGTCATGGGAGAAAATCATGTGGTCAGATGAGACTATAATATAACTTTTTGATCATAATTTCACTAACCGTGTTCGGAGGAAGAATAATGATGAGTACCATGCCAAGAACGCCATCCCTAATGTGAAGCATGGGGGTGGTAGCATCATGCTTTGGTGGTGTTTTTCTGCACATGGGACAGGGTGACTGCACTGTATTAAGGAGAGGATGACCGTGGCCATGTATTGCGAGATTTTGGGCAACAACCTCCTTCCCTGAGTTAGAGCTTTGAAGATGGGTCGAGGCTGGGTCTTCCAACATGACAATGACCCAAAGCACACAGCCAGGATAACCAAGGATTGGCACTGTAAGGAGCATATCAAGGTTCTGGCGTGGCCTAGCCAGTCTCCAGACCTAAACCCAATAGAGAATCTTTGGAGGGAGCTCAAACTCCGTGTTTCTCAGCGAGAGCCCAGAAACATGACTGATGTAGAGAAGATCTGTGTGGAGGAGTGGGCCAAAATCCCTCCTCCAGTGTGTGCAAAGCTGGTGTAAAACTACAAGAAAGGTTTGACCGCTGTAATTGCAAAGAAAGCCTACTGTACCAAATATTAACATTGATTTTCTCTGATGTTAAAATAGTTATATTCAGCACTGTAAATACATTAGGTCCGGGGCTTTATCAGGGAATGCATGACAAGGGACCCTTCAGCGCCCTGAACCGACGACGGGTGCCAGAAAGTCACCGCCGATCCAGGACTCATTCATCTTTATGAATGTGAGTCTGTCCACGGAGTCTGTGGACAGACGGGTCCTCTTGTCCGTGACCACCCCACCTGCCGCGCTGAATGTCCGCTCAGATAGTAGGCTGGAGGGGGGGCAAGACAATAACTCCAGCGCATACTGAGCGAGCTCGCGGCAGGTGTCCAATCTGGCAACCCAGTACTCCATGGGGTCGTCGGTGCTCATACTGTCAGAAGCACCGACGGACGCCATGTAGTCTGCCACCATGTGGGCCAGCCGCTGGTGGTGACTGCTGCTGCTGCTGGTGCTGGTACTGGGTCGCTCGGTTTGGAAGAACATCCTCATCTCTTCCATTAGGTCCCCTGCTCGGCTGCAGCTGGGTGCAGCCACCTGCTGGGTGAGATGAGGGGGGACAACTGGAGGCCGGGGAGTTGCCTGCTCCAACCGTCTGACAATGCCTGCCTGCAGTTCCTCCATCCGGTGCTGCCTCCGGCTGGCTGGGATGAACTGCTCCAGTTTCCCCTTGCACCTGGGATCCAAAAGGGTGGCCATCCAGAAATCATCCCTCGTCTTGATGGTCTTAACCCGGGGGTCCCTCCTGAGGCATCTCAGCATGTGGGCAGCCATGGGGAAGAGCACAGCCCGCTGTGACTCCTCAATGCTGGCCAGGTGAATGAGGTGCGACTCTTCATCCCTGAGGCGCTGCTGGTCAAACTCAGACATGCCCAACCCCCGGACTATCGGTGCCCCCAACACCGGCTCTCCCTCCTGACCAGGCCCTGACTCCGGGACGACACCAGCAACCACCTCCTCCTCCTCTTCATCATCATCCTCCTCCTCCTCCTCCTCGTCCTGGCCCTGGTCTCGGTGGAGCATTGCTGACTCCTCCTGCTCCACCAAGGCACTCTCCCCAGCCTCGAGCAGGCGATCTAGTGTCCTCTCCAGCATGAACACTATTGGCAGCACGCTATTGAGGCCGATTTGCTCACTGCTGACCATCTTGGTCGCCTGCTCGAAGGAGGACAACACTTGGCAGACCTGGTTTATCTGCCCCCACTCCGCACAGGCGATGAAAGGGAGTTGTGGTGAAGTCCTCTCAGTGCCTAGTTCCATCAGGTACTCCCTCACCGCCCTTTGCTGCTCCCACAACCTCTTCAGCATGTGGAGGGTGGAGTTCCACCGCGTCACACTGTCCACAATCAGCCTGTGAAGTTGCAGTTTGTACTCCCGCTGCAACTTGGACAGGGACGCGGTAGCGGTTGGGGAGCGCCTGAAGTGGCTGGCAATCCTACGCGCCTTTGCCACAATGTCACTCAACCCTGGATAAGTGCGCAGGAACTTCTGCACCACCAGGTTGAGGACATGTGCCAGACAGGGCACGTGGGTCAGACTGCCAGCACTAAGGGCGGCGAGTAGGTTGCTGCCGTTATCGCAGACAACCATACCTGCCTGGAGCCTTCGGGGTGTCAGCCACTTCTGGACCTGAGCCTGAAGTGCTTTCAGCACTTCTTCTCCAGTGTGTCTCCGGTCCCCTAAACTAACAAGCTGGAGCACGGCCTGACAGCGCACGTGCCCCACACTTGAGTAGCTACGGGGGCGCTTGCTGGGAGGCTCAGCAGCTGCGGAGACAGTGGCTTGAGGGAGACCAGCAGTTCTCCCCTGGACACCCCGGGGCGGCACCACAAGATCGGTTGCCGCCGATCCCTCACCGACGCCTCGGAGGGAAACCCAATGGGCCGTGAAGCTGATGTAGCGCCCCTGCCCATGCCTGCTGGTCCAGCCATCCATTGTCAGATGAACCCTGTCGCTGACAGCGTGATCCAGCGACAGGGTTACATTCTGCACAATGTGCTGGTGTAGGGCAGGGACACCAGTCCTGGCAAAGAAATGGCGGCTGGGGACACGCCATTGGGGTTGGGCCTGCTCCAACATCTGCCTGAAGGGGTTGCTGTCAACTATGTTGAAGGGCAGCAGATGTTGGGCAATAACCCTTGCCAGGAGCCCATTGAGGGAACGCACACGTCGGTCTCCAGGGGGGAAGGGAGTGGTGCGGTCAAAGGCGTCTGAAATCGACGCCTGGCGCCGGACGGCAGTGCGGGACACAGACGTGGAGGGTGCTGTGGAAGTAGAGGTCTGGCTGTCGGTACCAGTACCTCTACTAGAGGGAGCGGGGGGGCATGACCTGCTGGAAAGAGATGAAGATGTGGCAGGGGCTGCTGTACCCTGCTCACTTGTGGTGGTGGCGCTGCTACCACCACCACGCTTCATCTCGTCATACACCGCCCAGTGGTTTATCCTCAGGTGCTGGTTCAGGGCTGTGGTACCCACCCGAGCCAAACACTTCCCTCTCTTCACCCTCACTTTACAAATCCGGCAGATGGCCACGGTAGGGTTGTCTGCCACCAGGGTAAAGTAATTCCAGACAGGTGACTTCAGCACCGCCCTCCTGTCAGATGGGGTGACGCTTACTTGCACCTGCTGGGACTCGGTGCGCACAGGTGGAGCTGCCTGCTGCTGCTGCTGCTGCTGCTGCTCCTCCTCCTGACACCTCCTGCTGCCATCACCAGTGGAGACCCTGACGATGGTCTCCCTGGTGGTGACCTGGCGCACCGTTTCACCAGGGTGCCTACCTTCCCCGTCGTCACTGACGTAGTGAGCCGACGCGTCAGATGGCAACCATGATGGGTCACCCTCTTCGCCCCCAGAGATGTCAGACCAAGGGCTGAAATGTGTTGGTCTGAGGGAACCACCTGACATGGAGCCTCTAGCCTGGCTCCGCTGTCCCCTCACCCACGCCTGGGTCTGACTAGGTGCTGCTGTTTCCTGCACCAAAACAGCAGCACCAGTTTGAAGGGATGTCTCTGGGATACTGCCAGCAGGTATCCCATCCTCCTCATCCATCCCTTCAAAAAGGTCCTGACCATCAGGACAGAGATGGAGGTCTGCCTGATGCATGGCCTCCCCCAAGATATCCCTATCACTGTCGCTGTCGAACAGTAAGATGCTGGACTCTTGGGGGCTGGGGGGGGGGGTAGTACAGGCACCGGAGTAATGGTGGTACTACTGTGAGTCGGGACCGACGACTCAGTGGCACTGCTGTGCCCCATGTAGTCCACCACTACTTCAGCCTGAGATGGCAATATCGGGCGGCTGCCTGATGGGAAGAACTCCCGGATCAGGCGTACTCCCCTTGCACCCGATCCTCTACCACTAGTAGGGGCACGAGAGGTACCCCGTGCTGGCAGCGATCCAGCACTGGGAGTAACTCCCCTACCCCTGCTGCCACGGCCACGGATGCCGCTCATTATTGCTGATATGTGTGTGGGGGGGTAAACTTTATTGGGGGGGGGAAATGTGAACAAAATGTGTTTTTGTGTATTTTTTACAAGACAGGCACGCAGACAAAGACGTACACAGACAGCTACTAAACTATAAGAAAAGTAGTACACCAGACAAGGACTACAAAATTAAAGAAAAAAAAAAAGCACTAAACAAACACTAACTTTTTTTTTTTTTTTTTTTTAAACACAAAACACAGACACTAAACACACACTAAGCTAAGCTAGATGAAATAAATGTACACTAACAGTGTGTACACTTACTACACAAAATTTAACTAAACTGAACACAAAACTTAGCTTTTATAAAAGCTCTTTAGGAAAAACTAACCAAAATGTGAACTGAGATGCCTAGCAAATATCACTGAACAGCGAACCTGCAAGATCTAACAGTAACACAAGATGAACAAAACTTAGCTTTTAGAAAAGCTCTTTTAGAAAGCTCAGCAAAATGTGTTCTGAAATCTCTAGCAAATATCACTGAACAGCGAGGATTGCAGGATCAAACAGTAACACAAATGAACAAAACAGCACAAAACAGCACAAAACGTAGCTTTGAAAAAAGCTCTTGGGTCTATTGCTTTGAAAAAAGCAGTTGATATACTGGAAAAGATCCACTGGAATCACTAAATAGCAATGCTGGTGATGATCTAAATCAATCAGGAACAAAGACACAGGAAAACAGGAACACAGAAACAGCCTCCACACTCTCTAGCCAGCTTCTGAATCTGCAATGAAATGGTGCTGGGAGTGAGCTTATATAATGTCCATGCAGGCAGGTTCCTATTGGTTGCTAACCTCTGACGAGTGTGGAAGGAGAACTCTGATTGGCTCTGATGCAAAAGGGCGGAGCAAATAATCGCGCAATATTCCTATTGCCGAATATTCGCATTGCGAATATTCGGCAATATAAAATGATCGCTTCAGCTACTCGGCCCAATGGCTCTAATCATACCAGCAATGCTTTTAGACGTCTATGGAGATCACTAGGATGTGATCTGTTTTAAAAATGAAACTGTAAAAATCGCTCTGATGCGGAAGATCGGGGCGAGGAAAATAATCGCGCGATATTGCGTTTGCCGAATAATCGCATTGCGATCTTTCTGGAAAATTCAATGAACGCTTCAGCTACTCGGCCCAGGGTCTCTAATGATACCAGCAATGCTTTTAGACGTCGATGGAGATATCTAGGATGTGATCTGTTTTAAAAAAAAAATTGTAAAAAATCGAATATTCGGAATTGCGAATATTCACCGCGAATTTCGAAATATAGCGCGATTTCTCGAATATGCTATATTCGAGTCGAATATTCGCAATGCGAATATTCGTGAGCAACACTAATAAACATGATCGTACAAAACAATTCATGATTCTGAAAAAAAGATTAAAATATAAAACACATGGTTGCCATGAAACAACATCTGAAGATGGCTTGACCAATCTGAATTATAAATAATTATGTAAAATACATGATAGCCATGACATAGCATCAAAGGAAAGCTTTACACGTTTTCGTGGATTACCTCCACTTATCAGGAGCAGATGCAACAATAGATGTCTCTACAATAAAAATAATCAATGCCAAACTTAGATAATGATAGGTATCAAAGGGGGGGAAGGAGAAAGAGGGGGAACAACAACTTGATCCCAACACTCTTACCTAGAGGACACAAAGGAATTGTCAGTACTCTAATGCCGCGTACACACGGTCGTTTTTCGGCATGAAAAAAAATGAAATTTTTAAAATCATCGGGCCAGATTCAGATAGAGATACGACGGCGTATCTCCTGATACACCGTCGTATCTCTGAGTTCCGTCCGTCGTATCTATGCGACCGATTCATAGAATCAGTTACGCATAGATCTCCCTAAGATCCGCCAGGTGTAAGTGACTTACACCGTCGGATCTTAGGCTGCAATCTCACGCTGGCCGCTAGGTGGCGCTTCCATTTGTATACGCAACGAATATGCAAATGAGGAGTTACGCCGATTCAGAAACGAACGACCGCCCTGCGCTTTTTTTTTACGTCGTTTGCGTTCGGCTTTTTCCGGCGTATCCTATGTTAAGTATGGCTGTCGTTCCCGGGTCGAATTTAGAATTTTATACGTTGTTTGCGTAAGTTGTTCGTGAATACGGATGGACGCAATTTACGTTCACGTCGAAACCAATGACGTCCTATCGACATCATTTGGAGCAATGCACGCTGGGAAATTTAGCGCACGGCGCATGCGCAGTTCGTTCGGCGCGGGGACGAGCCCGATTTCAATTCTACACGCCCCCTAGGCACGGAATTTGAATTCCACCGGGGGATTTACGATACGCCGCCGCAACTTTACAGGCAAGTGCTTTCTGAATAAAGCACTTGCCTCAAAAACTTGCGGCGGCGGATCGTAAATCAGATAACCTAGCTAACCTATCTGAATCTAGCCCACCGTGTCGTTTTTCGGCTTCTGAAAATGTAGTTTTTCGGGTTGTAAAAAATTATCGTGTGTGGGCTAAAACGATGTAAAAAACCTGCGCATGCTCAGAAGCAAGTTCTGAGATGGGAGCGCTCGTTCTGGTAAAACTACCGTTCATAATGGAGTAAGCACATTCATCACGCTGTACCAGACAGAAAATCGCTAAAAGGCGAATAGAACTTCCCCTTTAGAGTGCCGTCGTACGTGTTGTACGTTACCGCGCTTTGCTAGATCATTTTTTTAAAACGATGGTGTATGGGTAACGTCGTTTTTAATAAAGAAGTTGGAAAAACGTCGTTTTTTTCATGATGAAAAATTTCATTTTTTTTCATGCCGAAAAACGGCCGTGTGTACGCGGAATAAGACTCTATGAGAGCCAACTCAGTCCATTGCTACCTCTGGCACTTAGGGCCAGATTCACAGAACAAATACGCCGGAGTATCTACTGATACCCCGGCGTATTTTCAAATTTGCCGCGTCGTATCTTAATTTGTGATTCACAAACAAGATACGACGGCTTTTGGCTAAGATCCGACAGGCTTACAGCTTTGTACGCCTTCGGATCTTAGGCTGCAATACTTCGGCCACCGCTGGGTGGAGTTTGCATCGTTTTCCAGCGTCGGGTATGCAAATTAGCATTTATGGCGATCCACGAACCTACTCGCGTGCGTAACGTCATTTTTCCTGTCGCAAAGTTAAGCAATCTTTTTCATTGCTTAACCACTTCCCTACCGGCCCATAGTAAAATGACGTCCACAAAGAACCTCTGCCGTTCAGAGTGGACGTCATATGACGTCCTGGGCTTTGTGGGGGGGATATCTGAATGATGCCTGCAGCTAGAGGCATCATTCAGATATCCTTCTCTTGTGCCGGCGATTCTGCACAACGTAAGAACGATCATAGCGGCGGTTCCGCCGCTAGATCGTTCTTACAGGCGGCGGGAGGGGACATCCCCCCCCCCTCCCGCCGCCATCCGGTGCTTCTCCGGGCTCTCCCGTGCCATCGGGGGCCCGGAGAACGAATCGTCCGGCGCTCGCAAGAAGCATAGAGATGACTGGTGACCAGATGGTCACCAGTCATCTCTATGACCGTCGGAGGACCCGGGCGCGATGTGATGACGTCACGCACGGGTCCCCGTAAGTAAACAAAGCCGCGATTGCGGCTGCTAAGCAACGGTAAACATGAGATCTGTGAATTTTTTTTCACCGATCTCATGGTTTCCAGCCTGGAGGAGAGATGTGGGGTCTTATTGACCCCGCATCTCTCCATAAAGAGTACCTGTCACACACATTCCTATTACAAGGGATGTTTACATTCCTTGTAATAGGAATAAAAGTGATAATAAAAAAAAAAAAATAAAATAAAAAAGTGTAAAAAAAGAAATAAATATGTAAAAAAAAAAAAAAGAACTAAAAATTTTTTTTTAACGCCCCTGTCCCCAGTAGCTTGCGCGCAGAAGCGAACGCACACGCAAGTCCCGCCGACATAGATAAACGCCGTTTAAACCACATATGTGAGGTATCGCCGCATGCGCTAGAGTGCCAGCAACAATTCTAGCACTAGATCTCCTCTGTAAATCTAAACTGGTAACCTGTAAAAAATTTCAAAGCGTTGCCTATGGAGATTTTTAAGTATCGAAGTTTGGCGCCATTCCATGAGTGTGCGCAATTTTCAAAGCGTGACATGTTAGGTATCGATTTACTCGGTGTAACATAATCTTTCATATTTTACAAAAAAATTGGGCTAACTTTACTGTTTTGTTATTTTTTTAATTCATGAAACTATTTTTTTCCAAAAAAAAGGCGTTTGAAAAATTATTGCGCAAATACCGTGCAGAATAAAAGGTTTCAATGACCGTCGTTTTATTCCCTAGGGTGTCTGCTAAAAAACATATATAATGTTTGGGGGTTCTGCGTAATTTTCTAGCAAAAAAATTATGATTTGTACATGTAAGAGAGAAGTGCCAGAATAGGCCCGGTATGGAGGTGTGTATAAAAGCCCTGTATGGAAGAGGTTAACTTTACACCAGCCATGTTAAAGTATGGCCGTCGTTCCCGCATCGAATTTTATTTTATTTTTTTCGGCGTAAGTACTGTATAAGTACGTTACGCACGTCGCCATTCACAAACACGTCGGGGCGCCGTAATTTCGCGCAAAGCACGTCGGAGCATGCGCAGAACGTTCGGCGCGGGAGCGCCCCTAATTTAAATGGTACACGCCCCATTTGAATTAGGCGGGCTTGCGCCGGACGTCTTTACGATACACCGCCGCAAGTTTACAGGTAAGTGCTTTGTGAATCAGGCACTTACGCTGAAAACTTGCGGCAGTGTAATGTAAACAGGATACGTTATGCCGCGGCACAGGTACCTGAATCTGGCCCTTAAATCCTAAATGTACACAGTCACCAGGGACCACAATTCAGGGTCAGCACTCCCAAGTTCCCAGGACAACTGCATACCTTCCAGCTTCCACCAGACACTTCCCAGTGAGGGAGACAATCCTTCTCCAGATCATATCCCAAGGGTGAATTCACACAGCCAGCTCCTGAAAAGATTGCTTTAGGTTCTCAGCTCTAAAACAGCTGATACATCAAATAACAGTTACACAGTCTACAGGCTGCCTTAGAGGGGCAGCAGCCGCAAAGACCTTGGAACCCTCCCTGACAACAAAAGAACCCATTCTCCAGGGCTCCAAACCATTTATCACCTCCCCAGCCCCATCTGGACACTACCCTCCCGGGATTGACTAGGGCATTAAAAACAATTTGACTTTCCCAGCCATATATGACATAAACTTCTTCAAGAAGCAAGGGGAAGCAAACTCGCAGCTTGTGAAACCCTGGAAAGACAATCACTGCACCCTTGACTACAAAAGGTGGATGCTACAGTTAGATTGTGAGGAATCACCAGGAATTTGTCTGTAAGTATGTGGGAATTTGTTCCTGGTGTGGAGGCAGTGTTGTAATGACGTAATTCTTAAGCCTTGTACAAACGACCAGTTTTGGCCAGGAAAACTGGACGTGTGTATGCTTCCTCACAGTTTTCCCATCAGGAAAACAGCCGGGAATCCCGGCAGGAAAATAGAGAACCTGCCCTCTATATTCCCATCGAGATTCCCAGTGTTTTTTTTTCTGCCTGATCTACTACTTACCTATGAGAAACACTGCGAGGCATCGCCGATGGAGCATACACATGGCCGGGATTCCTGACCAAAGCTCCATGGCATTTTTTCTGTCGGGTTCTTGGCTTTCCCCTCGGTTTTCTCAGTTGACTTTTTACTGCAGAGAAAACCGAGCGTGTGTACAGGGCTTCACACACTGTTTCTTTCTACATTGGACACCAGAACAAGAAGTTCATATCAGTCCAAATTTTATCCAGAATGCACCAAAAAGGTTGAATTAATGCACTTAGAACAAATAACTTCATATTTATTAGCTTTTATCGTCCATCATATCAGAACATTTAATAAGATCGTCATTATTTCTCTCAAAGTAACAAAAGTATAGAGACCAACAAACAAGAAAGATGGTTTTGTTTCCTGAACTATAGTGAATCTTTTGATTCATCCCTACATCACTGGTACACACTTTCCCCAACTGTTCATTTGCTTGAGGAAGAAAAAATATACCATGTTTTGTAAGTTTTACGGGAAGCACTACCATTTTACCCTGCTGTCCACAAGTGTCGCCATGGTAAACAAAGCACTGGTGATTTAAACAATAAAAATCTTGCGAGCTACCATAAACATATACCAACTTTTATCCAGATAGCCGCTTGTACTAATCACGTCCCATTAGACGACGTGAAAGAATATAAAAAGAAAAAGAAAAAGTGTGGCGCTATCCTAATATTGACATGTGATAACCACAATCATTCGTTCTTTCCATGCTAACACAAATCACTGTAAATAAAATACTTTACAGCAGTGGTCATCAACTCTGTCCTCAGGGCCCACTAACAGGCCAAGTTTGCAAGATAACTGAAATACATCACAGGTGATATAATTTGCTGCTCAGTGATTGCAGTATTCTGGCCTGCATCTCCCCAAGGTAATACATCAAATCTGGCCTGTTAATGGGCTCTAAAGACAGGGTTGATAACCACTGCTCTGCAGTGCACCTTAAAAACTATAAAGATAACCAATATATAAAGTGTGCTAGTGACAAACGTATCTCAATAAAGTGACCCTGTGCAACAATTTAATACAATGTGTAAACTCATATCATCATATATAATAAAGAAGTCCTTTTTTTGAATGCTCAAAATTCTGTACAAAAAAGTGTTCAAGTGCACTAAAGTGCTCCGTGCAAAATTCTACACTGAAAAATTAATGTACAAACATGCAAAAAATATATAAAATCCATTCCAAAACACATTGATTAAATCCCAAAAAATGGTGGTGATATCAAGTGTGTTCTTGTTTCCACCCCCCCCTTCAGTATTTGCGCTCACCTTGCAGAGCGTGTGACCTTGCAATCAAGCTTGGTCAAAACACGCATATGAACCTCCTCTGGGTTCAGTGTCTGTACTGGGATCCTGGGCTGATTGCTGACACGTTTTTCACATACAGTATATATAACAAAGGAAACTGGATAATGTGATATTGTTTAAACTACTTTTTATTATTAAACAATAGCCCCTTAACGTTATTGCTTTAACCTGTCAATGGGGTACTCACATTTCGTGGGTGCTTCAGTGCACCACTCTTTAGAGACCCAAAAAACGCTGTGACCACTGAACTGCTGAATTGGTGTGTCCTCTCCGTACTGAGACCTATCCTCTGTCTCCTGCACCGTCCTATCCCCTCCCCAACGCGAGTCAATACCGGGAGTATTACGTATAGTCCTCGGTACTTCTACCGGCACTGAGGATCTACAGCTCATTGAGGGAACCTTGATTACCAACATGTACTGTGACATACTAAAGCAGAGCATGATCCCCTCCCTTCGAAGAATGGGCCACAGGGCAGTATTCCAACATGATAACGACCTCCAACACACCTCCAAAATGACCACTGCCTTGCTAAAGAAGATAAGGGTAAAGATGATGGACTGGTCAAGCATGTCTCCAGATCTAAACCCTATAGAGCATCTGTGGGGCAGCATCAAAGGAGGAGGAGAGCAAGGTCTCTAACTTCCACCAGCCCCCTTGATGTCGTCATGGAGGAGTGGAAGAGGACTCCAGTGGCAATCTGTGAATCTCTGGTGAGCTCCACGCCCAAGAGGGTTAAGGTAGTGCTGGAAAATAATGGTGGTCACACTATTTCATTCTTTTGTACCCTTTGTACCTAAAAAGATAAAAAGAGTATTATTCAGTAATGCTGTGCCATTCAAGGGATCATCCACAAAGTTTTTGTTTTCCTCTTGTTCAGCTTTGTGTTCCTTATGGTAGGTCACAAAATGGAGAAGGAGAGAGAGTACATAATTGCAACATGGGTGATATCCCCCCCCCACACACACACCCCCCTCACAAACATACTACTCTCTATAGATATCTGTTCATCAAATGGGAATCTGAGTTTATAAATTGACCATTAATGAGTGTAAGTGTATGCTTTTGTAGAATACAAATTAATATGTAACGTTTTAAAATAAACCCTGCTGACATGGAGTTACAGACTGAAAGGAGTTTAAATTTTATTGTACATAATAAGAGATACAGAGGTGATCAAAAATTCTATAATTGTGCCTTTTAAAAATCCTTTCTCAGAATATGGGATGATATTATTGGCAACAGTTCAAAAAAAGGCCATTACTGAGCTGGACAAATTCCAGAAAGAGCTAAAGAAAATATGGTAATAAAAAGAAATCCAGGATATGAATCCATAAAGAAGAAAAAGCAAATAACACTTAAAGCCCAACTCCAGCCAAAATGCTTTTTTTGTTTTCAAAAGAGATTAGAAAGGCGAGACACTCTTTTTGGTTTTGATTTTCTGTGTTTTTTCACTTCAGTGAGTGGTTAAGTGGGTGTTAGAGTGGTGGGCACGTTTGGGCTCTTTCACACTAGTGGCACTGCCTACCGCCCCCTGAAAAGCAACCCAAAGTGGTTCATTTTAAGAGAGGAGTACGGCTGGCAGTCATTGACCTCAAAGGGCGAGTTTAAAAGGCAGTGCCATCTGTCAAACTCTGTAGGCCGAGTTATTAAGTATAACATGGTCCACATGTAATGTTAGAATTTAGGTGGACAGCTGGGAAGATGGGGTAAAAGCCCCTGGCTGCCCATATGAAAGAGCTAATAAAGGTAATGGCACTCCTGTTTCATGACTTTTATTTCAAAATAATAAAAAATGGAGCACATGTTCACTTTAAATGGAGAAATGTGTGATATATAAACTTATGCCTTGTACACACAATCGGAATTTCGGATTAAAAAAGTCAGACAGAATTTTTTCATCTGGTATTCCGACTGCTAGAGAGACAACATGTTCTCTTTTTTTCTGAAAGAAAAAAAATTTCTATCAGAAATTCCGTTCGTCTGTATGGAACTCCGACGGAGAAAAAAACAAGCTTGGTCGGAAACAAGTCGACGCATGCGCGGAAGCATTGAACTTCATTTTTCTAGGCTCGTCGTAGTGTTGTACCTCACCGCTTTTTGGACGGTCCGAATTTTGTGTGTCCGTGTGTATGCAAGACAGCTTGAGCGGAACTCCGTCGCAAAAACCCGTCAGAGTTTATGCCGACAGAAAAAATGATTGTGTGTACGGGGCAAAAGTTTAAGGTGTCTCATTAAAACTGCATTCTTGAAAATGTAGTTACTAGTTGACCTTCAGATTATCTAAGGGGTTAAGCAGTCTCTGATGTGGCTTTTGCAACAATGTGAACATATGAATTGCTGGGTCATGCTCTGCGATTCATAATTACTTTAATTTAGGGGGTCTAGTCATATTATGCTATGCCATCAGAACAGTGAAAAGGATATTTGTCGCCCTGTTTTTGTCCCTCTACTTTCAAAAATGCTAAATATTTTTGTCTCTATTGTACCCGTAGAAACATCACCATGTATTTATACTGTAAGTCATAAGGGACATTTGTCATACTGTTACATAGTGTAGTTATATACAGTTGTTGCATAGAAAAAAAGAAGGGGAAAAAAACGCGGTCTACAAATAACAAAAAATAGCAGCCAGCACAACAAAGGATCAATCTAAGTATGAATAAATGAAGTGGTAAAGTGCAGCGCTAAATATGATAAATGTGAACACCTGCTACTAAAACATGTTCTGATAGCAGAGAGTCACTGTGGTGCATACAACAAATATACAATATAAATCAAATATTGTCATTCACTAAAATATATAGTGAACAGTGACACATTTACATATAATGAAAAGTGCTAGTGCATAGTTTTTATATAGTCCATATAAAGTGTTTCCAGTAGATGAAGTGACTCTCCAAGGTGAGTAATAATAAAACAGTTGTCTGTAGGTATTCCACCACTGATAAAAAAGAGAGGCTTACCAGATATGTTGAACCCAACTAAGCATACGTCAACAGAGCTTGTGGTGTAGCACATCCAGGGGAGGAAAGTATATCAGCATACACAGCTTCCAATGTAGACATATGAGGCAGAAGACCGTCACAATATTGTTGCCAGTAGGGTTCAACCAAGGATGCAGTGACGCAAACTCAAAGACAATTCATCCAAATAATAAATCGATAGAAGGAGGGAAAATAGGCCTACTATTTCAACAAGAAACATTTATTGTATAAGTAAAAAATGGACACTCACATTTGAGAAGATATTGAAAGCATGAAGATAAAATCAAATGAAGCAGTGAGTTGAGTTGAGTTGAGAGGTATCTTAATATACCCCGAAGGGTCCCAGTGGCATCATCAAGGCCTGTCCCGATGTTTCGTCCTAAAAAGGCATCCTCTGGGGTGTATACAGTAGTTGCAAAGTCAGTCGGGTTGAGAAAAGAGTCCACCTTGTTCAACCAACAGAAACAATTAAATAAAACCTTCATATGCTGTACATGATCCTATACCCGCAGCTGATTCAGAGGAAGGCAAAAAAAAAAAAAACACAAAGCATGGTCCAATTTGCTCAAGCAGGAGAAACCTTTCCTTTCTGATCTCCCAGGAGCAATTGGATATTTCCCAGATCTAATTGGAATTGAAACTGAAGTGCCACACCACTGCTAAGAGGTTCAGATGCAACTTTATTCCATTAAAAGTCAGAGGTACAATCCAAAAAGTAGCCAACATGTTTCGGGGGTCCAAGAGCACCCGATCCATTAGGGCTTGACTGACTACAATGTGAACAAAGTTGGCTGCCAAACAAGCTGCTGAAAAGACTTGTGCTTATAATTCACACAGGAAAAAACAAACATTGTAGGTCCAGTTCACTTCTGGTTTGTTCACCTTGTTGTCAGGGGGGTACTCTTGGACCCCCAAAGTACGTTGCTTACTTTTTGGATTGTAATCCTGACTTTTAATGAAAAGAAGTTGTATGTGGACCTCTTAAGCAGTGGTGTAGCGCTTCAATTTAAAATCTCGTTATTTTACGCTACAAGCCTAGGAGACTGTGGAGATCCTCTGGGGTGTAAAAGCCGGGCCTGGCTAGGAACCAGATCATGTACACCAACATCAATACCTTAAGATAACAATTACAGCAGGATAACCCTATCGGTCCAGTGCCATCTTTCCAGCTTCCTCAACCATTTCCTTGGTCTAAACTCCCTGCCATTATTACTTATAAATATTAATATCCGGTTATATTTTGTGTATTTACGAATGCATCCAGCTCTTTTTAAAAACAATCTACTGAGATGGTCAGAACTGTTTTTTGAGGGAGTCTATTCCACATTTTCACAGTTCTTACTGTGTCTTAAGTCCCTCTGTTCCTATTTCTTTCTAATTTGTCCCTCATTGTGGTCTGATCTATATAGTTGTTTATAAAATGCACTAAAATGTGTTTAACAGTGCTAAACCTTTCATCCAGTTACTACATTTCTGCATTGGTAAATTTCAAAAGTCAGTATAAAGGAATAGTAGTGTTTAAAAAAAGCACTTGTGGGTTTAACTACTAATTTTTTTTTGTATAATTTTCCTTTAAGGGGACGTGGCAGGGGGTGTATCCTAGGCCTACATACTGCTAATAGGTGTCCTTTGTTCCTATCGCAAAAAGTTGTGTAGCGCTCCCCCCCTGAAGGAGCCACTGGTTGATTTTGGGATCGGCCTGCTAAGTTACCCTGGCAGTGTCTAGGGGTGCAATTGTGAGAACAGTGGTAATGAGTGAAGGTCCAGACAGTCAATAAAAGGGTTTTCAATGCTTTATTGTCCAGGCCAAACACGGCCAACATCAACACGTATTAGAAAGGTCAAGGTTGATGAAGGAAAGAAAAGAGAACCTTGCAGTATCAGGCCTGGATATTGAATGGAGAAATCAATACTGCTCTGTATAGTACCAATTGTAGTAACTCGTCACCACTCTGCTCGGAGTGGGTAAAGTGCCCCCGGACAGACCCCTATAATAGGCCTGGCAGCCGAAGCATCACTCTGAACTAGCTGGGAGGAACGAGTCTCTCTCACAGACCCGGCTCTAGGGCCTCTGCCACAGGCCAGTTTCAATAAAGGACTTAGGTGAATAAAGAGAGCGAATCCTCCCAGTTGACTTTTCCTATATGGGCCCCCCGGATGACAGCAAGCATAACTGTCAGTGGTCCGGATGCCCGATCCCAGATGGGGATCTTCTCAACAAGTTATGGGACCCAGTTGAACAGTGGGATCCCTTTTCTTCTCAGGATGAGTTTCGATGCAGCTGTCAGCTTTGGCCAGGTGTGCCGCGCTGGCGGGGTCCATGGATGCGCGTACCCTGAAGGTGGATACCGCACCTGGAACAGGGACCCCGCGAAGATTTTTCAACACATGACCCCTGTCACAGATATACTCTCCCCCAGCATGCCCCGCAAGGGAAACTCCTCCAATTGGCTGCTGGGGAAAACTTTCTCTGCCAGAACCTCTCTGGCGCCAACTGCCGGCAAGGGGTGACCCAGTGGACATTTCTGGGATGACAGAAGTCCCAAATTTAGACAAATACGAATGGGAGCAAAGTAACTCTCCCATTTCCACTAACTTTAGCGTAACACCCAAGCTGAAAGCAAGGGGGCGCTACAGTTGTATGTGGTATGTGTATGTAGAGATTAAGTACAACTAAAACCAAAAGGTCAGGTCAGGAGAGTTCAGGTAGAATGGTGAGACAAGCCGAGTTCAAAGTTCCAGGGGAAAGCTGAGTCGGGAAGCAATTCCAAAGGTAAGGTTTCCAGGAAACAGGATACAGGTCACAAGCTGACGATAAACCAGCAACCTGTCTTCAGACAGGGGCTGGTTTAAATAGGGCGGTCAAGCCTGTGATTGGTCCCGAGCGGACCCGTGCACGCGCTCGTGCACGTGCTTGTGCACATGCCTGGCCGCCGCGGCGTGCGCGCGCATGCACACACGCCTGAAGTGTCCAGGGAAGTGTTGAGAGGTCAATCTGCCGCGCAGGTGCACTGTATGGGGGTCCACGGAGCTGGGACCCTGACAGTGCCCCCCCCGAGGGGCGGACTCTGGACGCCTAGACTGGTCATCAACTCCGGATGTTCAAGGTGGAAGGCACGAATCAGCCGAGGGGCATGCAGATTTCTTGAAGGCTCCCAGGAGTTATCTTCCGGAGGGTAACCCCTCCATTTGATCAAATATTGAAGCTGCCTCCCCCTTTTTCTACAGCTCAGGATGGACTCGACCTCAAACTCCTCTTCTCCTTCCACCTCCACTGGTGGTGGTGGAAGGTCCGTCCTTCCTTGGAAAGGATCGGGGATGATGGGTTTTAGGAGAGAAGCATGGAAGACCGGGTGGATCCTATAGGAATTGGGTAGTGCAAGTTCAAAGGTCACTGCATTGATCGTTCGTTTGACCCTAAAGGGACCAATGAATCTCGGACCCAACTTCCCGAGAAGGGACTGGCAGTTTTAGGTTAGCAGCAGAGAGCCAAACCTCCTCCCCAATTTCAAAAGAGGGACAATCTTTCCTTCCCTTGTCGTAGAACCTTTTTTAGTCCTCCTGGGCCTGTTGCATCATTCTTTGAAGTTTCAAAAAGTTGGACTGAATGGCCGTAATATGTTCTTGAGCAGCTGGGACGGGTATTTCCGGGAGGGAATCTGGAAGGAAGGCCGGGTGAAAACCGAAATTGGCCCAAAAAGGCATTTGATTGGTGGTAGCATGGACAGAGTTATTGTATGCAAACTCAGCAGAGGGCAGAAGAGATGACCAATCATCCTGAGAGGGGGAACAAAAACATCTGAGATACTGCTCGAGAGTCTGGTTCGTCCTTTCCGTTTGGCCGTTACTTTGTGGATGGTAGGCCGAGGACAGGCAAGTCTTAATTTCCAAGGACTTGCAGAGCTCCCTCCTAAATTTGGAGGTGAATTGAACCCCTCTATCTGAAACGATGGTCTTGGGGACCCCGTGAAGTCTGATGATCTCTTTGAAAAAGATTTTGGATGTTTCGACTGCGGATGGGGTTCCTACCATAGGTAAGAAATTAGCCATCTTCGATAGGCGATCCACAACAACTAATATTGTAGTGAAGCCTTCCGATGGGGGTAAATCCACGATAAAATCTAACGAGATGTCGGCCCATGGGCGTTCTGGGATCGGTAGCGGCTTAAGTAGTCCCCAGGTCTTGGTCTTAGGGCCTTTATTACATTGACATGTAGTACATGAAGAAACGTAAATTTTACAGTCCTGCCTCCATTTTGGCCACCAAAAGTGCCAGGAAATCAATTCAGAAGTCTTCCGTGCCCCGAAATTGCCTGCTAGCTTTCGGTCATGGAAGGTGCTCAGGACCAATTGTCTGGTCTCAATTGAAACATATATCTTATCCTGAAGCCAGAACAAACCGTCACGTTCTTCCAGTGACGATAGCTCTGGGCTGGAAAGTTGTCTGGACGCTGCTTTGATGGAGTCTAACAGGTCAGGTTGAGAAATCAAAAGAAAATTCCGGGGAGGCAGAATGGTGCTTGGTTCAGCTGTACAAGGGGTTTCGGGGAACATCCAGGAAAGTGCATCCGCTTTTCCATTTTTTGAACCGGGCCTATAAGTAATATGAAAATTAAATCGTGAAAAAAAAAGAGCCCACCGAGCTTGCCTAGGTCTTAAACGTTTTGCAGAATGCAAATACTCGAGGTTCTTGTGGTCGGTAAAGATTATTATGGGGTGGATCGCTCCCTCCAGCAAATACCTCCACTCCTCGAGAGAAAACTTAATAGCGAGGAGTTCCTGGTCCCCCACGTCATAGTTCTTTTCGGGAACTGTCAGCTTCCAGGAGGCGAAAGCCACGGGGTATAGCAGAGACTTGACGCCTTGTCTTTGTGATAAGATAGCCCCTAAGGCTGTTTCAGAGGCGTCAACTTCCAAGGTAAAAGGCAACTTTGGGTCTGGGTGACGTAGGACAGGTGCGGAAGAAAAAACCTCTTTTAACTTCTCAAAAGCTTCCTGGGCCTCTTGTGACCAATGAAAGTGAATGCCTTGCCGGGTAAGTTGAGTGATCGGGGCTACGATAGCAGAAAACCCAACAATAAACCTCCGATAGAAATTGGCGAATCCAACAAATCTTTGTACCGCCTTCTTGTCCACTGGAGACGGCCAGTCCTGGATGGCCTTGACCTTCTGAGGATCCATGGCGACCCCACCGGTGGAAACAATGAACCCCAAAAACGGTATCGTCGTTTTTTCAAAGTCGCATTTTTTGGCTTTTAGGTACAATTTATGTTTTCTGAGGATGGTGAGTACTTTTCTGACGTGGTGCCTATGAAGCTCAAGGGAAGTAGAAAAAATAAGGATGTCGTCCAGGTATACGACCAGAAAATCGTCTAAATGTTCACGGAATATGTCGTTAACCAAGTGTTGGAAAGTGGCCGGGGCGTTACAGAGTCCGAATGGCATAACGAGATATTCGAAGTGCCCGAAACGTGACTTGAGGGCAGTTTTCCATTCATCCCCGGCCCTGATTCTTACGAGGTTATAGGCGCCCCTTAAGTCCAATTTAGAAAACACCTGGGCAGATCGGAACCTCTGGAAGAGCTCAGGTATGAGAGGCAAGGGGTACCTGTTCTTGATGGTGACTTTGTTGAGTTCTCTGTAGTCGATGCAGGGCCTCAGAGAGCCATCCTTCTTCTGAACGAAAAAGATTCCGGCCCCTACTGGCGAGGAAGAAGGACGGATGAAGTTTTTCTGTAGATTTTCGTCAATATACGCCTTGAGGGCTACAAGTTCAGTTTCGGAAAGCGGGAAGATACGGCCGAAAGGGATCTCAGAGCCGGGCAGGAGATCGATCGGGCAATCATATGACCGATGGGGCGGAAGACAGTCAGCCTGCTGTTTATCGAAGACATCTTTAAAATCTTGATAAACAGAGGGGACGTGAGACGGGAGTTCAGGTGAGGATGTCAGGGTTGAACAGGTCGCAATGGTGGTTATGAAGCAATGTTGGATACAGTGGGGAGATGAGAACTTAACCTCTTTCCTTGACCAATCTATGCAAGGTTGATGTGTCTGCAACCAGGGAAGTCCCAGAATGATGGTAAACAGTGGAGAGGGGATGAGGTCTAGTTGTAAAAGTTCACGATGGCCCGAATCAGTGGTGGCCTGGAGAGGCACGGTTTCCTGTGTGACTAGTCCTGATTTGGGAAGAGAGCCATCGGCCAAGTGAATCTGTAGATGTTGGTCCTTATTGCGGAGGGGGATGTGTAGTTCTTGGGCCAGGGTGGAGTCCAGAAAGCAACTGCATGCACCCGAATCAACGATTGCCGGCAGGCGGATAGTCTTTTCCGGCAACTGTAATGAAAGAAAAAGGACAAGATGACAAGGAATGTTTGAAACATGGAAATTGCAAGCAGGTTGAATCAGAGGCTTACTCTGCCTTATAGGGCAGGTGCGTAAGAAGAGGCCAGAGGCTCCGCAGTATAGGCATAGGTTGTTCTGGCGTCTGCGTAGTCTCTCCTCGCTAGTAAGGGGTGAGCGGACCAGCCCAAGTTGCATAGGTTCTGGATCGGGAAGGACAACACGTTGAGGGACCACAGGAGGAGGCAGAGCTGAAACGAGCCTAGGAGGAACCCAGGCGGGACTTTAAATCTGAAAGCGCTCAGAGCGCCGTTCCCGTAAGCGTCGGTCCAGTTGAGTGGCGGACTGAATCAGGGCTTCTAGAGAAGCGGGGGCTTCGGTTCTTGCCAATTCATCCTTAAGAGTCTCTGAGAGTCCTAGGCGGAATTGATACTTTAATGCCGCGTCGTTCCAGCCGGTGTCAGCTGACCATTTACTGAACTCGGCGGTGTAATCTTCCACCGGTCTTTTTCCCTGCGCCAAGTTATGGAGAACGGTCTCGGCAGAAGCCATATGCTAAGGATCGTCATATAGTTGAGCCATATGTTCGAAGAAAGAGTCCAGAGAGTCTAGTATCGGGCTCTGTTTTTCCATAAGGCTGTGAGCCCACGCTTGGGGTTCTTCGGTTAGAAGCGATATCACGAGGGGCGTGGCCTGGACATGCAGCGGTAGAGACGTGTTTCTTTGGAGCTCCAGCGCCGACATTGCTAAAAGCTATTACCGTTGCTGCTTCCCAGACCCTTACACCCGGTTACCATGAGGAAGAAGTCGGGTAAGACTTTCTCTAAGCCTGGGACTCCCTTGGGCTCCATTAAAATATTTCTCTCCATGGAGTCGGGAGATGCGGAGGTCGCAGATGGCCTAGGCCGCATTACACGTGGCAGCAGTTCCGGAGTGGGACCCACCCCCCGTCGCAAGACGGAGCACAGGCATCATTCGCCTGCATCGACGGCCTGCTCGGAGGGTGAGGAGAGTTCCCCTGGTCGGTCGGGTATCACAGCCTTGGTGGAAGATTTCCCGACTAAAGCCGAGTTTGCCTCTATGTTCCGGAGCCTGGAGTGCTCGATCAAGAAAGATCTCTCTGCAGTAAGGGGAGACTTGGCACTGGTGTTGGAACGTGTAGAGGAGTCGGAACTCCATTTGGACCGCCACGCGGCCGCCATTAGAGACCTGCAATTCACAACAAGGTCCCTCACAATAGCGCACAGGATGGCTCTATATAAGATCGAGGACCAGGAGAACCACGCCAGAAGGAACAACATTCGTCTCAGGGGGCTCCCTGAGGCGACAGGAGATGATGACCTTTTACACTCGGTCCGCGGCATATTCAATGGCCTACTAGGCCTCCCGGCAGACCACCCACTCAAGTTGGACAGGGTTCACAGGGCCCTACGCCCCCGCAACCTGACCTCTGATACCCCAAGAGACGTGATATGCAGGCTTCACTATTACGAGGAGAAAGAACGCATCATGCGGAAGGCCCGCGAATCTCCTACCATAGACTTTGATGGCGCTATGATATCTCTGTTTCCTGACCTAGCCAGAGAGACTTTGGAACGCCGTAGAGCATTGAAACCCCTGACGGAGAAACTCAGGGCCGCTTCCATCTCATATCGCTGGGGCTTTCCGTCGGCTCTTATTGCCCACCATGGAGGTAAGACCGCTGTGCTGCGTTTTCCCGAAGACCTGGAAAAGTTTTGCTCGGACATTGACATTACTCCTCTGGAGCTACCGGGCTGGCAGGATGTCATCCCCTCTCTGCCCACCGCCCAAACCCCCCAGTGGCGAAATGTAGGCCGCGGACGTCGTTCCGCTACACTGGAGGCCCCTCCGCAGATGGAATAAAGTGTATGAGGTCGACAGAGGCCTCATAGTCCCTCTTTTCCGTACATCCGTCATACCAGTTTGGGGGACCCAGCCTGATTGCTCTACGTTTTCACTGCCTTCCTGACGTTGCAAGGCTCCGAGCGCGGGGTTGTGCTTTTTCCCCAAAGGGATGACAGTAATTAGTTGCACAAGATGGTGTACCCTGCCGGGGGCCTTCTTGGCATTTTTTCTTTATTAGAGAATTGACTATGTTTTTCTTTTCGTACAAATCACCATGCGGTTTGCTGGTCCATATCCCTAAGCTTCGTTGGAGACCCTTCCTCTCTATCTCGCTTAAACGGTTTAAAGTGGTTAAGTTTGTGTTATGTTATCGTTGCAATGTGTTAATTGTCGGCGCTGGGATTCCTCGGCGGCGACCATGACTTTTTCGGTGCTCGTCGCCGGATCCCAGTGTGGTTCCGCCCCCTTCTCGAGGGCGTGCGGCACGTCCCCACACTCCTATGGCATGGTCCCCCCGGGGGCTGTGACCGTGGGGAGGTCGGCTTGCTCGCACTGCCCTCTTTTGCACAGCATTCATTTGCGTGCACTCGCAGGTTGCTCCCCCTCGGGGGCTAGTATTTTTTTTTGTGTTACTACTTTCTGTCTCTCTCTTCTTCCTTCTTCTCTGAATTCTCGGCTTTTCCTTTCTTCCCCCCTCCTCCCCGTGCCCCTTGTTTTTTCCCTCCGCTGCAGGTGCCACCTTGCTCATGATGTTGATTTGCTGCCTCGTCGTGAAACCCAATGGCCACATTGAATTTGATCTCCCTGAACGTCAGAGGTTTGCATTCCCCAGGTAAGAGACATAACTTGTACAGGGAGCTGGGTCGCCTGCATGGGGGTATTGTGCTCTTGCAGGAAACCCACCTTACGTATACTACCTCTGTGAAGCTCACTTCTCCTCAATTTCCACAATGGTATTATAGCCTGTCTGATGTTTCTAAATCTAAAGGTGTGGCCATTGGGTTCCGCAGAGGGACCCCTTTTACGTTAGAATCCATGCTTAGTGATGACCTGGGCCGCTTTCTATTCTTGCGGGGTAGCCTGGGTAACACGCCACTCTATATGCCCCCAACAGAGATCAAGTCACCTTTATAACCTCTACCCTTAAAAAACTCAGTGATTTCGCGCAGGGCTGCATTCTCCTCGCCGGGGACTTTAATGTACCCCTAGAACCCTCTCTTGATACATCCTTGGGCCAGTCATGTATTTCGCAGAGGCGCTTATCGTACCTGCGCAAATGTTTACATACTGCCCAATTGATGGATGTGTGGCGGGTCATGCATCCCCGCACGAAAGACTATACTCATTATTCCCACCTACACCAATCTCACTCCAGGATAGACCTCTTTTTCATAGACCACCACCATCTCCCCCTCCCAACAGCCTCAAAGATAGCCGCCACTGCTATATCGGATCATGCCCCGATCATTCTCACACTAAAGGTGCCCTCTATCCCCTGTAGGTCCACGAATTGGAAGCTCAATGATAATCTTCTCTCGGAAGAGGTTGATAGGAAGGTGCTTCAGAGTGACCTTTCTTGCTACTTCATTGAGAATCAATCCCCAGACATTTCTCCAGGCACTCTATGGGAGGCCCACAAGGCCTTCATGCGTGGTAAATTAATTGAATTGGGCTCGAGAAAGAAAAGGGAACGTACCTTCCACCAGTCAGAACTGATTAAAACCATTGAAGATCTGGAACGTCAACATAAGTCCGGTCGCGCTACAGCGACCTTTCATATTTTGACCCAGAAGCGTGAAGAGTTGAGAGCTTTATATCACTTAGACCAGAAACAAACCTATCGTATAGTGGCTCAACGCATGCATGAATGGGGTAACAGACCAGGTCGCCTGTTGGCTCGTTCATTGCAACAAAAAAAGTCAGCGGCTTTCGTTGCACGGATAAAAACTGCCCAAGGTTCCATGACACATGATACGCCCGCTATAGCACGTGAATTTCGCTCGTTCTATCAGGCTTTGTACCATGTTCACAATACAATCCTAGGCGGAATTGATACTTTAATGCCGCGTCGTTCCAGCCGGTGTCAGCTGACCATTTACGGAACTCGGCGGTGTAATCTTCCACCGGTCTTTTTCCCTGCGCCAAGTTATGGAGAACGGTCTCGGCAGAAGCCATATGCTAAGGATCGTCATATAGTTGAGCCATATGTTCGAAGAAAGAGTCCAGAGAGTCTAGTATCGGGCTCTGTTTTTCCATAAGGCTGTGAGCCCACGCTTGGGGTTCTTCGGTTAGAAGCGATATCACGAGGGGCGTGGCCTGGACATGCAGCGGTAGAGACGTGTTTCTTTGGAGCTCCAGCGCCGACATTGCTAAAAGCTATTACCGTTGCTGCTTCCCAGACCCTTACACCCGGTTACCATGAGGAAGAAGTCGGGTAAGACTTTCTCTAAGCCTGGGACTCCCTTGGGCTCCATTAAAATATTTCTCTCCATGGAGTCGGGAGATGCGGAGGTCGCAGATGGCCTAGGCCGCATTACACGTGGCAGCAGTTCCGGAGTGGGACCCACCCCCCGTCGCAAGACGGAGCACAGGCATCATTCGCCTGCATCGACGGCCTGCTCGGAGGGTGAGGAGAGTTCCCCTGGTCGGTCGGGTATCACAGCCTTGGTGGAAGATTTCCCGACTAAAGCCGAGTTTGCCTCTATGTTCCGGAGCCTGGAGTGCTCGATCAAGAAAGATCTCTCTGCAGTAAGGGGAGACTTGGCACTGGTGTTGGAACGTGTAGAGGAGTCGGAACTCCATTTGGACCGCCACGCGGCCGCCATTAGAGACCTGCAATTCACAACAAGGTCCCTCACAATAGCGCACAGGATGGCTCTATATAAGATCGAGGACCAGGAGAACCACGCCAGAAGGAACAACATTCGTCTCAGGGGGCTCCCTGAGGCGACAGGAGATGATGACCTTTTACACTCGGTCCGCGGCATATTCAATGGCCTACTAGGCCTCCCGGCAGACCACCCACTCAAGTTGGACAGGGTTCACAGGGCCCTACGCCCCCGCAACCTGACCTCTGATACCCCAAGAGACGTGATATGCAGGCTTCACTATTACGAGGAGAAAGAACGCATCATGCGGAAGGCCCGCGAATCTCCTACCATAGACTTTGATGGCGCTATGATATCTCTGTTTCCTGACCTAGCCAGAGAGACTTTGGAACGCCGTAGAGCATTGAAACCCCTGACGGAGAAACTCAGGGCCGCTTCCATCTCATATCGCTGGGGCTTTCCGTCGGCTCTTATTGCCCACCATGGAGGTAAGACCGCTGTGCTGCGTTTTCCCGAAGACCTGGAAAAGTTTTGCTCGGACATTGACATTACTCCTCCGGAGCTACCGGGCTGGCAGGATGTCATCCCCTCTCTGCCCACCGCCCAAACCCCCCAGTGGCGAAATGTAGGCCGCGGACGTCGTTCCGCTACACTGGAGGCCCCTCCGCAGATGGAATAAAGTGTATGAGGTCGACAGAGGCCTCATAGTCCCTCTTTTCCGTACATCCGTCATACCAGTTTGGGGGACCCAGCCTGATTGCTCTACGTTTTCACTGCCTTCCTGACGTTGCAAGGCTCCGAGCGCGGGGTTGTGCTTTTTCCCCAAAGGGATGACAGTAATTAGTTGCACAAGATGGTGTACCCTGCCGGGGGCCTTCTTGGCATTTTTTCTTTATTAGAGAATTGACTATGTTTTTCTTTTCGTACAAATCACCATGCGGTTTGCTGGTCCATATCCCTAAGCTTCGTTGGAGACCCTTCCTCTCTATCTCGCTTAAACGGTTTAAAGTGGTTAAGTTTGTGTTATGTTATCGTTGCAATGTGTTAATTGTCGGCGCTGGGATTCCTCGGCGGCGACCATGACTTTTTCGGTGCTCGTCGCCGGATCCCAGTGTGGTTCCGCCCCCTTCTCGAGGGCGTGCGGCACGTCCCCACACTCCTATGGCATGGTCCCCCCGGGGGCTGTGACCGTGGGGAGGTCGGCTTGCTCGCACTGCCCTCTTTTGCACAGCATTCATTTGCGTGCACTCGCAGGTTGCTCCCCCTCGGGGGCTAGTATTTTTTTTTGTGTTACTACTTTCTGTCTCTCTCTTCTTCCTTCTTCTCTGAATTCTCGGCTTTTCCTTTCTTCCCCCCTCCTCCCCGTGCCCCTTGTTTTTTCCCTCCGCTGCAGGTGCCACCTTGCTCATGATGTTGATTTGCTGCCTCGTCGTGAAACCCAATGGCCACATTGAATTTGATCTCCCTGAACGTCAGAGGTTTGCATTCCCCAGGTAAGAGACATAACTTGTACAGGGAGCTGGGTCGCCTGCATGGGGGTATTGTGCTCTTGCAGGAAACCCACCTTACGTATACTACCTCTGTGAAGCTCACTTCTCCTCAATTTCCACAATGGTATTATAGCCTGTCTGATGTTTCTAAATCTAAAGGTGTGGCCATTGGGTTCCGCAGAGGGACCCCTTTTACGTTAGAATCCATGCTTAGTGATGACCTGGGCCGCTTTCTATTCTTGCGGGGTAGCCTGGGTAACACGCCACTCTATATGCCCCCAACAGAGATCAAGTCACCTTTATAACCTCTACCCTTAAAAAACTCAGTGATTTCGCGCAGGGCTGCATTCTCCTCGCCGGGGACTTTAATGTACCCCTAGAACCCTCTCTTGATACATCCTTGGGCCAGTCATGTATTTCGCAGAGGCGCTTATCGTACCTGCGCAAATGTTTACATACTGCCCAATTGATGGATGTGTGGCGGGTCATGCATCCCCGCACGAAAGACTATACTCATTATTCCCACCTACACCAATCTCACTCCAGGATAGACCTCTTTTTCATAGACCACCACCATCTCCCCCTCCCAACAGCCTCAAAGATAGCCGCCACTGCTATATCGGATCATGCCCCGATCATTCTCACACTAAAGGTGCCCTCTATCCCCTGTAGGTCCACGAATTGGAAGCTCAATGATAATCTTCTCTCGGAAGAGGTTGATAGGAAGGTGCTTCAGAGTGACCTTTCTTGCTACTTCATTGAGAATCAATCCCCAGACATTTCTCCAGGCACTCTATGGGAGGCCCACAAGGCCTTCATGCGTGGTAAATTAATTGAATTGGGCTCGAGAAAGAAAAGGGAACGTACCTTCCACCAGTCAGAACTGATTAAAACCATTGAAGATCTGGAACGTCAACATAAGTCCGGTCGCGCTACAGCGACCTTTCATATTTTGACCCAGAAGCGTGAAGAGTTGAGAGCTTTATATCACTTAGACCAGAAACAAACCTATCGTATAGTGGCTCAACGCATGCATGAATGGGGTAACAGACCAGGTCGCCTGTTGGCTCGTTCATTGCAACAAAAAAAGTCAGCGGCTTTCGTTGCACGGATAAAAACTGCCCAAGGTTCCATGACACATGATACGCCCGCTATAGCACGTGAATTTCGCTCGTTCTATCAGGCTTTGTACCATGTTCACAATACAGCTGGAAACGGAGAGGTTAAGTCCCAACTTATCAACGAATACTTATCCCAGGCTAATCTACCTAGACTGTCGGCGGATAAACTGACTGCTTTGGACGGGGAGATCACTGCCTCGGAGATACGAATGGCATTAAAATCTATGGCTTCTGGTAAAGCCCCGGGACCAGATGGGTTCACCGTGCACTATTACCGATCCTTTGCTGATTTATTGATCCCACGCTTGACCGGTTATGCCAAATTATGTCTCGGAGAACAGTGCCTTCCGGCCTGAAACCCTTCACGCTCATATCACAGTCATTCCCAAACCGGGTAAGGACCCTTGCATTTGCGGGAGCTACAGACCCATCTCTCTGTTGAATATTGACGCCAAACTTTACTCAAAGGTCATTGCGAATAGACTTCTCCCTTTGCTCCCCCATTGGGTCTCCATGGACCAGTCAGGCTTTATTCCTGGTAGGGAGGCACGGGATAACTCCCTCCGCACTCTTTCACTGATGTCCTATGTTCGCCGGTCCTCCCAGCCCACCCTTCTTCTATCTACAGATGCTGAGAAAGCGTTTGACAGGGTGGACTGGGAGTATCTCATGGCGACCCTTTCTTTTCTTGGCATAGGCCCCATCTTGTTGTCCCGTATTTCGGCCCTTTATTCCAACCCCACTGCCCAACTCCGTATTAATGGTACCCTGAGTGAATCCTTCACTTTATACAAGGGCACACGGCAAGGTTGTCCCCTCTCTCCTATTTTATTCGCCCTATCTCTCGAACCCTTCCTCTCTACGATTAGATCAAATCCCAATATTCGCGGAATAACGATTGGCCCCACTGAACATAAATACGCTGCTTACGCGGATGATATCCTCTTCTATATACAACAACCCCTCACTTCCCTCCCCAATCTGATGTCCGCTTTCTCGAAATTCAGTATCATCTCAAATTTTAAAATCAACATGTCCAAATCTGAAATCTTGAACCTTACCGTCCCAAATACGCTCGCCACTCGTCTGAAGGAATCCTTTCCTTTTAATTGGCAGCCTCAATCTCTTAAATACCTAGGCATTTTCCTGACCCCTAATCTTTCCTCATTATTCCGAGCTAACTACATCCCCTTATTGAACACTATTAAAGCTGACCTACAAAAATGGTCCCAACTTGCTCACTTCTGGTTGGGGAGAATCAGCGTGGTGAAGATGAACATATTACCCAGGCTACTATTCCTCTTCCAAATGATCCCTTTTGAGGTCCCGGTGGGTTGCTTTACTTTAATTAGATCCCTCTTATGTAAGTATATTTGGCATGGGAGGCGACCCAGGTTAGCTAGATCCACTCTTATCAGATCTAAGTCTGATGGAGGCCTTGGTTTACCAGATGTTAAGGGTTACTTTTTATCTACTATACTCACCAGGATGCTTGACTGGAAATATCATAAGCACTCTAAACTTTGGGTCTCACTCGAGGAATCCTTGTGTGCTACTGATCTTTCTTCTCAGATGTGGATCCCCAGAAAATGCAGATCTCTGGCTGCCTCCACCTCCCCTCTTACATTCTCAACATTGATGATATGGGACTCAATATGCCGAACCCACAATTGGGTTCATAATTTCCCTTTGATGCCTCTAGCTGGATACAACTACTTCCCCCCAGGGAATACATACACTTCAGGGAAAACTTGGTCCTTGGGCTCCGCGAGGATTCTTCACCAGGTGCTCACCCCCACTGGAATTATACCTTTATCTGTGTTGCTGGGTCCCCCCCCCCGTACCTCTTATGGAACAATGGAAATACCACCAACTATCTGCCTTTGTTAAATCGCTGCCGCGCCCACTCCGAAGCCTTACGGACTTATCTACTATTGAACTCGCTTTTAGTGAGGAACAACCCCCAGAAAGACCTCTCTCGTACTTCTATAAAGCCCTCCTCTCTCTGTCTACCAAGGGTCAGCCCATTTTCCTGCATAACTGGGAACAGGACCTCAATAAAACCTTCACGGAGTCCCAAAAATCCAAGATTTTGTGTCTGGCTCACACCTCTTCAATCTCTTCCAGGACAGCAGAAGTTAACTATAAAGTTCTTACCAGGTGGCACCTTACCCCTGCAACCCTCCATGGGATATTCCCTCAGACCTCCCCCCTGTGCTGGCGGGGCTGTGGGAACCGTGCGACACATGCCCACGTCTGGTGGTATTGCCCATCTATTCGCCTGTTCTGGCGCTCAGTTCTAGAATGTATGAAGGAAATACAGGGTTTTGAGACCCCTAGTGACCCCGGTGTTGTGTTGTTACATTGTACAGGCGGACCAGTTAGCTCATATAAAAAATCCTTAACGTCGCATTTCCTCAATGCGGCAAAGTCTCTAATTCCTAGGTTCTGGAAGTTGCCCACAGTCCCAACCCTACGTCAATGGCTGGAGGAAGTTGATGTTACATATCACATAGAAGATCTTACACTATCTATTAGAAATAAGGCCGACCTGGAGACCAAAATATGGGCTGACTGGTTTGCCTTTAAATTTACTTCTACGTATGCCGACCTGGTATCCTGAACCCTGAAATGTTATTACTCAGTATGCTTTTTCACAGCGTGTCAATTTTATCCAACTGGTTTTGGTGGTTACCTGTTGCGGACTACTCTCATCCCCTCCCCCCCCCTCTTTCCCAACCCCCCATCCCTTCTTGATCTTCTGAATCTTTCTTGTCTTCTATTTATTTCTCTGCCTCTTACTTTTCTCCGTGTCTCTCTCCGTCACTTGGTGCATTTGTATCTTTTGGACCTAGAGGGTACTTGCCCGGGGGGGCGAGGGGAGGGGGGGTTAGTTTGCGGCTGGCTCAGGGAGCATTATTTAACTAACTAAGATTCACATATTATGTATTACCCGATTTATCCTGTCAGCTCTCTGGGCTCGGTTGTGTTCCGCCTCCCCCGACCTTCCCCCCTTCTTTATTATTTTATTATTTTATTATTTTATATTATATTATATTATATTTTACTTTATGGTAATGTCCTTGACCCTGTATGTGTAGCGTTAATTGTATCCATGTGTCTGAGTGACTTTTGTCTTTTTTCTTTTCTTTACTTGTATGTACTTTATACCCTAATAAAAATTTATTGAACAAAAAAAGAAGCGATATCACAAACCCAACCTTTACAGATTCAGCAAAGAAAGTCCTGGGCTGGAGACCAAGTAAAGGGTACAAGCGTTCTTGAAGGCCCGATATTTTGTTCTGGAGTGGGGACCCGTGGTTCCGGGTGAGGCATTGCTGCAACCGGATTGGCGGCAGCCTGTGGAGAAGAGGTCCCAGCAGAAGGTGCAGCCGGAGAAGAGGAGGGCCCAGGAGAACCGGTTATTTGCTGAAGGCGGCCGTCCACCTGTATGTATCCCTCCTGGAGCTTCTGTACTGCCTCGGTAAGCGCGGACACCTGCTGGCAAAGTGTCTCGAAAGGTGAACGCACCCTGTCGGTCTCGGACATCTTTTAGGCTGGTTTATACTGTTAAAAACCAGGTACTTACCGAGACCGATATGCAGAGGGTTAATTCACCTTTACGACCAAGCGCGCCCACCCCCTGAGGTTTGAGACAGGAGGCAGAAGCACGAGGCGGTACCGGTGCCAGCGAAGAAGCGGTGCTTGCAGGGAGTAGCAACAGATGACAGTAGCTTCTGTGGGGCTGCAGCCGGAAACAGGAAACAACCGAAGACCAGTCAGAGATGCAGGTACGGATCTGGGTCAGGAGGCAGACAAAGGAAGTTCCAAGACACGGGCCAAGATTCAAGGGACGGAGACAGCAGCAGATCCGGGTCACAAGCCAAAGTCCAAGGGCAGGAGAAAACACAAGTCCGGGTCACAAGCCAAAAGGTCAGGTCAGGAGAGTTCAGGTAGAATGGTGAGACAAGCCGAGTTCAAAGTTCCAGGGGAGAGCTGAGTCGGGAAGCAATTCCAAAGGTAAGGTTTCCAGGAAACAGGATACAGGTCACAAGCTGACGATAAACCAGCAACCTGTCTTCAGACAGGGGCTGGTTTAAATAGGGCGGTCAAGCCTGTGATTGGTCCCGAGCGGACCCGCGCCCGTGCACACGCTCGTGCACACGCCTGGCCGCCGTGGCGTGCGCGCGCATGCGCACACGCCTGAAGTGTCCAGGGAAGCGTTGGGAGGTCAATCTGCCGCGCAGGCGCACTGTATGGGGGTCCACGGAGCTGGGACCCTGACACCCTAATGGATTCCCTTATCTTTAACCTGCTATAGCAGTCGCTTGCGATAATCAGAAGCGAATCAGGCAGGATGGTTGTACCCAAGTTGATCGATTGATCAACATGGTACATTCAGTCTGCCCATTAATGGTTGGGATCTCCAGATTTGAACTGTGTATGACCTGCATAAGTGTAGCTGCTATACAATGTTGCACTTCAGACTTCTTTGGAGACATGAAGTCTAGTGATGTACGGGACGGTTCACGAACGCTAACCGCAAACTTTTGCAAATGTCCGCGAACCGCAAGTTAGCGGCAGGCCCCATTGACCTTAATGGCAGGCGAATAATAAAAACCTTCAGGTCATATTTGCAGCCACAAAATACTTACTAGCTGTGCACAAATAGTCCCACAACATGGACACTGACCTACCAGAAGTATTAAGTGAAAAACCGGATACATAAGTAAGTGCCGGCCATTACAAGCCCCAAAAATTAGCCGACAGGCATTCACCTGACAGCAAACAACGTTGTATTCTGTGACTGGAGGTACATTAAGCTATTCACCGGATACAGAAGTAAGTGTCGGCCATTACAGGCCCCAAAAAGTAGCCCACAGGCGTTCACCTGACAGCAAACAACTTTGTAATCTGTGGCTGGTGGTACATTAGGCATTTAACATATACAGAAGTAAGTGTCGGCCATTACAGGCCCCAAAAATTAGCCCACGACCACAGGCGTTCACTGGACAGCAAACAACTTTGTATTCTGTAGCTGGTGGTACATTAGGCATTCAACGGATACAGAAGTAAGTGTCGGCCATTACTGATACACTACTGACTAGAGTCACCCCAGGCAACCCAGACTGAGTGAACGTCCAGGGCTTGTCACCACTGTGCCATGCCAAACGCAGCCACTGTGCCATCAAATGCAGCTACTGTGCCATGCCATCAATTGTCACCACTGTGCCCACATCAATTGTCGCCACTGTGCCCACATCAATTGTCCCCACTGTGCCCACATCAATTGTAGCCACTGTGCCCACATCAATTGTAGCCACTGTGCCCACATCAATTGTCCGCACTGTGCCCACATCAATTGTCGCCACTGTGCCCACATCAATTGTCCCCACTGTGCCCACATCAATTGTCCCCACTGTGCCCACATCAATTGTCCCCACTGTGCCCTGTAAAATGCTGCCAGTCAGATTGCCCAGCCCCCCCCCCCCCGGCCTGCACTTACCTTTCTGGGGTCAGCCAACCTCCTTCCACGGTCCCTCGATGAAGCTTCAGCCAATCAGGTTACCGGTAACCAGAAATAATGAACCTGATTGGCTGAGACACCTGTCAGTGTTAGCCAGGGAACCCACCCCCCGTGCGTCCCCTGGCTAACTATTTGGAAGCCGATTACAGCCTGAGGGCTGTAATAGGAAAACCTATCAGAGCCGCTGGCACTGATAGGCACTTCCAACGCCAACCAGCTGCTGTTATTCAGATGGCCGGCGCTCACCAGGGGGCCCGCCATCTGAATAGTGGGCGGCAGCAACAATACATAGATTCATGCAATGCATGAATCTGTGTATTGTATTCAGTGGTGGTGCAGGAGAGAGAGGGGGCGGCGCTTCTGCGCCCTCTATGGACGCACCGCCACTGGATATGATACATGCCAGCAGGGAGCTTGGGTGGAAGATGGAGAAGCAGTGCTGAGGGAGACTGTTGGTGGCCCTTGAGGGACCCATTACCAGGGGGGTTTACCTTGGGCTGGAACTTGGGAGGCTGGCTGAAAAAGATTTAAGCCAGAGGACAGAAAAGGGGATAGGCTGCAAACTGTAGCAGTGCTCTCTTGAAGACACATCTTCATCTAGCCTTGTCCTGGGGAATCTCCAAGTGCGTGTCAGTCTGGAGGACTGGGAAGAGAGAGGCCAGGTGCGGCTGGTTGCAGACAGGTGGGCTAATATTTTTTGCATGCAGTGGAGCTGGAATCAGTGGCCACGGGGAAGCATAAGGAAATGTGATATGCTGTTCACTCCTTAAAGTGGAGTTCCACCCATAAATATAACATTACATCAGTAGTTTTAAAAAAATGTCATTTAGTCCTTTAAGAACATATTTTTTTTTTAGATGCCTTCAAAGTGTTTTTGCTAGGCAGAATAGTTAATCTTCCCACTTCCTGCACCTAGGTGCTTAAGCTTCCTAACCTACACCGCACAGACTGGTAATGTAGTGGGTGTAACTTTCCAGGAGTCTGTGCACTCCCCAGTCTCGAAGAATCATGTGACTTGGACAGTACAGGTGCTGAAACCTGATCTGAAACCTATTACACTGCTTGTGCAGCACTGAGCATGTGCGAGATCTGCAAGGCTGAAATCCAGGAAGTCATACAGTCTGGCTTCATGATGCCCACACTTAAGATGGCCCCAGTCAATTTTTATTTTATAAAGTGTCTAAATGCTGTAATAACCTAACAAAACGGACCTTAGTTTACAGACTAACTTTACTAGAATACATTAAGCTTGTGTATTACAGGGGTATTTATATTTAAAAAGTGAAATTGTGGCCGGAACTCCGCTTTAAGTGTTGTTTTGCCAAGTTACTGAGAGTTCCTGCATGTAATGAACTGTTTCTGAACTGATAAAAGCATGTCAGTTACCTCAGAAGTGATCCAGCAGAAGCTGTGCAAAGAGGAACAACGTTTGTGCAGGGGGAGGAAGAAGAGGAGACTGTAAATAGAGAGGAAGTGTCACAGAAGTTGTATTGTTGTCACACTGGGCATCTAATAGTCCCTTACCCCTTTAAAGTTATCATGCCCTAAAAAAACTACAAAACAAGCCAAAGACTGATTTCTGTGTCTAGACGAAAGAAGGAAATGCTGTGTGACTGGCTGTGCAGCAGTGGGGAACTCTGACTTCAGCAACTCCTACAGGGATAGTGCTACAGTAATTATGGAATTCTATATATATTGCCCACAGTAAACATTTGAGCGATTGCATGACCCAAAAAATCAGATGTGCAACGTTGTATAGTAGTTACACCTAGGAGGATATGCTGTTTGAGTGTCGAATATCCTGAATCTGTGTGCTGTTTTAACCACTTGACCACCGGAAGATTTACCCTCCTTCCTGACCAATACATTTTTTGCTGTACGGCACTGTGTTACTTTAACTGACTATTGCGCGGTCATGCAACGCTGTACCCAAAAAAAAAGTTGCTTTATCAATTTAGACCAACATGTATTCTGCTAAATGTTTTTGGTAGAAAAAATCCCAATAAGAGTATATTGGTTGGTTTGCGCAAAATGTATAGCATCTACAAACTACGGTATATACCGTATTTATCGGGGTAAAGCGTGCACCGCCGTATAGCGCGCACCCCCAACCTAGAAGGGAAATTTGAGGAAAAAAGAAAATACTTACAGTTTGAATGCCCCTCATCGGTGTTTCTGAGCCGATCCCCGCTTCCCGCACTGTGTTTGAGCGCCACCGCCGACATATACCGAGCGCAGTACACTCGGGCACACTTGGCCACGCTCGTCCCCTCTCGCATAGGAGGCCGAACAAGACTTGACCGCGAGGGGAGCCGAGCCTGGCCGAGTGTACCCGAGTGTACTGCACTCGGTATATGTTGGCGGCAAGGTTCAAACACAGCGCGGGAAGCGGGTATCGGCGTATATCGCGCACCCACGATTTTTCCCTTACTTTAAGGGGAAAAAAGTGCGCCGTATACGCTGATAAATAGGGTATATATATTTTTTTTCACTAGTAATGGTAGCGATCAGCAACATACAGTTGTTCTCATAAGTTTACATACCCTGACAGAATTTATGATTTCTTGGCCATTTTTCAAAGAATATGAATGATGACACAAAAATTTTCTTTCACTCATGGTAAGTGTTTGGCTGAAGCCATTTATTATCAATCAATTGTGTTTACTCTTTTTAAATCATAATCACAACAAAAACTACCCAAATGACCCTGTTAAACAGTTTACATACCCCAGTTCTTAATACAGTGTATGACAGCTTGAAGTCTTTTGTGGGATTTGTGGAGGAGGCTCTTTATCTTCTCAGATGGTAAAGCTGCCCATTCCTCTTGGCAAAAAGCCTCCAGTTCCTGTAAATTCTTGGGCTGTCTTGCATGAACTGCACGTTTGAGATCTCCCCAGAGTGGCTCACTGATATTGAGGTCAGGAGACTGAGATGGTCACTCCAGAACCTTCACTTTATTCTGCTGTAGCCAATGACAGGTCGACTTGGCCTTGTGTTTTGGATCATTGTCATGTTGGAATGTCCAAGTATGTCCCATGCGCAGCTTCCTGTCTGATGAATGCAAATGTTCCTCCAGTATTTTTTGATAACTGCATTCCCCTTGCCATCAATTTTGACCAAATTCCCTGTGCCTTTGTAGCTCGCACATCCCCAAAACATCAGCGATCTACCTCCGTGTTTCACAGTAGGAATGGTGTACCTTTCATCCTAGGCCTTGTTGACTCCTCTCCAAATGTAGTGTTTATGGTTGTGGCCAAAAAGCTAAGTCTCATCACTCCAAAGGACTTTGTGCCAGAAGATTTAAAGGGATTGTAAAGATTCATGTTTTTTCACCTTAATGCATCCTATGCATTAAGGTGAAAAAACATTTGCCCCCCTGGCCCCCCCCCCCATTTACTTACCTGAGCCCTCGAAAGTCTCGAGTTAAGAATGCACTAGATGTTGGCCCGGTCTTCTCAGCTGTTCTTGGCTCTTAATTGGATAGATTTATAGCAGCACAGCTATTGGCTCGCGCTGCTGTCAATCAACTCCAATGACGCGAGGGCCAGGGCCGAATTCTGTAGTTGGCGGATTATGGACGCCGGATACAGGACTCATGATTGCGCCCTCAAGCTAACCCCCTTGGGAGAGCGCTTCCCAGAGGGGGTTAGCTGATGCGGGGAGGAGCCGAGACAGCCACCGAGGGACCCCAGAAGACGTGGATCAGGGCCACTCTGTGCAAAACGAGCTGCCAAGTGAAGGTGAGTATGACATGTTTGTTATTTTAAAAAAAGTGAAGCTTTACAACCACTTGAAGGCTTGTCTCTGTGCTTTTTGACGTACTGTAAGCGGGATACTTTGTGGCATTTGCGTAATAATGGCTTTCTTCTGGCGACTCGACCAAGCAGTCCATCTTTCTTCAAGTGCCTCTTTACTGTGCATCTTGAAACACACCACATGTTTTCAGAGAGTCCTGTATTTTACCTGAAGCTATTTGTCGGTTTTTATTTGCATCCCAAACTATTTTCCTGGCAGTTGTGGCTGAAATTTTAGTTGGTCTACCTGGCCGTGGTTTGGCTTCATCAGAACCCCTAATTTTCCACTTCTTGATTAGAGTTTGAACACTGCAGATTGGCATTCTTAATTCCTTGGATATCTTTTTATATCCCTTTCTTGTTTTATACAGTTCAACTACCCTTTCCCGCAGATCCTTTGACAATTCTTTTGCTTTCCCCATGACTCAGAATCCAGAAATGTCAGTGCAGCACTGGATGAAAGATGCAAGGGTCTGTCAGGAGTCCAGAAACTCATTGACATTTTATACACACACACACTAATTACAAGCAAACAGATCACAGGTGAGGATGGTTACCTTTAATAACCATTCAAACCTCTTTGTGTCAACTTGTGTTCATGTTATCAGGCCAAAATCACCAGGGTATGTAAACTTTTGATCACGGTCATTTAGATTATGTTGTCATTATGATTTAAAAAGACTAAACCGAGTTGATTGATAATAAATGGCTTCAGCCAAACACTAATCATGAGTGAAAGAAAACTTTTTGTGTTCATATTCTCTGAAAAATGGACAAGACAGGCAGACAGTCGGACACTAACTGACACTTTTTGGGGACCAGTGACACTAATACATTGATTAGACAAAAAGAAAACGATTACCCCCAGACGGGACTTTTAAGGCCAGACTCCAATAAGTTTGTAAAATTTAATTTATTAGATGTTTTCACCAAAATGGGTAGACACTTGTTTACAGAATAATTCTGGATGTTAAATTACAGAAATCTTCTGGAACAGTCAAAAAGTATATATAATAAGAATAAAAAACATATAAAGGAATAGTGATAAAGTGACACCTGGGGCACACGTCCCGTGTGTGAACCCAGGAGAAACAAAAACCAAAAGATAATGAATAAAATTCAACCTCGTGACAACACAATACAAATAGATTAAAAAACACTCTGTAGAGAGCAGTGGAGAAATGCCCGACGCGTTTCTGGTCTATTGATGGAGCAACAGACCTTCATCAGGGGCCACAGGAGTGTATGGTTACAAACTTTTTTTCTCTCTAAAAATAAAACACACATCATTATATTATGTCATATCATCAGGTGTATATAAATCCATTTTTTTACAATTGTTGTTAGAGAAACCTCTAATGTGGTGTATATGATCAACATACCGTTTGTGGTAAACAAAGGTTTGAAAATTGACCCTCAAGTTTTCGGTTTAGGATGTCCCCAGAGCCGATTTATGGGGTCCCATGAGTAAAAAAAGAAGAGAAAGGGGAGGGATGGCTCCGACTGATCCCAAACACACGGTGTCCTATTGGAGTTTAAGGATACAAGAAACAGAAAAAAGAAAGAAAAGAAAGAAATAAAAGAAAAAAGAAAGAAAAAAGAGAAAAAAGAAGGAAGAAAAGAAAAAAGAAAGAAAAAAGGGGGGAAGAGGAAAAAGGAGAAAGAGAAAAAGAAAAAGCATGATAACTGATCTAGTGCATAAATGCCTGGTCATACTGCTCGTATTCATGATAGAAAATAGAGAAATAATAATTACCCAAGTATGGGGCTTATAAGGGCAAGAGTGCAGCAGGTCAGGGGGTTCACTGAGTCCAATGCGGACGATCCTCTTATCGTTGCTCGGGGGAATCCCGAGCTGGGTATATGAAGAGGAACCTGATGCCAAATGCCTGGAGAGCAGACATATATAGATTAAGGATAAGGTATGCATAGTAGAGGAAAGGTAACATGCTAAAGTGAAGTCAGGTTAATTGCAAAGAGGAATATATGGGTGTGAGGTGAAAATGGCACTCACCGTGGTTGGGGTATTGTAATACCAGCGTTACTCCCTTCAGCTCACAGGGTGCTGAGGGAACTGGTCATGAAGTGGCTCTATTTATAGGGTGGACAGAACTTGGGAGGGCCGTGTAACTCGGCACCTCCCAGGGATATTGATCAGATGGAATGGCCATCTGCTGTGTGCACTCGTTATGCTGGGGGGGAAGGGACAAAGCTAGTGGGCGAGGTAATACGCCCCTAGATGGGGAGGAGTGCCTTCTTCTCGGCATTCTCATATCGCTATGGTGATGACGCTGGCGTCACGGGCCACGTGACCCTGCGCCTCGCGTCACACCATGAACAACGGGGAAACCCTCTGGCGAGCCCGGCCGCGTCACCATGGTGATGACGCTGAAGCCAAGGCCACGTGACCCGGCAAAGCCGCGTCACATCGCATGAAGCAGGGAAACCCTCTGACGAGCGTGGCCACATCCCCCTGTTGGAGACGTCACGCCCAGCGTGTCGCAACAGTTTAGTCACGGCGGAGAAAACAGTGCTAGTGACATTGCCCCGGTTCCTCGCATGGACACACTGTCCACCATTATCATGGTGAACCAAGTGCCAAGTGGCAGAAAGAACGCATGGTGCCCCACAGCGGGAGTAAAGAGTTAGATGTGGGCGGCCGGGGGTGAGATGAAAATGAAATGGAATAAGTTTAAAAATAAAGTGAAGAAAAGGACAAAGAAAAAGAAAAAGAAAAAGGAGAGAAGAAATATATAGGAGGTAATAATAGAGATAAAGATAGATGGAAATATGTATGGAAAAAGAAAAATAAAGAAGAATGATGGATAGACAGAAGGGGAACAGAGGAAATCGAGATGCAGGGTAAGCAGGAGGAGCCACAACACCCAAATCTTAGCCACAATTAGAAGTTAACAAATAAAGGTCTGTTGATCATAGAATTTTTAAAAAAAGGAAGAATTGTAGATAATATACAAGTAAATATAGAAAGGATTACATTTTTCGGGTCTATCGAGGTTGATCAGCTGAACAATAAGCGTAATAATAGATCAATGTAGGAAATATCCTGATGGACCAGTATATATAAAATATCCTTATCCACATTTATATCGATATAGTCAGAGAGCACAACAATGATTAAACTAGGCAGTAATCAGACATTTAGTACATCATGATAAATGGTTCATGCTAGAGTCGAATAAGATAAGATAGTGGGAGCAGAGGAGGGAAACGGGGCAATTGGCGTTTTATATCCCATAGGTTCGGGTAGAGGTAGAGAGGTTAATATGTTGGTTAGCCCTCCCCCTCCCATACACCCGATTTGTATCCCTCAAGGAAAGGTCTGTAGCTGATGTTGTTGTTCAAACCCGGGGGAGAGGTGGCATTTAAGGCCACTATCCAGCGGGTTTCTCGCTGCAGTAGTAATTTATCCCAATCCCCCCCTCTTGGGTTCGGGTGAATTCTATCAAGTGCCAAAAAGGTGATTTTAGGGAAAACCCCCTGGTGCACATCTCTTGTATGTCTTCCGAGAGGGAGGTCAGGATTGGCAATTTTCATACTATGCACATGCCTGCTTATTCTTTTTTTCCATTCCAGTTTCGTTTTTCCCACATAGAAGCACCCGCATGAGCAGGTCATGAGGTATACAATTCCAGCGGTACTACAATTTGCAAAATGTTTTGGTTTGTATGATTGACCGTTTGGGAGGTGTACAGTCTTGCTGATATTTAAGTATTGGCATTGCGGGCATCCGCCACAAGTGAAAGTGCCCCAACGCTTGCAAGGATCCCCCCTAAAGGCCCCTGTATATTCACTCGTGACCAGTATGTCTTTTACAGACCTAGTTCTCCTGTACGTGATAAGTGGACGATCAGAGATAAATTGACCCATAATAGGGTCAATTTGAAGGATATGCCAGTTTTTTTCAATTATTTTCTTAATTGATTTGTGCTGTTTATTATATGTTGTAATTATCCTTATTGGCGTCCTTGAGTTCTTTTGGTCATGTGATACCTCTTTTTTGCGAAAGAGAATGTTCGCTCTGGATTGGCTTTTGGCTCTTTTAAACGCCTTCTTGAGGCATGTTAGAGAATAACCTCGTTGTAGAAGCCTCTCTTTCAGTTTTTTCGCCTCCTCTAGGAAAGCTGTTTCTTCCGAACAATTTCTCCTTAAACGGAGGTATTGCGAATATGGTATTGACCGAATTAGTGGTATTGGGTGGAAACTATCTGCTTGTAGTATGGTGTTTCCAGCAGTTTCTTTGCGGATTGATTAGTGCTAAAAATATGCACTGTCACTGTATTAATGACACTAGCTGGGAAGGGGTTAAACATCAGGAGTAATTAAAGGTTTAACTGTGTTCCTAGCCAGTGTTTTAGTGTAGTGTGGGAGTTGTTTTTTTTCTAGGGGAAGACATGGATCCTAGGCCCTGCTTTGCAGAGACACAGGATCCATTCCTTCCCTCCTGTCAGAATGACGATCTGCTTTGCTTTCATAGACAGATTGGCATTCTACCTCTGTGGTGGATGGTCGGCTGGTGCTGGAGTACAACTAGTCTGCGGTACAGGCAGATTAGCTCCTGCTACCCGGAAGCGCCCCTTACATGGAGAACAAATCAGTTTGGTTTTTTTTGTTTGTTTTTTAATCACAGCAATCTCAACGTACTTATCCTAATAAAAGTTCTGTCAGTTTGCAAAAAAATTGTGTTAGTGATTTAATTACAGTCAACAAGATTTGCATATATTACCAAGGTTGGAATATTTTGTAAAGGGCAATAACAGGAAGCAAGTTCTGCCCACAGCAGCCAGACTTATGGTGGCCAAACACACTTCAGATTTTTGTATCAGATCAATGTTCAAATTGATCAAAACGATCAAATCTGCAAACCATTAAATTGCCTTAGCTTCCCTTCTGTTCAATTTAAATTCAATTTTAATCAGACTGAGTCAGACAGACTGAGTATTGATTATTATTCATCACCTATTCATATATACAATTGTATTTTGATCGATCAGATTATGAGATTACATGGTGGGAACAGAGATGAGATTGATAATTTACAATCATAATTTATGATCATATCTTGGTTATCCATAGAAATCCACCTACCTGTATCTAGTATATTAATCAAGTGGGTTGCCAACAGTTATGGTCACCATACATCTATAATTGTGTGATAGGCTTGAATCTTTAAAGCATATTTCCCTTTTTGCAGCCACACTGGGATAACACCTACTTTAATTTGTTACATTTCCCCATTCACATAGCATAACTTAAAAAAAAAGTAAACTTGCAGCTTACCTTTTTTAGAGGCTCTATTGTGGAGCCTCCAGCAAAGAAAAATCCTAGGTACTTTATAAATGTGTTTATGAGGGCAGCTGTGTTTGCCATAAGTAACTGTGTAGGCAGATCTTCATTATCAATTGTAATTAGATTTGAACACTGTATGTACTTACAAGGGGTTAAAGGTGTAGATACCAGGCTTCTGCTATTGTATGTTAATGAGGACAGACCTGGGACAGACTCATTCTAACATTGTTCAAACAAACCTTGTAGTCAGCCATGACACCTCTCCCTGAGAAACATCTAAAAGATAAGAAATATTTGATTTTTTTTTAGTTATGCTATGTGATTGGGAACACATCCAAATGTAGCACAAATTTACTTGCCAAGAGTAGTTATCTTGGTCGATTGATAGAGATCTATTGATTTCTCCCTAAGTTTGGCCTTGTTGCACTTTTTTTGCACTTTTCTCTTCTACCACTAGGTGGCCGGGTACTTGGTGGTACTAGATATGAGAAGGGCAACTCAAGGTCAGGTTATGAGTACATGGGGTATCTCAGCCAATGGGCAGGGGTTTGCTTGAATCCCTTGGCCTGCTGGGAGAACCTACTGTATATATTTGGGTAAGGTAATCTATGTTCTGTGCCGCCTGGATGGCTGTCTGGGTGGATGTGTGTCGTACGCCTCGGGCTGCTAGGCCGGAGATTGGGCCTATTCTGGGGGCATCAGGCTGCTGGGCCCTGTGAGGGCCTATCCACATGTAGGAGGGCAGCGCGGGGTTGGGACTGCGGCTTGCAGTTTAACCAGAAGTGATGGTTCTGTCAGCAGGAGAACCTGTCAGTGGTTGGAGGTAGAAGGGAAGCTGTCGCCACAAAGGGATCAAGCACCTTTACCAGGGACCACAGTGAGTAACTGAAGCAAGTACCAGAACCATAGTCTCACCGAATGGGCATGGTGGAGAATCTGGAAACTTCAGACGGTGATCAAGTCAGGGACCCAACCCGTGGAGGAGACACTTGCAGAGCAGCCTTGTGAGTCAAGCCAGGGACCTCGCCGGTTAGCAGGGGTGACGCTTGAGAAGTATCTGGAGTGCCAAGCTAGGGACCCAGCAGAAAAAAGCGTGGGTGACTCTTGAGGGAGATACCACCGCAAACCTTGGAGGAGCTCAAGGGATTCTGAGTCAGTAAATCAGAGGGTCTAGTGAAAGACTGGGAGATCAGTGTTGAAGAACTACAAGAGGCAGTTGTAGTGTAGCTAAAGGGACTGCAGGTGTGGCTTCTTGCTGGAGTCTTTCCCTGCGTGGCCGTTCTCTTATTGAAGTCTGGGAGTCTGCCAATTGAAATTACAACTATCTAAGGGTGTCCTGGCCCTAACCCTCTTTTACCCCAAAAATACAAAAAGGACTGTTAAGATAAATAAAGATAAATAAAAACCTCTTTGTCCACCTTGCAGCCACTTATGCCTCACAAACCACCACAAACCACCACATACAGAAGAATGTCGGCTATCTTTGGCTTGGAAGGAGACTTTGCTACACAAACATACAGTAAAGTTTTCTCAAACTTGACCCGAAAAGTGGAAATATGCCTTTAACTGCCTGCCGATCAGCACATGACTATATACGTCGACAGCATGGCACGGACAGGCAGAAGGACGTATATATACATCCCCTTTAAGATCGTGGCATTGTGAACGTGCGCCACAAGCTCCGTGAGCCCGACCGCTCGCTGTGGGGATACCCGCGGTCATCTCACGGTGAGGAAGAACGGGGAGATGATAATGTAAACAAGCATCTCCCTGCTCTGCCTAGTGACAATGACAGAGACCACCACTTCCTGTAATCGGAAGCAGTGATCACTGTCTTGTCACACACAGCCCATCCCCCCTACAGTAAGAATCACTCACTAGGGCACGCTTAACCCCTACAGCGCCAACTAGTGGTTAACCCATTCACTGCGAGTGTCATTTTCACAGTAAGGCCTTGTACACACGACCGGATCTGTCCGCTGGGATTTATCTGCGGACATTTTTCGGCGGACATTTGTCCAGCCGACCGGTTTTCAAGTGGATAAAAATTTCTTAGCATGCTAAGAAATCTATCTGCTGGAAACCTGTCCGTCGGACATGTTCGGTCGTCTGTACAGACTCACCGGACACGTCCGACGGTCCGCCATCCCTCGCATGCGTCGTACTGATTCGCTTTGAACTTCCAGGGCCGCCCACGTCGCCGCGTCATCGTCGCGGCGACGGCGCGGCCACGCCCCGCGTATTGTATACGCGCGGATTGCTGTCTGATGGTGTGTGTACAACCATCAGACAGAAATCTCCGGGCGGACATGTCCGCTGAAAACGGTCCGTCGGACCGTTTTCAGCGGATTATCCGCCCGTGTGTACGGGGCCTAACAGTGCATTTTTATAGCACTGATCGCTGTAAAAATTATAATGGTCCCAAAAATGTGTCAAAAGTGTCCGATGTGTCCGCCATAATGTCACAGTCACGATAATAATCGCTGATCGCCACCATTACTAGTAAAAAAACTAAATATTAATAAAAATACCATAAAACTATCCCCTATTTTGTAGACACTATAACTTTTGCGCAAACAGATCAATAAATGCTTATTGCAATTTTTTTACCAAAAATATGTAGAAGAATACGTAATTCCTCAGCCTAAACTGAGGGAAACATTTTTTTTATTTATATTTTTGAAGAATATTTATTAAAGCAAAAAGTTAAAAATATTGATTTTTTTTCAAAATTGTCGCTCTATTTTTGTTTATAGCGCAAAAAATAAAAACCGCAGAGGTGATCAAATACCACCAAAAGAAAGCTCTATTTGTGGGAAAAAAAGGATGTCAAGTTTGTTTGGGAGCCCCGTCGCACGACCGCACAATTGTCGGTTAAAGCGACGCAGTGCCGAATCGCAAAAAGTAGCCCGGTCATTTAGTAACAAAATGGTCCAGGGCTGAAGTGGTTAAGGAAAAATCTGATTGGACACCTCCAGTTTTTTTAGAATGTGTTCTTTCCAAAATAATAAAGTAAATCTGTAAAGTTCAAAGTCTGTAGGAACAGTGGCAATGTTTTCATGATTATTATCCTGTGATGCTTTTATATCCTGCTGTCCTCTCACAGCAGCAATGGTGGAAGAGAAGCATGCGTACAGACCTTGAATATAAATCAGAGCTATGAAAGCATTTGAAAGCTCGGTCATAATGAGATTTATGCTGCACTGAGAATCAATAGATGCCAAAGGTTTCTAATACTGATTTGCTTCCCAAGTTATGCCTGCAAATCACTATCTGTAATTTATATATAGTTCTCAGTGTGTGCTACTTCATATGAGATGTTTATTTACGTCAATAACCCCTGCTTAGGAATCATAGGACCTGGCTGACTAGGTAGATAATAGCTTGTTTGCAAGTTTGTAATGTACTGTATTTATGAGGGAATACACATACAATGTCAGTGTTACAAGGTGCCATTTACTTTGCTGCAGGGCTTTATATTGAACACATTTGAACATATTGAACAATTTTTTTTTTATTATTATTTTTCTCTTTATTTGAGCAATAACAGAGTTTAAAAAAGGTGAGCTTTGTACAATGGTATGCCTAAATGTAAGTTATACACAGTAAATGTCATGCATACCCTACTTTTTGCAAAAAAAGGTTGTAAATGCAGCAACACGGATCTCATAATCAATGTGCAACTATTTTTTATTTATTTTTTTGTAATGAAGCGTGTGGGGCATTGCATCTGTGATCATTGTGTTGCAGGTGGAATGCACAGGCTTTTGCAAAAATTCCCCTAGCCTCGGATTTAGCCTACATACCTGCTGTTATGGGCCGATGGATATCCTGCTAAACAACAGAGCACTGAAGAGGAGGAAGAGGAGAGGCTGATGCAGCCACAAATTAAATACTGCAATATATTACAATTTTTAAAAAAGTAAATCATAAATAAGAAATGTTTTAAGACAGCATATAATGATATATTGTGCATTTTTTTATTTTTTTTGGTTAGTTTGAGCCATGATTGCCATGGCTAAATAATCAGCACTTTTGCCTAGCAGCACTGAGGCCGTCGGTTTGAATCCCTGTCTGGAGTTTCCATGTTCTCTCTGTGTGGGTTTCCTCCAAAACTCCAAAGACATGCTGGTAGGTTAATTGGCTCCTGTCTAAATTAGCCCTAGAATGTGTATGTATGAATGTGATTAAGGGACCTTTTGATTGTAAGCTCCTTGGAGGCGGGGGGCAAGGACTGAAGTGAATGTACAATATACATGTAAAGCACTGAGTAAATTGATGGTGTTTGTGACAGGAGTGACTTTGGGTCGGGGGTTTGTGCGGCTCCTCTTGCCCTGGGAAGTTCTGGAGGCTCCTTGTCCAGCTTCCCCGGCGCCTCGTATGTGTAAATCACCCTGTGTCTCTAATAGGAAATGAGAAGCCCAGTCTGATCTGTGCTAGTCAGACTCAATGCTGTATACATTATATATATTGTGTATAGTGTGTGTTGGCTGTTGTGTAATATTTGCTCTGATGGTTTGGGGTTATATTGTCTATTGTGGCTGTCTGTCTCAACTATTATAGGATGTGTAAGTGTCTTGCTGTAAAGGTAGAGGGAGGGAGACAGCAAGACTAGGACCTGAAAGGTCATGCCTATGAGTCACCTATGCTTTCTAAAGGATTGCTAGTTAGCTCATGCTAATTAGGTTTCTGGTTCAGTCTTTATTGTCACCCTTGTGTATACATTTGTGTGACATCTCAAATAAAATGTTAGTCCTGATGTACTCCAAGACTGGTGTAGGCTGTTGATTTTTACTCTACATTGAGGTGCTATATGTTGACTGGGGGGCTAAAGAATCTTGGACGGTGCTGGATCTGAACAGAGGAAGCATTGACAGGGGGCCCTCAATCTGTTTGAGGACAGAGGGTTCGTCACAGTGTTATACAAGTACCTGAAATAAATAAAATAAAAATTCTTAAAAGCAGACTTTTTTCAGTTTTGGATAGAGTGCTGAGGGTTTAGAACCAATGTCAGGTTTCTATTGTGTCCCCACTTAGGAGAATCGCTTTCTTAAATTGCCCTGATCGCCAATGTCACTGGGAATAAAAGTGAGGATACATCCAGAATTTTGAGTTGCAACCAGAACAAGAATAGAAGGTAAATCTCCCAATGGGGGTACTTATTCTTGTGACAACTGTTTAAAAAGGAAAGTCCCTCACAATGGTAAGAAATCCTCTGTACTACATGACAAGAAGTGAAATCACCCAAGTAAGAAAAAATAATGTCCTACTCTATCCAAAACAATTTTTTTTATATATGGCTTTAGATATAATTTAACACTTTCCATGTTAGATGAAAATCTTTTGATATACTGTTCATGCGAAGTAAGGGAACACAAGCTCTGCCAATTCAAGGGCAGCAGTGGCATTGCTATGGGGGTGAGGGAGGTTGTGGACCGCTCCCGGGTGACACCCACCATAGGGGTGACACCAGGACCGATGCTACCATAAGCGAGAGCTGGCCGCCAGTGGGCAGACGTGGCTTATCAGAGGTACAGGCGGCAGAAGCAGCCCGTGCCGTATCTCTGCTCTGCCTCGCTCCAACTCCCTCAGTAATTACTAAGGGCAGATAGTAGGACTCTGCCAGGGACTGAGAGAGCCAACTTGCTTGGGAGTTGGGCTGTAAGTGCTAAATATCCTGTCTTTTCACTACTGCCAGCCCATCTGTCAGTCCACCCCTGTCCAATCCCACACTTTGCCTCCCATTTGTGTCCACCCAACGCCACCCACACTCCAACTCCCTGCATGCAATGGTTGCAGTGTGCTATGAAAGGGGTTCTGTGAGAAGCTGGGTGGAAGATCTAAAACACTGGCTGATATAGCTGCCTAAGCCATCTAAGGGAAACCAGCCTGAGTGAGGAAAGGCATGATTGGTGGGTGAGTCTTTTACACACAACAACCCCCCTGTCTCCCCCCCCCCCACACACTACCTTTTGCTCTGCCCCTTTTACCTCCCGATCTCCTTTCTCTCTCCCCTTCTCACCTCCCCACACTCTCTCTCCTCTTTCATCCCCCTTTCTTTCCCCCCACCCTCCTCTTTTCATCTCTCCCCTCTTCTGCTCCACCCTCTCTTTCTCCCCTCCTCCCTCTGTCATCCCTTTTCTCTCTTTCTTTCCCTCACCCTCTTATCTCCTCTCCCTCTCTTTCTTCCCCCGATTCCCCCCTCCCTTTCTTTCTCTCTCACTCCCCTTCCTCTTCTTGCTCTCTCCCCCCATTTCTCCCTTTCTCTCCTCTCACTCTTCCCTTTCTCTCTCTCTCCCTTCACACTCTCCACCCTCTTGCCCCCCTGTCCTATTTCCTACCACCTTTCTGTCTCCCCTCTTAAGCCCCCCTTTCTGCCTCTCAATTTTTTCTCTCCCTCTCCTTTCCTCCTGGGTACGCTACAATCTCTCCCTCTTTCCTCTGTCCCTCTTTTTTTTCCTCCCTCTCATCCTTCTTGCTCGCCTCCTCCTCCCCCTTTTTTCTTAGCTTTTTCTCCTCCGCCAACTCTTTTTTCCCCTTTCTCTCTCTCACCCATATCTCTCTTCTCATTATATACATACACGTGTGTACCCTAATGACAACATACTGTACATTATATACAGACCAGTGTCATGGTACATACTGGTCTGTAATTAATGTGCAGTATAGTGTCATCAGGATACAGACTGGTCTGTATATAATGTACAGTATGGTGTCATCAGGGTACAGACTGGTCTGTATATAATGTACATTATGGTGACATCAGGGTACAGACTGGTCTGTATATATTGTACAGTATGGTGTCATCAGGGTACACACTGGTCTTTATATAATGTACAGTATGGTGTCATCAGGGTACAGACTGGTCTGTATATAATGTACAGTATAGTGTGATCAGGGTACACATTGGTCTGTGTATAATGTACAGTATGGTGTCATCAGTGTACAGACGGTCTTTATATAATGTACGTTATGGTCTCATCAGGGTACATACTGGTCTGTAAATAATGTACAGTGTAGTGTCATCAAGGTACACACTGGTCTGTATATAATGTACAGTATGGTATCATCAGGGTACACACTAGTCTGTATATAATGTACAGTATAGTGTCATCAGGGTACAGACTGGTCTATATATAATGTACAGTATGGTCTCATCAGGGTACATACTGGTCTGTATATAATGTACAGTATGGCGTCATCAGGGTACAGACTGGTCTTTATATCATGTACAGTATGGTGTCATCAGGGTACAGACTGGTCTATATATAATGTACAGTATGGTGTCATCAGGGTACATACTGGTCTGTATATAATGTACAGTATGGTGTCATCAGGGTACAGACTGGTCTATATATAATGTACAGTATGGTGTCATCAGGGTACATACTGGTCTGTATATTATAATGTACAGTATGGTGTCATTGGGGTTCACACTGGTCTGTATATAATGTACAGTATGGTGTCATCAGGGTACATACTGGTCTGTATATAATGTACAGTGTAGTGTCATCAAGGTACACACTGGTCTGTATATAATGTACAGTATGGTATCATCAGGGTACACACTAGTCTGTATATAATGTACAGTATAGTGTCATCAGGGTACACACTGGTCTGTATATAATGTACAGTATGGTGTCATCATGGTACAGACTGGTCTGTATATAATGTACAGTATGGTCTCATCAGGGTACAGACTCGTCTGTATATAAAATACAGCATGGTCTCATCAGGGTACAGACTGGTCTTTATATAATGTACCGTATGGTGTCATCAGGGTAAAGACTGATCTGTATATAATGTACAGTATGGTGTCATCAGGGTACAGACTGGTCTATATATAATGTACAGTATGGTCTCATCAGGGTACATACTGGTCTGTATATAATGTACAGTATGGTGTCATCAGGGTACAGACTGGTCTATATATAATGTACAGTATGGTGTCATCAGGGTACATACTGGTCTGTATATAATGTACAGTATGGTATCATCAGGGTACAGACTGGTCTATATATAATGTACAGTATGGTGTCATCAGGGTACATACTGGTCTGTATATAATGTACAGTATGGTGTCATTGGGGTTCACACTGGTCTGTATATAATGTACAGTATGGTGTCATCAGGGTACATACTGGTCTGTATATAATGTACAGTGTAGTGTCATCAAGGTACACACTGGTCTGTATATAATGTACAGTATGGTATCATCAGGGTACACACTAGTCTGTATATAATGTACAGTATAGTGTCATCAGGGTACACACTGGTCTGTATATAATGTACAGTATGGTGTCATCATGGTACAGACTGGTCTGTATATAATGTACAGTATGGTCTCATCAGGGTACAGACTTGTCTGTATATAAAATACAGCATGGTCTCATCAGGGTACAGACTGGTCTTTATATAATGTACCGTATGGTGTCATCAGGGTAAAGACTGATCTGTATATAATGTACAGTATGGTGTCATCAGGGTACAGACTGGTCTATATATAATGTACAGTATGGTCTCATCAGGGTACATACTGGTCTGTATATAATGTACAGTATGGTGTCATCAGGGTACAGACTGGTCTATATATAATGTACAGTATGGTGTCATCAGGGTACATGATCCAGGGCACGTGTTTAGAAATGTCCCTGCACAACATGAGATTACTCTCAGAAAAAAAGTAATTTAATACTGCTTGCGGCTTTAATGTAATGTTTGGTCCCTGCAATATGGATAAAAATCATTGAGAAAAATAGCATGAGTTTCCCCGCCACCACTCCCAACAGGTCATTACAAGACCCAGTGCCGATCCTGACCTCCCTGGGGCCCTAAGCAAAATTACATGGCACATTAAAAATGAGAAGCGGGGGGGCTTTGACGACAGTGACATGTCACATTAAAGAAAGTTGAGAAGCCGGGGGAGGGGGTGTTCTTCTGCTGTCGGAAATGACTCAGCCAGCGAGTTTAGAAGCGGGGTGAGGGGGCAAAAATGACTTCTCACCAGGCAGGGCCTCTAGTAATTTGGGGGGCCCTTCGCAGCTTTCCAGGGCCCTAAGCGGCTTGCATAGTGAGCCTATAGGGAGGATCGGCCCTGACAAGACCCTTTGGCCCTATATACTTTGATAATATAATTGGAGCTCAGCAAAGAGCCACATGCAAATAATTGCATCCAAAATACAGCACACATGCAGTAAGAGCGACTGCGTTTATGGGCAAAAAAACAGCACACGTGCAGTAAGAACAAATGCGTTTATGTGCAATTAAATAGCCCACGTGCAGTAACAGCAACTGCGTTTATGTGCAATTCAAAAACCCACGTGCAGTAACAGTAACTGCGTTTATGTGCAATTAAATAGCCCACGTGCAGTAACAGCTAATGCGTTTATGGGCAAAAAACAGCACACGTGCAGTAAGAGCGACTGCGTTTATGGGCAAAAAAACAGCAAACGTGCAGTAAGATCGACTGCGTTTATGTGCAATTAAATAGCCCACGTGCAGTAACAGCAACTGCGTTTATGTGCAATTAAATAGCCCACGTGCAGTAACAGCAACTGCGTTTATGTGCAATTAAATAGCCCACGTGCAGTAACAGCTAATGCGTTTATGTGCAATTAAATAGCACACGTGCACTAACAGCAACTGTGTTTATGTGCAATCAAATAGCCCACGTGCAGTAACAACAACTGCGTTTATGTGCAATTAAATAGCACACGTGCAGTAAGAGCGACTGCGTTTATGGGCAAAAAACAGCACACGTGCAGAAAGAGCGACTGCGTTTATGGGCAAAAAAACAGCACACGTGCAGTAAGAGCGAACTGCGTTTATGGGCAAAAAAAAGCACACGTGCAGTAAGAGCGACTGCGTTTATGTGCAATTAAATAGCCCACGTGCAGTAACAGCAACTGCGTTTATGTGCAAATAAATAGCACACGTGCAGTAACAGCTAATGCGTTTATGTGCAATTAAATAGCACACGTGCAGTAACAGCAACTGCGTTTATGTGCAATTAAATAGCACACGTGCAGTAACAGCAAATGCGTTTATGTGCAAATAAATAGCACACATGCAGTAACAGCTAATGCATTTATGTGCAATTAAATAGCCCACGTGCAGTAACAGCAACTGCGTTTATGTGCAAATAAATAGCACATGTGCAGTAACAGCTAATGCATTTATGTGCAATTAAATAGCACACGTGCAGTAACAGCAACTGCGTTTATGTGCAATTAAATAGCACACAAGCAGTAACAGCAACTGCATGTATATGCAATTAAATAGCACATGTGCACTAGCAGCAACTGCGTTTAAGTGCAAATAAATAGCACACATGCAGTAACAGCTAATGCGTTTATGTGCAATTAAATAGCACACGTGCAGTAACAGCAACTGCGTTTATGTGCAATTAAATAGCACACATGCAGTAACAGCAACTGCATGTATATGCAATTAAATAGCACACGTGCACTAACAGCAACTGCGTTTATGTGCAATTAAATAGCACACGTGCAGTAACAGCTAATGCGTTTATGTGCAATTAAATAGCACACGTGCAGTAACAGCAACTGCGTTTATGTGCAATTAAATAGCACACGTCAACTAACACTGAGTACTATGTTTAGGTGTAAACTAAACAGCATGCAGGCAATACAACGCGTTAGAGCACTGCAGCTAGCACAATCTACTGCCTAACAAATAGGAATAGCTGATCTAGCTAAGCTATACAGTGTATAAATATATGTACAACGCCTAGGATGTATATATATCCTCTACACACTGTAAATTTAACTAAACTGACTAGCCTGCCTGGTCTATCTATCTATTTATCTATCTATCTATCTATCTGGTAGAAAAGACACTGGGGCTGATTTACTATGCTCTATGCGCTGCGCTGGTTCATGCCTTAATTAGTGCGCCGGGTGAAGCCTTAATTAGGCGCATGAACCAGCGTAGCAGCCGGCGCATTGAAAGTAATATGTAAAGCCGCGCCGATCTCCCTATAGAAGTCTATGGGAGAATTCAAAAGTGTTATTATTAAAGGCTAATCTGCAAGTTTTGTCCTAAAAAGTGTTTGGGGACCTCAGTCCTGCCCCAGGGGACATGTATCAATGTTTTTTTTTTTTTTAAAACGGACGTTTTTTTGGGAGCAGTGAAATTAATAATTCTTAAAGTGAAACAATAAAAGTGAAATATTCCTTTAAATTTCGTACCTAGGGGGGGTGTAATGTCAGCATGTGAAATAGCGCATTTTTCCCGCACTTAGAACTGCCCCTGCACAAAGTGACATTCAGAAGGAAAAAAAGCCATTTAAAATTCACACGCGGCTATAATGAATTGTCGGCTCTGACAATTCTGACAGGATTAATTCATAAAACAAACACAAAAATGTGTAGGGGTTCCCCCAAATTAAATTACCAGGCCCTTCAGGTCTGGAATGGATATTAAGGGGAACCCCGCCGTAAAAAAAAAAAAAAAAAGACGTGCGGTTCCCGGCAAATATCCATTCCAGGCCCTTCAGGTCTGGTGCGGATTTTAAGGGGAACTCCACCCCAAATTTAAAAAAAAAATGGCGTGGAGTCCCCCTAAAAATCCACACCAGACCCTTATCCGAGCACGTTGACCTGGCCGGCCGCAGAAAAGAGGGGGGGACAGAGTGCGGCCCCCCTCTCCTGAACCGCACCAGGCCACATGCCCTCAACATGGGGAGGATGTCCCCATGTTGATGGGGACAAGGGCCTCATCCCCACAACCCTTGCCCGGTGGTTGTGGGGGTCTGCGGGCGGGGGGCTTATCAGAATCTGGAAGACCCCTTTAACAAAGGGGTCCCCCAGATCCCGGCCCCCCCCCTGTGTGAAATGGTAATGGGGTACATTGTACCTCTACCATTTCACCCCAAAAAAAATGTCAAAGTGTTAAAAATGACAGTAGCCGGTTTTTGACAAATCTTTTAATAAAATCTTCTTTTCTTCTTCCATTCGGGTTTCTTCCGCTGCTTCTTTCTTGGGTCTTCTCGTCCACATCTTGCCCGATGTCTTCTTCTATCTTCTCCGTCCGTCCTTCAGCCTCCTCGTCTGCCCGGTGTCTTCTCCTATCTTCTTCTCCTTCAGCCTCCTCGTCTGCCCGGTGTCTTCTCCGTCCGTCCTTCAGCCTTGTCGTCTGCCCGGTGTCTTCTCCTATCTTCTTCTCCTTCCGTCGGCCTCCTCGTCCGCATCTTGTGTGTTCTCCTGTCTCCTTCTCGGTCCGCCAGCGCTTGAATTTGAATTGGCCGCCGTGTTCCGCTCCTGGGACCCGCCCCCCTCTGACGCCACAAGTAAACTCCTTAGAAGGTCATGTGCGTCAGAGGGGGGTGGGGTCACAGAGCGTCACACGGCGGGGGAATTCGATTTGAAGCGCGACGTCCGGAGAAGAAAAACCCGCCGCAGCTTCCAATTGAAGTTCCCGCCGTGTCACACTCATGTGACCCGCCCCCCTCTGACGCACATATGCCACACGCTGACTTTCAGATGAGTTAACCTGTGGCGTCAGAGGGGGGCGGGTCCCAGGAGCGGGAACACGGCGGGATCTTCAATTTCAAGCGCAGCACCCAGAAGATCAAGAAGATGTGGACGAGAAGGTCGACGGACAGAGAAGAAGATGGGAGAAGACGGCAAGATGTGGACGAGAAGACCCAAGAAAGAAGCAGAGGAAGAATGAAAGAAGAAGAAGGAACCGCGGAAAGAAGATTTTATTAAAGGAATTGTCAAAAACCGGCTACTGTAATTTTTCACACTTTTGTCACTTTTTTTTTGTAAAATGGTAGGGGTACAATGTACCCCATTACCATTTCACACAGGGGGGGCCGGGATCTGGGGGTCCCCTTTGTTAAAGGGGTCTTCCAGATTCTGATAAGCCCCCCGCCCGCAGACCCCCACAACCACCGGGCAAGGGTTGTGGGGATGAGGCCCTTGTCCCCATCAACATGGGGACATCCTCCCCATGTTGAGGGCATGTGGCCTGGTGCGGTTCAGGAGAGGGGGGGGCCGCACTCTGTCCCCCCCTCTTTTCTGCGGCCGGCTAGGTCAACGTGCTCGGATAAGGGTCTGGTGTGGATTTTTAGGGGGACTCCACGCCATTTTTTTTTTAATTTGGGGTGGAGTTCCCCTTAAAATCCACACCAGACCTGAAGGGCCTGGTATGGATATTTGGGGGGACCCCACGCCATTTTTTTGGGGGGGTTTTACGGCGGGGTTCCCCTTAATATCCATTCCAGACCTGAAGGGCCTGGTAATTTAATTTGGGGGGACCCCCATACATTTTTTGTTTTTGTTTTAATGAGCAATGACTATTCTTTATAGCCATGAGTACTTTAAACGTACTTTTTTTTACTTCAGAAATTACATCTTGTACAGGGACAGTTCTAAGCACGGGAAACATGCGTGTAAACCCCCTCCCCCCCTGTATGAAATTTAAAGGAATATTTCACTTTTATTATTTCACTTTAACCACTTGTAAACATCCCTTGTAATAGGACTAGTGTGTGACAGGTCCTCTTTATGGAGAGAGGCGGGGTCAATAAGGCTGGAAAGCATGGTATTGGAGAAAAAAAAAGATCTCATGCTTTCAGCTGCAATCATGTTCGTTCATCACAGTGGTGTAGTGTATAGCACTTTGACCTAGCAGCAAAAGGGTCGCTGGTTCGAATCCCGCCCGTGACACCATCTGCATGGAGTTTGCATGTTCTCCCTGTGCCTGCGTGGGTTTCCTCCCACACTATAAAAACATGCTGTAAATCGGATCCGGTCTAAATAAGCCCTAATATGCAGTAGTATATTTAGGTTTTGTGCTGCCCTAGGCCTGACTACATTTCTGCACCTCCTAATAGAAAAATGACCCACCCCTTCCTGTCAAAGCCACACCCTGTTTTTGTATCACCCGCCCAGGAATTTTCAGGGCACACACTAGTTCTGGGGGGGGGAGGGGGTTACTGGGGGGGGAGGGGGTTACTGCCCCGCCTCTGCACTGCCTCCTGGCATGGTGGCCATCTGTAAGCCAGAGGGGCCCCATAATCTTCTATTGCCCGGGGGCCCCATGAGTTGTCAGTCCGCCCCTGGTTCTAGTTTAAGCACAAATTTCATAGAGTTTTATTGAGAGGTCTAAGAAAATATAACCATGCCAATAGGCCAGGATACAGCGTGGCTAATATGTATGAATGTGTGTGTTAGAGCACCCCCACCCAATGTTAACTAAAAAATTATTAATTTGCAAATAAGTATTATCTACTAATTTTTTTGGGGATGTCTGCACCCCTGATAGTGACAACATTTGTGAGGTGTCTTCACCCTTTCTAATTCATTCACTTCCTGTCACATAGCCAAACAGGAAGTGAGGGTAAAACCTTACTAATATCTTTTCTTGGGGACACAGAGATCAATCTAAATAGTTTCCCATTATGTAAATTGCACTCTAGCATTTTGCTGTGTACACCCCAAATTATTAGGGATCTTGGACTTTGGGGTCCATTTACTAAAGGCAAATCCACTTTGCACTACAAGTGCAAAGCAAGGAAGAAAGAAAACAAAACAACTTTGCTTCTACAGGATTGGATGTTAAAACCATCAGTGCTTCCTCTCTGATTTTCAGCAACTATGCTTGTACTGCAGAGTGGCTTTGCCTTTACTAAACCCCAAACTAAATAATCATTTGGGGCAGGGATCCTCAAACTACGGCCCTCCAGCTGTTGTAGAACTACACATCCCATGAGGCCTTGTAATGCACTGACATTCACAGACATGACTAGGCATGATGGGAATTGTAGTTCCTGAACAACTGGAGGGCCGTAGTTTGAAGACCCATGATTTGGGGTGTACACAGTAGTGCTGGAGTGCAATTTGCTTAATGGGGACACTAGTTAGATTGACCTGTGTCCCCAAGAAATGACACTGGTAGGGTTTTAACCTCACTTCCTGTTCAGCTGTGTGACAGGAAGTGAAGCCAATTTTAAGAAAAGGGACACAAAGCTCAACCCAAAAAAAAAATCACAAAGCAGGGGTTCTAACACTCACTTGGCTTCCCTCAAACACCCACAATTTGAATAGGATTGCCTTGCGCTAGATTTAAGCACAGTGCTGTAAATCAGCACGTCAAGCCTGTCCACCAATAGCGACCCCCCCCCCCCCCCCACACAGGCCATGTTTGCAGGTTTTCCTTCATCTTGCACATGTGCTTTAAAAGACAGTCTGGACAGCAATTCTTGATAAGAGAAATCCACAAAACATGTCCTGTCAGGGGTACTTGAGGGCTGAGGACCACTGCAGAAAAAAGAAAATACTTACCACTTTGTCTTTAAAGTCATGGAGAATAAACATGGCAAACATTTCATGATTACACACCAGGAAAGAAGCTTAGACAAAAATCACACATAATTTGTTAGGCCCAAATCGATTTCAGCTGCAGCTGTCAACATATGTAGCATGAAAAAGTAACAAAAGACAAACTTAAAAATTTTAAAGTAATTTTTATTGGTCAACAAAACAAGGAAAGCAAAAAAAGACATACAAACAAACACAAACAAAAATAAGAAAGGAGACACAAAGCAGCGCCTTCTGAGCGTAGCAAGTGTGTTTAATATTGGAAATGTATTAAAACATATAGATCACCTACTCACATGTCTGATGTAGGTAAAAGCATAGTCAATTTTAAAGGGTTCATCCGCGGGGGTCCCGGAGAAGACGAGATGTCCTCATGCTAGCATGCAGTGTCCTGGTCCGTACTGCAGCGGCGATGGGAACCAAAAGCGCCCTCGGAACTGAAGTGTGCGGTACAGGTCTCCACTGTGTGCTGCTGTTGCTGCCGACTTCACATCCGGGCGCGGGAGGTGCACGCGTTCGAGGCTTTCAAGTCTCTTCTTCAGGCATAGTGGTGGCCATCTTTCCGGAGCACAATATAAATAAAGGAAAGACCGCCCTGAATACTCCAATTGGCCAGATCTTAATTACGGAACATCTAATGCCCCCCACGAGACTTATATACAGAGAGAGAAATACCGTTAAAAATTGGAATAAAATACATTTATATAAAAATATCAATTGATTAAAACCACAAACAGCGGGGGTTTACCTGAATAATCATAAAGATGGAAGCTCTATAGGCATACAGTGATAATGTCTAATAAAATCAACTCAATGGCAAATGAATATTCCCAAAAAAGGGTTATGGGTAGATAATATTAATAAGATGTAATAATAAACATAAGAAAAAACAAAATTGCTGCACCAAAAACTACCGCTGTATTAACCTCCCTCATACACACAGCACATAGAAGTATGACCTATATACTGCCTGAATAAGGACTACATATAGTAATTTATATATATTTAGGAGGAAAAAATTACTAAGAAATATTAAATTTCAATATCAGAAATACATTTCAAAAATCTAAATAACCATAGCTTTAACATCTTCACACATTTTTCATAAAATAAGGCCACATAGACAAATACATCAAAGTGAACATCATTTAAAAATAAACCAAAACCATTGGCAAAATAAAACAAAAACCATGCAACAAACCACATTTGTGTTTAGCAACAGCATTTCTGCCAGCCTGCCCCTTCTGAGGGCAGCTGAGGAATGATCGATCCCTGCTTTTTATAACAGTGCTAGTAATGAAGCAATTGAAATCACATGAACAAATTGCAGTCTCTAGTTTGGGTGAGCTTGTAATTGCGCACACCTGGTATTAACCCAAACCACGCTCTATGAGCATCCAAGTGTTTTTCACCTTTTAAAAAGAAAGGATATTTTTTTTCTAAGTGTTTGAGCATGCTCAGTTCATCACACATGTAGGAACCAAGCTGCAATGGCATGAGAGCTTTTTTTTTTTTTTTTTTTTCCTGATCTGATGCTTTCCAGCCTGAAGGGGAGGTGTTAAAGACAGAAGTAAACATGCACATTTAATAATCTATTTGTGGGAAAAAAAAGGTTGCCAATTTTGTTTGGGAGCCACGTCGCACGACTTCGCAATTGTCAGTTAAAGCGACGCCGTGCCGAATCACAAAAACTGGCCCGGTCATTGACCAGCAATATGGTCCGGGCTCAAGTGGTTAAAAATTCACAAAACACTAAAGTTAGCCCAATTTTTGTTGATAATGTGAAAGATGATGTTACACCGAGTAAATAGATACCTTACATGTCACGCTTTACTATTGCAAACACGCCTGGAATGGGGCCAAAATTCAGTACTTGAAATTCCCCATAGGCGACCTTTTTTTTTCCCACAAAGAGAGCTTTATTTTGGTGGTATTTGATCACCTCTGCGTTTTTTGAATTTTTCGAGCTATAACCAAAAATAGAGCGACAATTTAAAAAACCAAAAAGAGTAATTTTGACTTTTTGCTATAATAAATATCCCCTAAAATATATATTCTAAAAAATAAATAAATCCCTCAGTTTAGGCCAATACATATTCTACATCTTTTTGGTTCCCAAAAACTCGCAATTAGCGTTTATTGATTGGTTTTGGCAAAAGTCTCCAAAATATGGCATTTTTGTTGTATTTTTTATTTAACAAGTTATTGCGGCGATCAGCGATTTTTATCGGTACTGCGACATTATGGCGGACACATCAGACACTTTTTTGGAACCATTGGCATTTTTCTAGCGATCAGTGCTCTAAAAATGCATTGCTTACTCTAAAAATGCCACTGGCAGGGAAGGGGTTAACACTAGGTGCGAGGGAGGGGTTAAATATGTTCCCTGGGTGTGTTCTAACTGAAGGGGGGGGGGACTGACATGGGTAAATGACAGATCGCTGTTCATGAAGGGGAACTCCAGACCAAAAAAAAAAATGTGGGTTCCCCTTCAGGTGCATACCAGGCTCTTAGGCTTGGTCTGGAACATAAGGGGTTAAACCCGCACCGAAAACCAGCGTGGGGTTCCCCCCAAGATCCAAACCAAGCCCTCATCCCAGGCACGCAGTCTGGCCGGACAGGAATGGGGGCGGGGATGAGCGAGCGCCCCCCCTCCTGAGCCGTACCGGACCGCATGCCCTCAACATGGGGGAGTGTGTGCTGTGGGGGAGGGGGGCACTGCCCCCCCACAGCACTCTTGTCCCCATGTCGATAGGGACAAGAGCCTCTTCCCGACAACCCTGGCCGTTGGTTGTCGGGGTATGCGGGCGGGGGGCTTATCAGAATCTGAGAGGCCCCTTTAATAAGGTGGCCCCCAGATTCCGGCCCCCCACCCTATGTGAAGGAGTATGGGGGTACATCGTACCCCTACCCATTCACCTGGGGAAAAAAATGTAAAGAAATAAAACACCACACATGAATAAATTAATTTATTAGTCTGCTGGGGGTCTTCTGCCGGGGCCCCCCACCACCACCCCATTAGGCCCCGGGCTTCGCCGTCTTTCACCGGGACCCCCTTCACCAGTGAGGCTCCTTGCCTTTGGGGGAGGGTCCCGGGCTTCGACGGTTTCTGTGGGGGGGGTGCACTTGCACCCCACCCCCGTCTTCAGGCCGTAATTCACCGGGACCCCCTTCACCAGTGAGGCTCCTGCCTTTGGGGGAGGGTCCCGGGCTTCTACGGTGTTTTCCGCCGGGGGGCGACACCCACGGGCTTCTGCGATGCCTTCCGCTTCTACCTGTCTCCTCCGCGGAGCACGGGGCTTGTCTCCGCTGTCTTCTCCCTTCTCTTCCATTCGATGTTGACATGACGAGGTCCAGCGCTGGAATGCCATCTGAGCAGCGGGCATGGACTTATATAGGGCAATGCCACCATGTGACCTCAACCCATGTGACATCACATTCCCATCATGCCCAGGGAATGTGATGTCACATGGGTTGAGGTCACATGGTGGCATTACCCTATATAAGTCCATGCCCGCCGCTGACACGGCATGTCAGCGCGGAACCTCGTCGTGTCAACATCCTATGGAAGAGAAGGGAGAGGACAGCGCAGACAAGCCCTGTGCTCCCGGAGGAGACAGGCAGAAGAAGGAAGAGAGAAGAAAGAAGACGGAAGAAAGCCCTGGCTCCACGGGGGAGCCAGGCAGAAGAGGGAGCAGAGAAAAGACCTGGGAGTTGGCGCACCCCCGGCAGAAGACCAGGAAGACCGGAACCCTGGCGGAAGGCACCGGAAAGACCGGGGGATAGGCGCCATCCCCCGGCAGAAGACCCCGAAGTCCGGATGCCCCCCCTAATGTAAAAGAGCTTAAATGGGGTGGGGGCATCCGGCAGAAGGCTCCGGAGAGGACCGAGGGATGGCGCCCTCCCCCGGCAGAAATCACCGAAGCCCAGGGTCCCGGCAGAAGATCGGGAAAGAAGAAACCCCCCCTTGTAAGAGAGCTAAAGAAGAAAGGGGGGGCTCCGGAGCAGATTAATAAAATATTTTATTGTGTGGTGTTTTATTTTACTTTACACTTTCCCCCATGTGAATGGGTAGAGGTACGATGTACCCCATACTCATTCACATAGGGTGGGGGGCCGGTATCTGGGGGCCCCCTTATTAAAGGGAGCTCGCAGATTCCGATTAGCCCCGCCCGCATACCCCGACAACCAATGGCAAGGGTTGTCGGGAAGAGGCTCTTGTCCCTATCGACATGGGGACAAGAGTGCTGTGGGGTGGGGGGGCAGTGCCCCCTCCCCCACAGCACACACTCCCTCATGTTGAGGGCATGCGGTCTGGTACGGCTCAGGAGGGGGGGGCGCTCGTCCCCACCCCCATTCCTGTCCGGGCCAGACTGCGTGCTTGGGATGAGGGATTGGTTTGGATCTGGGGGGGGGAACCCCGCGCTGAATCGGCGCGGGTTTAACCCCTCTTGTTCCGGACCAAGCCTAAGAGCCTAATGTAGCCCTGAAGGGGGACCCGCGCCGATTTCAAGTTTGAAATTTGGCGCGGAGTTCCCCTTCATGGCTGAAAACAGCTCGGAGATTCCCGTGCGCCGCGTCACGCAGCGCATTCACGGGTACGCCGCTTGGTATTTACCAAGATTTTCACGGCGTACTGACAAGGCGCACGGGAAGCGCCGAAATTTCTCTCTGCGCATGCCCAGTATGCAAATGAACCTCCCGAGGTTCAGGCGCACTGTGCAAGCGTACGGGGATCTGTTTTAAAAAAACACTTTCCCTTTCAATTCGGCCCGCCAAACACATTCAAACACATGTCACTTCACTTCCCCTGCATCCCCCCACCTCCCCCCTAATAAACTCCCGCCCAAACCCCCACAATTTACATTTCAATGTGCCGTGCGCCAGATCTGTACTGGTGCACAATGCACCCTCTCCTGGGCGCACGGAGCACATTAGTAACTAGGGAAATACACTGCACTAGCAGCGTATTTCTTTAGTAAATGACCAAATGGCTGCTACTCCTGCTTTTACTCCATGAGTCATGGAGTAAAGGCTTGGTAAATCAGCCCCACTGTGTCTCTCTCTATCTCTCTCTCTCTAACTGACTGACTGACTTATTTTCTTTAACAACGCCATAACAAGTGTGTTGTGGCTTTGTTAAAGAAAATAAGTCAGTCAGTCAGTGACACACGGCTGCCTTGCAGGTGGCCTTATATAGTGTGGGGCGTGTACTAAACCCCCTGAGCCATAATTGGCCAAAGCCACCCTGGCTTTGGCCAATTATGGTTCTTTGTTTTTTGCGCGCTGTGATTGGCCAAGCATGCAGGGTCATGGTGCATGCTTGACCAATCATCAGCGCGCAATGCCGCAGTGAATTATGGGCCGTTGCGCGTCATTCGAATTTGGTGCGAACGACCCGTTTTGTTCGAAATTTGTCGAACGTACGAACAGACAATGTTCGAGTCGAACATAAGTTTGAATCGAACACAAAGCTCATCCCTACTGGTCTGTATATAATATACAATATGCTGTCAGGCTACAGACTGGTCTGTATATAATGTACAGTATGGTGTCATCAGGGTACTAGTGTTGCTCACGAATATTCGCATTGCGAATATTCGACTCGAATATAGCATATTCGAGAAATCGCGCTATATTTCGAATTTCGCGGTGAATATTCGCAATTCCGAATATTCGCATTTTTTCAATTTGATTTTTAAAACAGATCACATCCTATCGACGTCTAAAAGCATTGCTGGTATGATTAGAGACCCTGGGCCGAGTAGCTAAGCTGAGGCGATCCTTTTATGTTGCCAAATTGAAAAAAAAAAAATTGCGATTTTTCGCTATTGCGAATGCGAAAATGATTGCGAATTTTCGATAACTGTGGTAGGAGAACTCTGATTGTCTCTGATGCAAAAGAAAAGGGGGGGGCTTTGTGTATGTTTCTGTTATGAATATTTGTATGTTTGATATTATTTTTTTTTGTAAGAAGGAAAAAATTGCGCATACCTTAAAAAAAGGGGAGAATACAGCAGCAACTCAAAAATGTTATACAACATAATTTAATACAAGACAGAAAATGGAGTCGCTCTACAAGAATAAAAAATATGTCTAGTGACAAGACATGTGGGCAAATTATAAAATAAGCAAGCGCAAATAACTTGTGAAATACACAGTGAAACAAATATATAAAGAAATATAGTCCCAATAATAGAAAAATAATCTTTCATAAAAATGTCTTTGATATGTGAAGTGAAAAAAAGTCCAAACGGCTGTGACAGATGGATAGAGTAAAGAATCACCACCAATGCAAAACACTTTTTATTTTCTATTGTAAAATATCAAGAATATTCTGAGCCAATCAGAGTGCTCCTTCCGCATTTGCCGAATATTCGCAATTATTTTGTATTGTAAAATATCACGAATATTCTGAGCCAATCAGAGTGCTCCTACAGCATTTGTCGAAATTGCGCAGTAAATATCGCATTCGCATGTTGCGATATTTCGATAAAATATCACGAATATTCTGAGCCAATCAGAGCGCTCCTCCAGCATTTCTCGAAATTGCGCAATAAATATCACATTCGCATGTTGCGATATTTCGATAAAATATCACGAATATTCTGAGCCAATCAGAGCGCTCCTCCAGCATTTCTCGAAATTGCGCAATAAATATCGCATTCGCATGTTGCGATATTTCGATAAAATATCACGAATATTCTGAGCCAATCAGAGTGCTCCTACCGCAGTTATCAAAAAATCGCAATTATTTTCGCATTCGCAATAGCGAAAAATCGCAATCATTTAATTTCGATAAAATATCACGAATATTCGAATTTAGCGAATATATCTCGAATATTCGAATATATATTCGAGATATATCGCGAAATCGAATATGGCATATTCTGCTCAACACTACAGGGTACATACTGGTCTGTATATAATATACAATATGCTGTCAGGCTACAGACTGGTCTGTATGAAATGTACAGTATGGTGTACATATAATGAACAGTCTGTATCCTGATGGCACCATACTGTGAATTATATACAGACACCGTACTGTACATTATGTACAGACCAGTGTATATATCATACAGAATGGTGTCGGAGGTGACACCATGTTTTACCGCACTAGGTGGCACCAATCCCAGTGACACCACTGAAGGGTACCAGCACATTTTATGAACTATGTACCACCCAATATACTTCCTTTTCTTAGCGGCACTGAGCCTTACAAACTTTTTGCACTGAACCCTGTTTTTTATTGAGTTATTGACTAATTCAGCAGCAATAATGTAAAATACTGATTGAAATAGAATATGCTTAACATTCTTTTCCTAGGATTGGAATCAAAACATCAAAACTAAACAAATTACACACAGTCTGTCAAAAATCAATACCATAATTACATTTCAGTGCCTATTATATACAGCTCTACGTCTACAATAACAACTTCACAAACACGATAAAATGTTTCATAGATCAAAAACAATTCAGTATTCTTAGCACAATTATTGAGATGTACAACATAACATTATTTGTCTAGAAATACACCACAATATATGATAAATTCTATAATAATAGTAACAACAAACACATGAGCGCTACCTATGTGAAACTAAATCTAATTGTGGAGGGGTTGCTAATCCCTATGACTTTTTTTAAGACGATGCATTGAAATTTTACAGACAAAGTACATTTATTACTGATACACCTGAAATATGACAGAAACTCCTTTTAAAATTGATTTTTAATAGATGAATATTGATATTTAAAGCGGGGGTTCACCCTAAAAAAAAATTCTAATACATGCACCGACCTAGGAGACCGACAGTATGCTGTTGTTTGTGGTTTTTTTTCCCAACATACCTGTATAGGGCTATTTTCGGCCCCCTGCTTTCCCTCGGGAGTGGGCGTTCCTAATCACAGGCTGTGATTGACGTGCTTCTGACCGGAGCATACTGCGCGTCACGAGTTGCCGAAAGAATCCAAACGTCGGTGCGCATGCGCCGTATAGAGCCGCACCGACGTTTGGCTTCTTTCGGCAACTCGTGACGCGCAGTATGCGCCGGTCGGAAGCATGTCAATCACAGCCTGTGATTAGGAACGCCTACTCCCGTGGGAAATATTGAGTGACAGGGGAGAAACTGCTGCTGAACTAAGGTAAGGATCGCCGATAAAAAAAAAAAAAACAATGGATTAATTATTGTCTCTGCCTGCTAGTTTAGTTGAGCCAAAGTCCAAATTTAGGGTGAACCTCCGCTTTAAGGAATATAAACAATATATAGACTATAACAATACCCATGCCTGGCTTTGCAATGAAAAAGTAAAAACAGCGTGATAAGGATGAGCATGACTAGGGTTATGAAAGACCTGCGGAAAGACCTGTGTACACCACCAGAAAATTGGTAGCAACTGCACTACGGCTGCACTGTATTGTGTACTGTGTACACCACCAGAAGTGTAGTAGAAGCAGTACACCACGGAATGCACTGTAGATACAGGCTACATTGGATGCAGGGTATATATATATATATATATATATATATATATATATATATATATATATATATATATTACTAGACAGATTGTGTGTGTGTATATATATATATATATATATAAAACAAATACAGGGCACTGGGATTGGCCAAAGCATGCAGTTCAGGTGCATGCTTTGGCCAATCAACATACAGCAATGCACTGAGATCTCGCAGTGCATTAAGGGGCGTTCCGCGGTGCTCGAATTTGCTGCGAATGCCCCATAATGTTCGTTCTTCCGCGAACAGACGAACACCTGATGTTCGGGTTGAACTTATGTTCGAGCCGAACATCAACCTCATCACTAAAACACAGCTTTAATTCAACCCAAGGAGTTCCTCAACTTCTGGAAACATCAGTAATTCCCGAGAGCAACGATCTTCAGATAGGATTTTAGACACATCCTCCATTAATAATGCCCTAGAATAGGGGTCTCCAAACAAAGTATTTTCTATAGGATTGCATTCAGCCCGCAGGTAGGGTCAACTTCCTGCTCTGATGGGGCATAATGTAAATAGGGTTCTAATAGGGACCTGAATGTAAGGGGGGTTCTGATGAAAACTGTTATGGGGACTTTAATGTAAGGGGGACTGTTAAGGCAGACTTTGATTTGGGGGATTTGCTAGTTTCCTTGATTTAAGGGAGGACACTGATGAGCCTTCTGATGTAAAGGGGAGCTCCTAAGGTGGACTTTGATGAAGGGGGTCTGTAGTAGAGTCTGATGTGCATCTGGGATGGCCCCTTCCTGGCCTGTTACACATTTGGAAGTTTTAGTTATTGGATTTTAATTATAAGTTAATTATATTATTTTATCTACTTGAAGGCTTTTGGACAGATTTCATAATTATGTAAGTTTCTAACATCAAGCCGGATGGGCATTTTTTTATTACATTTTTTATACATTTTAACCTCTTATGTGCTTTCTATCTTCAGATATCCCTGTGTGCTTCCCCTGAGGAAGCGAGTTTTTATCTCACGAAATGCGCATAGAATTTAAGCACAGACCATCTTGATTGATGGACAGCATCAGCTCAGTTGATGTCAGGTCTTTTTAAACTTTAAGGTTTTTGAATGACACTTGATGATGTTTTTTCACTGTTGGTATACATGTATAAGGATATGTGTTTTATAATATATGAATTTTTTCATGTAATACATTTTCTTATCTTTTACCTTGATGTTGTGTCTTGATAAAAGTCCCATGGGCTATAGATAGTTGTGGTGTATGTACTAATCAGGACTGAGACACAGCCAATACCCATTTCATACCAGATTCCTTTTATAATATGGAAATGCAATCATTTTAGTAAATATATACTGTTTAGTAAATATATACTGTTAAATACTGACTCCAAAGGCTGTCCAACCAGAAGATGGATTGGGGACAGTGGAAGAAGGGGGGGGGCAGAGAAGACAGAATCAAACAGCCTTTTTACACAATGCGAAGGATTAACCTCCTAGGTTCCACAGTGAGAATAATTAGCACACTTTACTGCATATACAGACTGATTTTACTGTTGTAGATTTAGTAGACATGTGCATTGGTTTTCGTCCGAATGCATTTTCGTCCGAATTTCGGGTATTTTCGTTATAGTTTTAACAAATGAAAACGAATGTGCAGAATCCGAAATCTGAAAGATCTGACATAAAAAAAATGCTTTATTTTCGTTTTCGTTGCTACAACAGTTCAATATAGATAGGAGATTAGACATGACGCTGACAATAGCGATCTGTGTCTATCGAACCTGTGGTCAAATGTGCCTAACCTTACCTCTTTAGTCCAAGATTATTCTACATAGAGAAGAAAGATTCGATATTATAGAGATAGGCCCGGATTCACAAAGCACTTGCGCCGACGTATCTCGAGATACGCCGCGTAAGTGCAAATATGTGCCGTCGTATCAATGCGCCTGACTCAGAAACTAAGATACGCCTGAAAATAGGCTTCATCCGACCGACGTAACTTGCCTACGCCGGCGTAGAGTGGGCGCATATTTACGCTGGACGTATTTGGCGCTCCCGTTGATTTTCTATTCACATATGCAAATGAGGGAGATACGCCGATTCACAAACGTGCGTCCGTCCGACTAATGTGCGCGTAAAGTCATACGTCCGGTGTAAAGTTATGCCCCATAAAGGAGGTGTAACTCAGCAGCATCCATGCAAAGGGCTGCACCAGGGAACACAAGCCAAAGTATTTTACAATGTTTACGTAGGACGTGAATATGACTAGGCGTAGGTTACGTTCACGCCGTAGGCAGTGATCCAACGTATCTTAGGCAGTTGTTCCGACGTGATTGTAAGCATACGCACTGAGATGCACCCACGGGACGGCGCATGCGCAATTGGGGATACGTATCTGTCTGGCGCTCGGCCCATCATTTGCATGGGGTCACGCCTCATTAGCATGGCTCACGCCCACTTCCACTTACGCCGACTTATGCCTTGGAAACCCAGCGCAGATTTGGGAGGAAGTGCTTTGTGAATTCAGTGCTTGCCTCTCTGCGCTGCGGCAGCGTAGCGTAAAGGAGATACGCTACAGTGGCATAAATATACGCCAGTGTCTGTAAATCCGGGCCATAGTGTTGGGGTAGGCATTCGACATAAATTACAAAGATTCGATGAAGCAGCGAAAAACATACTAGCGTTGAATCTGTCATTGAAGGCTTATGGTGTCTAAGAAGATTTGACAAGCAGCTAAACTGTACGACGCTGCAATCTTACATTTCCAGTCAAATGCTCGGCCCATAGGCTATAGAAGAATTTGAATGTTGGTTGACTAGTAATAATAATTTATAAAAATAATTATTATTAATGTCTTACAACATTAGAATTCTTCTATAGCTTGTAGGCGGAACATTCGACCGGAAATGTACAATTGCGGTGTCGTACAGTTTTGCTGTTCTTAGAACATTCGACGGACACCATAAGCCTTCAATGACAGATTACAACCTTAATTAATTTGGATTTTCGGACGAATGCATTTTTTAACTAAACTAAAGAAAAAAGCGAATTTCGGGAGTAACTAAATACATTTATTTTTCGGACGAAAACTAAATTCCAAAACAAAATATTTCAGTGTGCACGTCTAGGATTTGGTAACATTTTACCAATGTGTAATTGTCAACTTGAGATTATAAAAGGTGTACAAAACGAAAAAAAGGGGGGGAAACTATAGGTGAAACAAGTCTGTTTAATACAGTTGGGCTTCCATCAGTACACATTTACAGTTTTAATCAAGGACTGTGCCTCCATGGAGCAAATCAATGTAAACTTATTGGGCTGAAAATGAGATACCCAGTGGATTTAATAGGGCAATCCAGCAGTTATTAAACACAGACTTAGATTAGAATAAGCAAGATGGCATTTTGTGTTTAGAAGAAATTATTCTTATTCACAGAGCTCCATCTAAATGCCGTCACAGATTGTTAATGTCAAGAAAGATGCGCAAGATCTGTGTGTCCCTGTGAAGATTGATAAACATGATGCATGCCTCTGATAGTGGTTGTTACTTAGCATTTTGTCTTGTTTACGTGCTTTATTCGCTTTTAGGCAAATCATTGGGTGATAGCAGATTTGCTCAACTGAGTTAATGAACATTTACTGCTGACATTAAGGGTCAGTTTGTATGAATAGGAGGAAACATTTTAAAGTTTGAGGAAATAGGAATGCATTTTATTCTGAGTTCTATTAAGCTGTCAGCCCTAGATCTGTAAAAGAGTTTGAATTTATGGCCCACCTTAAACTTTGTGCGAAATACCTGCACAAATAAAAACACAAATACTACAGTTTTCTTTTTCATACTTTATTGGAAACTGGAATAGTATATTTAAATAATGATGAGCACAAGGCCCTCGGCTAATTAGGCAATTTGACATTTGTCCAACTACACAAGTATTAGACATTTTATTGCAGCATGGTTAGAAACTGCTTAAAAGAGCTTCTATATCAGATGTAGACTGTGAGGCCCCGTACACACGACCAGTTTCCTCGGCAGAATTCAGCTTCAGACCGAGTTTCTGGCTGAATTCTGCCGAGGAAACTGGTCGTGTGTACACTTTTGGCCGAGGAAGCCGACGAGGACCTCGGCGAGGAAATAGAGAACATGTTCTCTATTTCCTCGTTCTTCTATGGGAGCTCTCGGCCCGCCGAGGTCCTCGGCGGCTTCAGGGCTGAACTGGCCGAGGAACTCGACGTGTTTGGCACGTCGAGTTCCTCGGCCGTGTGTACGAGGCCTGAGGCCCTGTACACACGATCAGTCCAAACTGATGAAAACAGACTGAAGTTCAGTTTCATGAGTCCAAACCTACCGTGTGTATGGCCCATCATTGTTTTGTCCTTCAGACCAAAGTTTTAAAACTTGCTTTAAAATTGGACCGATGGACTGATGAACGATCGGTCAAAACCGATGGATAGTACACAAAAGCATCGGTTCAAAACCCGCGCATGCTCAGAATCAAGTCGACGCATGCTCAGAATCAAGTCGGCGCATGCTTGGAAGCATTGAACTTCGTTTTTTTAGCACGTTGTTGTGTTTTACGTCACCGCGTTGGAATCGGATTTTGAACTGATGATGTGTAGGCGCATCAGACCATCAGACCATCAGTCCATTAGACCATCAGACTTCAGCCTTCAGTCCGTTTTCATCAGTTTGGACTGATTGTGTGTACAAGGCCTAACTCAGAGTATATGAACAGCTTTAATCTATATTGAGATGAGATATCTCTATAGTGAAGTCAGTAGAATAGCCCAAATTAAAGTCTAAAAAGTGATTATTATTCATGAAGATAAAAGTGATCGAATATATCAACACAGCTTTACCTATTTCTTTTATCCCCCCTATTTTAGTATAGTAATTAGGCATCTTAACTTCCATAAGGGGCAGCTCCCCATAATTAGGCCATTAACCACTGATGTCAACGTAGATCACACATTTTACGTACTTATTGGCTTTGGTGCATTGCTGTAGACATTTCAGATACTGCAAACAAACTAGAAAAACACAATGCAGATATTATGTAATAAAAGCTGTATTTCAAATCAAGATTGAATTGACAAAGTGGCGAGCACAGAAACTAAAACCTTGCAGGGTCACAATTCAGGGCTCACTGCCAAAAAAACAGTATTAGCCTCCACTATCTGTTCATTTTTCCGCAGGGATATAGCAGTTTCTTGTGTTACAAAACGACTTTGGCGTCCAGCTGCTTTCATTATTTCTATGAGTAGGGATTAGCTGAAGACACCTATTTTCGCTTTGAGCAGGGTTCAGTGAGCAATACTAAAGTTCATGTTTTCTGGACATTTTTTAGGCTAATAAGCAGTAAATTGTGAAACAATTGACATGAGAGGCTGTGCATTGCTCTAAAGGATATGTGTCAAAGAAAAAAAATGTGTGTGGCTAGGAAAAGTGATTTTAGTAATGTTAAGGTCAAACATTAAAATGTAAAAATGTTGTTAAATATACTACCTTGGGGGTGCCCTTGGCCATGCTGTGAAGTGGTGCACCTGTAAACATCAGTATACAAGCTACTACAGAAACACTGACATTTAGGCCTCATGTACACTACAAGCTTATAAACTTGAGTTTAAGAGCTTTTGGCATTTTTTTGCCAAAGCTCCTGAACTCAACTCCATAAAAGCCTATGTGCCCATGTACACACAGGCTTTTAGGATAGTTTAGGAGCTGCTGCGGTTAGGTGAGGTTCCACCTCACTTAACCTCCCTCTCTTGAACACAGAAGAATCGCATTCAGGATAAGAAAGTTTTGACGGCTGGCCGCAAAACGCAGCAAAACTGCTATAAAATCGCAGCACGATTAAAGTAGTTTAAGTGTACACAAAGCCTTAGGCCCCATACTCACGACCAAACATGTCTGCTGAAACGGGTCCGCGGACCAGTTTCAGCGGACATGTTCGATCGTGTGTAGGCAGTAACGGACAGGATTCCAGCAAACATTCGTCGGCCAGACCGTTTCCCAACGAACAACTGTTTCCTGGTCTTGCTTTAAAACAGTCCGCTGGAATCGTGTCCGTCAGACATGTTCGGTCGTCTGTACACAAAAGCAGCGTACAAAAACCCCGCGCATGCTCAGTCCAAATGAGGAGACGGGAGCGCTCGTTCAGGTAAAACTCGCGTTTGTTTGGGATATGGCACATTCGTCATTTTAAAGCTTTTATTCTAGCAAGAGAACAATGTCTTAAAAAGGCGCACTAAACCACAGTTTCTTGCCTCGTTTTATTAATTCTTCTCTTGCTAGAATAACCCCGTTCTCTTGCTGATGCAATTTCAATTGAGTTGTCCCATACTGAAATGTCACATTTCTTGCTTGTGATGTAATCCTTTAAAAAGGTTTTCTAGGCCAGACGTGTGTTTTTGTTGGTGGTCCTCCATAATTTTTTTAAGTCATTTTTGTAAAGGAATGTGCATTTTTATTTATTTTTTTGGTGTTTCTAGTTATGTCACCATTTTCTTCATTTTTTTCTTACATGTTTTTTTTTTTTTTATATTTTTTTATATTTTTTTGGGGTTTCATTTGAGAATATTGAACCATGTTGGCACACCAAATGTCCCCCCCCCCCCCCAAGGAGTGTGTCCTTTGTAAATGACCCATTGTATATTTATTAAAGGTTTGCTGCCTAATAATCCCCACAGTATAACAAACAATAGACATGTTTTCAAATGAAAGCAAAAAGCCATTTATTTTGGCAAATGTCATCCCAAAAAATAAACAGAACGGCAGCACTAGAACAGATAGCAAACTATATGCAAACTTGCATTTCCAACATGGTGAAGGATAAACTACCAAGCCTCAGGAGGCAAGCCCAAAAATATGAAGCAGCAGCACAGAAACAAAGGAACCCAAACTGTGGTAGTCCAAACAAGATGTCCTTTGTGTGGAAGGAAATGGAAGGCAGAGAATCAACGTTTCCTCCTCTTTCCGGCCTTCCCTCCAGGCAGCCTTCCAGCGGATCTTACACGGGCTCTTGCAGGTGGGGTCGATGTGGCAGCAGGAGGATGGTGTTCAGCAAGCCGGGCCGGGTCACATAGCCCAGTGTCTGGGGTCAGCAGGCCCTTCTGCATCCACCAAAGGACCTGGTTCATCAGGGCCTTTGCCAGTCTTCTCTGGTCCTCCTCCCCTTCATTTAAATCGTGTGCCAAGGAGGCACTGAAGGCCTCTGTGGGGTTGAGGGGGGCCCTCATGATGGCGCTTGCCTCCTGGATCATGCGGAGGCTTGCCTCCTCCACAGGCCTCAACTGCCTCCTTCGGCCTGATGGCCTCACCTGGGGGGGAGAAGACTGCCTGGTGGTGCTTCTCCTGGCCGGGGGGACCTGCTGCAGGCCACTGGGCCCGGCCTCCTCCTGGCTGCCACTGACCCCGGCCTCCTCCTGGCTGCCACTGACCCCGGCCTCCTCCTGGCTGCCACTGACCCCGGCCTCCTCCTGGCTGACAGACACGTGAGGATCTGCCACCTCCTGGCTGATTTCTTCTTCCTGTGTGCAAAAAAAAGGAAATTTTTTACAATTTCGCTAAATAAAACCACACTCATTTTCCTGTTTTTCGTTTAGTATTTTCGGTTCATTATTACTTGAATAGACTCTACTTCTGACCCCTGCAGTTGTCATCCCTGACACCTATTTGTCTGTACACTTTTTTTGTGCTTTTTCCCAGCTTGGCTTTTCTTTTACAATATCAAATCATTAATCCACCAATAATTATTTACGCCAGAAATATCGAGGAAACTACTATACCTCCTCATCGAAGGGTGGCAGATCTGCATCTCTGTCAGCCAGGCCCTCTTCCTCCGACTCTGCAGGGCTGTGATCATCTGGGTAATGTCCGCTGGAAGGTAGCGTGGAGGAAAGGTTGGAAGCAAGACTAGACATCGTTTTCCTGCCCTCCATTTCGTCCCGCAAAAAAGCCATCTGTTTGTAATACCACAGTTTGGGTTCCTTTGCTTGTGTTGCTGCTGCTCCGGATTTTTTGGTTTTATTAGCTTTGTATGCTCTTCTATATGTGCTTCTCAGGTTGGCAAGTTTATCCTTCACCATGTTGGCAGTGCATCCTGGCACCCATGTTTGCATATAGTTTGCTAGCTCCTCTAGTGCTGCCGCTCGTACATCTTTATTGCAATATAACGAGTGTTTTGAATTCCACAGGATGGGCGTGTCCTGAAATTTATCTAGTAAGGCCTCTATAGCTTCCTTAGTTTGTAGGAGGTCCATTTCCCGGTGTGATTTTTGTTATTTTTTTTGAGTCTAGATTCGCAAAACATAAACCAAAGAAAAATAGATATTAAAAAGGATCAGCGTTGACCTTGATATAATATGTGTCTTCAAATTTATGACCTATATCTAATTACAAACACAGTCTCTCTTGTTAAAAAAATGATTGGCAGCTCGGCCGCATTGGTTGTACCAAACATTGATTTGCTAGATGCAGAGCCATTGTTAACATTGCAGTAACTAATTTTAATATAGAAAAATAAGCAATGATTACAAATGAGAGCATTCATCTAGGCACTCTTTCATGTGTAGATCTCATGCCCCTGACAATGGATGACATAAAAGACACTTCCTAATGACCTCTGTACAACCAACAATTGAACAATACTTTGCCTGATCTGAATACACCATTCAAAAACTTGTCAATGAGGTACAGCATTGTTCACATCTCTATTTTGTGAGGTGTCCAAAAGCATTTGGACACCAAAATAACATTGTGGTACCCCATAGACAGAATAGCTTAAAAAGGGTGCAACCAACAGCCCAAACCCCCATCCCATGGGTCTCCATTTTCTAGGCCTCTGCTGATCCCATTTTTAATTTCCTTACCTTCCTGTCTCTCGCTCCTCGTTTCTCACGCTCACCTAATTACCGCGTAAGATGCGTAATCACGGCGTGCACCTTTTAAACACTCCGCGTATTTATTAAACCCCGCCCTCGTCACCTTTGCTAGGCCCCTAATCAATGTGTTTAGGAAATATGGCGTTAACTGTGTATGTTCTGGATGCGCTCGAAGATTCTCCGCGTAACCTACGTAAACACGTTGTTTGCATTCTCTACACTCCGCGTATGTATGAAACGCCGCCCTCGTCTCCGCCCATGGCGTAACAATTCCTCTTTTCCCCGCCCATAATCTCTGTGGGAAAGGAAAGATGGCGATGTCACACGAGCGGGCACGATGCTCTCATGCCACAAGTGAAGGGACAGAGGCAGGGACGTCCCGATCCAGGCAAAGAAGATACAAAGCCACTAATATGCGGTTCCAGGAAATGGTGGAGTTAGTTTCCATCATGCGGAGGAAGGACTATGATGGTGAATTAGGGCCATACAAGACCCCTAACCGCCGAAAGGCACATATTATGGACAAGGTGGCGATGAGAATGCAGAGGATGTTTGGGATCACCAGGTCCAAGGAACAGCTGAGGAAACGCTGGTCAGACTTAAAATTGAGGGAGCCACATCAGATGAAGAAGATACTTAAAATTCTGCGTAAAAGTAAGTAAATATTTTTTGGGGTTGGGGGGGGTTGATAGTCTGCAAGAATGTGTTGCCATGTATATTTCACCATCTGCCTCCTTGGCCTGCTTGTAATTTTGAAGACATGTTGTCATTTATTTTTTATGACATAAATACCTACATATTTACAAATAGTGTTCTTAGTAAACCACGTAACATCACATAGTTTCTCAGAAAGGCTCAGTTATTCCAGGAACAACACACCTGGACATGGCTCACTGGCCAAAAACTTTGTTTGTAAACATTGTGTAAAAGCTAGTTATAAAAAATAGAATTAGGAGAATGGGAAAGGCAAACAGGATTCATTCTAAAAACAGTGGTAATAAAGCAGATGTTTTCACATCTGCAATGCAGAGCACCTGTGTCTCCCCAAATCAAATTTGGGTTTTGGTAGGGTCTCCCAGAAATACAGTTTAGGGGGGACATCCATGTGTGTCACTTTGCTAAAAAGGGGCAGGATCAGAGCTTGCCATAGAAGTCTTTCAAAAATGTAGGTTTGGTGAAAGCTAAAAGTAAATAAATGAAAGCCTCTTCTAAGCAATGTGTGCGATTTATGCTCTCCAATATCTGTGTGCTGATGAGTATACCTTTTGTTTTGTGTTATTTAGGGGAAAGAAGTCGCCAGCATTTGGAGGAGGCAGAGAGGGCCAGACAAGGCCAAAATCTTCCATCTCGCCATGTGGAGGAGGAGGAGGATGTGGAAGGAGAAGAGGATGTGGAAGGAGAAGAGGATGTGGAAGGAGAAGAGGATGTGGAAGGAGAAGAGGATGTGGAAGGAGAGGAGGATGTGGAAGGAGAACAGGATGTGGAAGGAGAGGAGGAAGGAAGAAAGGAGGAAGGAAGAGAGGAGGAAGAAGTAATTTTGGACTTAGAATTTATAGCAGATGAAGGGCAAGTGGCAGAAGAACAATTTGGCGAATTGAATGAAGGTGGATTGATGGATGAAGGAGGAGTCGAAGATGATGGGGAAGTGGTTGAAGAAGGAGGAGTGATAGAAGATGATGGGGAGGTGGTGGAAGAAGGAGGAGTGATAGAAGATGTCGAAGAGGTGGAAAGGAGAAGCCCATCAGGTCAGTGTCACCCTAGCTTGATTTTAAAAAACATATGTAGATAGGCCTCATCAAATCTAAAATTTTTGAATGGCCATTTTTTTTATTTTTAGGGGAGGAGGATGGTGTGGCAATATTTTCACGTGCAAGTGCTGCTATAATTATTCAACAGGTAATGGAGTGCAGCACTGAAATGCACAATATGCGTGAAAGGATGGTTGTCATGGAACAGAATGTAACAAATGTCCTTTTGGAAAGCAGCACGGAAATGGACAATATGCGGCAAAGAATGATGGTAATCGAAGCAAATTTTAAAAATATTATTGACATGATGGGCCGTGTCAAAGACTGAAACACCCCCCGCCCATCCCCCGCCACCACAACCATTTTTACTGTTTTAATAATGAATACGCCAAAATTTGAAGATACACACACAGTGTGCCAACATGTGCTATCTGCCATCACAGAATATCTAGTGTCTGTGCTTTGTGGGTCCAACCCCCTCCTCCATCCTCAAGTAGTTGAGAGGAAGGGTTTGCTCCCACAAAACACAGACATTGATCACCTATGATGTCAGATAGCACATGTGGCCATTTGTCTGTTGAACCAATGACATTTGGCGATTTTTCACGGAATGTGTGTATCTTCAAATTTTGGCGTGTTCCAGTGTGAAAGCACACCATGACTGACTGCTGTTGTGAATTCTTATATTTTTATAAGTTTTAAGTTCTTTTGTTTGTCCATTTTGTAAATTTTTGTATACTATAAAGTTTGGACCATAAACAATCAAAGAATAAACACCCAAAAAAAGGAAATATATCTATATATAGAATTAGAAATCTCTATAATCACTTAATTTAGTGAAGTCGAGATTTGACTCCTAAATCTCCCCAATAAATATTCGTATTTAAAAACACACAAAAAAATAGAAAAAAAAAATACAACTAAAAAAAAATAAAAAATTTAAAAATTATTATATATTTGGAAAACAATCTAAAAAGAAAAAATTGAGATTTCAAAATGTATAAATATTTTTAGAAAATGTTTTGGATTTTCGTGAAACAAAAGTAAAAAACAAGAAATAGAGGTTTTTGGACCTTAAAAATATGCCGAGAAGAAAAAATACAAAGGCGGTAAACACCCCACCAAAAATATTCTATATATATATATATATATGTAAACAATAAATCGAACTATATTTGATAAACAAAACTGTGAACTTGTTAAAAAATGTATATTCTTGATAATATTTTTTGTTTAATTACCTGAAAAAAAAATACACAAAGTACAATAAATATTGTAGACTCCTAAGTACAAAAGCAGGGAGTAATGAAAAAAATCTAAAATAATTGTTGGGGTCATGAACAAGCAGAAATTAAGACCTCAAAAATTTAAAATGGAGTTGCTTCTTATTTCTAGACTCAATACCCTGTTTGTAGATGAGTGAATACTGTGCAAATGTGGTTATTTACTAAAAGTGGAGAAATAAATTATGCACTAAAAATGCAGAAGTTAGTTAGAGAACCAGGAAGACAGATAAAAAGAGAAAAAGCATTAATGACAAACAACTGTATAAAGTCCAATGGTCTAATTATTTATTAGTTGTGAGAATATTCCTTTCTTTGGGGGCCGAATTAGAAAGAAATATGATCTGGCATAGCAATGGCCCCCCGACCCATGAAGTACTCAACATATTTGTCGCGTACCTCATGAGCTGATTGGGGGGCCAAGCCAGCGCGACCAGTGTCCAGCCCGGGAAGGGGATCTGAGGGTAGTCTTGCCTCAGAACTGATGTCGGGTAGGTACGTCTGGGAGTGCCTGCGTAAAAAGTTGTGCAAAATGCAGCAGGCAAATACAACGGTGTTCAATTTATATTCCGCCAGATGTATCGATGTCCTGAACAGGCGGAACCGGTTGGTGAGTATCCCAAAGGCATTCTCGACTACCCTCCGAGCCCTGGCCAACCGAAAATTAAACACACTCCTCTCTGAGGTGAGGGTCCTCTGGGGAAAAGGCCGCATGAGGTGAGGACCAAGCCCGAAAGCCTCGTCCGCTAGGAACACAAACGGAAGTCCTTCCACATTATCTTCATCTGGTGGCAATGCCAGACCACCAGCTTGGAGACGATCATAGAAATCAGTCCGTGCGAACACTCCCCCATCAGACATCCGGCCATTCTTCCCCACGTCCACATATAGAAACTCATACTGTGCCGACACCACCGCCATCAACACAATACTATGATAACCCTTGTAGTTATAATAGTAGGACCCCGAGTGGGGTGGGGGCACAATGCGGACGTGTTTCCCATCTATTGCTCCACCGCAGTTAGGAAAATCCCACCGCTGGGCAAATTGGGAAGCCACAGACTGCCATTCCTGTGGTGTGGAGGGTAGCTGTGGGGACAAACAAATAAAGAGATTTAGTACTTTGGCACATAAACATCCTACAAGCATCCTTGTGAAACTTCACAGTATTAAAATTGCATTTGAAAAATGTGCAGGGAGAATTTGGGTAATGAAATATATAGGGCCACTTAATTAAGAGACTCCACAGCCCTCTGATGGGGACTAAAAAAGTTTGAAGGGGGGGGGGGGACACAAAAACCAAAAAGTCGTGTTTGAAAAAATGGCAAGGTGGGTTTGTCCCTAGGATAGCATGCTGGACAGGTTAATATTGGGTAAGGGACAAATATGCAGGTAGGCCAAGAATAAAACATGTAAAGCTTATATCAACATGCATAGGGAGAAAAGGGAACGTTAGTTAAACACACAGCATATCTGGGAATTTAAAAATAAAGTTAGTTGGCCACATTATTACAGCCAGGAAACTGACCTTAATATACTCCTCATGCAGAACTTTGATGATGGCAGCACACGTGTCCGGTATGATGACCCCAAGCGCCTGCGGAGAGATGCCTGTCGAGAACTTGAGGTCCTGCAGGCTCCTCCCAGTCGCCAGGTACCGCAACGTGGCAATAAGCCTCTGCTCGGCCGTGATGGCTTGGCGCATCACAGTGTCCTGCCTCGTGATATAGGGGGACAGAAGATCCAGCAGACTGTTGAATACGGGGTCCGTCATGCGGAGAAAATTCCTAAAGTCATTAGGATTATTCTCCTGGATTTCCCTAAGCAGAGGCATATGTGAGAACTGGTCACGCTGGCGCAACCAATTCTTGGTCCAGAAACGCCTCCGCCCCCTGTTTCTGGCCAAAGTACTGGAATAATGAACATATCCAGCAGCCATCCCATAAACAGCACCAACTCGCGAAAATTGATGCTGCTGCTCCATCATGGCTTCAAACCGGCCGGCTGGTCAGTCAAGAACACACTCAAACAGAAAGCACTCGCAAATCCAGCACTACCTGCGACGAACGCGTGACAAACAGATACGAGCGCACAGGATGCAACTGCAAAAGCAGAAACAACCTGCTAGCCTATAGCCGAATGACAACTACGTTCCCGCAAGCACACGCACTGAACCCGTGAATACACGCTGTCAAAGCCTGGAGACCGAGAAGCGCGAATCAGCTCTAACCAAACCTTCACTAACACGAGCAAACCCGTAACTAGCAAAAGAGGAACAGAGGGCGGCGCCATTAACTTTGGTCTTCCCCTTTATAGTGACGTCGTACGTGGTTTACGTGCACGCGTTCCGGTACGACGGGAATTTGGTCCGCTGGTGTGTACAAGCCAGCGGAACCAAACAAAAATCAGCCTTGTATGCCGGAAACTGTCCGGCAGACAGTTTTCAGCGCACAGATCCGGTCGTGAGTACAAGGCCTTACAGAAAATAAAGTGTGTTTAAATTGCCAGCAACATGACTTCCAACAGCTTTATTCTGTTTGTATACAAAGCAACCAGGGATTGTATTCATCCCTTATCCTAGATGAGGGTTTGGTACAGATGTTAATGAGGGACTCCATAAAAAAATAGCATGGGGCACCCCTTTAATCCATACCAGGCCCGGGTATGAATTTTGTAACAGTCACCACCGTTTACGATATTCCCATTCCATCGCCCCTCGACAGCTTAATCGACAGTCCGACAGACATCAGACACGATCCATTCCATTCCCCAGAATAAACAAGACATACGCTCTGTCCTCTGGTTTCAAAATGTATGAATGAATACTTTTAATGGTATCTTAGCTTTCTTATATACAGTACAAGCATGTTACAGTTAACCACAGGGACAAAGACACACTCCACCCACACATCACACAATGGGGGGGGGCTTCAATACACCTTCTCTTAGCTTAGACAATGACATTCAGTTGAGTTAATTATTAGTCATTATCCAGACAGCCTGTCTCCGCATACAGCTTGACAAGTCACATTCCACACACAAAACATTTTTATTAGCATACATAATGAAAGGTATTAGGAGCAGACCTAAAAGCTAGACATCTGACCTTTTACAGACTTAATTAGCATCTCACAAAGGAATGTCCAGGAGCAGACGCAATTAACACCTCAAAAGCATCTGTCCCCACATTGAATGAAAACACTCCATTTGGAGTCAGACTTTAACAACTTGTAATATTCCAAGATATCCTGCAAAACATGAATTATCAGTTATCAGTCACCCTATGCCCAAAAGGGGCACAGGGAGACCCTAGACCCAAGAGTCATTAGTGACGCTGGCACAGGAGTACCCCCCATCCTTCAAAAGTCTCTGGGTGTCACGGGTCATTCCGTTACAGATTTTAATTAGGAAACCCAAACAAAATAAAATAAAAATATGGTCAATGATGTAATCTAGGAGATCCTGACGCTTTTTATATAACAGCTGTCATCATCTGGCGCCCTCAGTAGTGGGACAGCAGTCATCTGGTTCAGATGTGTGTCCATGGGTGGCATTTTATTTATTTTGTTGGGTCGGTTGGCATCGGGCACCAGGGTTGACATGGATTCAATTGCTGGACAATGTGAATGATAATGGATGTACATCCTGGGACATTTTTTTTATAATAAAGGACTCTGTGTTGTTATTTACCATTTAATTGTACTTATTTTTCATGAATGAGTAGGAGTATCTCCAGATCCTCTGTTTACCTGACTTTGGATTCTCTTAAAGGGGACCAAACCAAAAAAAAGGACCCTCCCAAATTCTATAGATCTGGTATAAAATTTAAGGGGAGTCCCATGCAAAAATCAAGAAAGAAAAAGCTTGAGATCCTCCCAAAATTCCATGCTCGGAAAGAGGAAATTAGTGTGCACCCCCGACCCATAAAAGGCAACATGCCCTCAATATGGGGGGTACCTTGCCAGGGGGGACTCCCCTGGAAACACCTTGTCATCACCTGGACGAGAGGTTGTGGGAGTTGTGGGGTCAGAATCTGGAAGACCTCTTTAACAATAAGGGGTCACCCAGATACCACCCCCCCCCCCATGTGAATGAGTAGGGGGTAATTTGAACAAATAGACAGTTTTTAAAAATGTCTTTATTAAAAAAAAGTCTCACAATGTAGATTTATGTCAAGCATATGGTGAAAGGAAAAAAAAAACAGCATTTTTGCTTACACATGATTGAATTATGGAAGTGAGCAAAGCTTCACTACATTCACTTAGCTAAAATTCCTCTTCATTGTGCAACTTTTCTTGCAAAGTATATTTTCCTTACCAAATCAATCTCTTTGACTTTGATCCAAAGCAAGAGTGCAGAGAAGGACTGCATTTTCTTGTTGTTTTCCTGATCTTCATTCTTGGTCTGGTTTACTGATTAGAAAAGTGTTGAAGACAGCTGGGCTGATTTGCTTAAGGAGTTGAGAATCTTCACTCAATACACTGTTTGAATATTCACTTAAATAATCATGTGCAGATGTAATAAGTAAACAGGAATTTGCTTTTCATATGGATAATTGACATGATTATTCACATAATTTATTATTCTAAAGTCCTTCAGTAAATGAGCCTCAGTATACCAGGATAATAACCAGGCACCTAACATTCTTAAAAGGAAGTCAGCAAAGGTAGCCTCCCTATCTGAGTAAAGGTTTAATTCAATATAATTTTGGTTGCAAAACTAAACAGAGATTTTCTTAATGCCCATAGGACCCCCTCTCCCCCTTAAGGTCCCCGAAATGTATTTTATGTTTATTTCAGATGTCTTCAGGTTGGTTATCTGCATTAACAAGATCCTCTTTCTGTTTGGATTTTGGCCTAGTAGTAGACAGTCCTCCATGATGCAGAAAGTGGTATTGACATGCTAGAACTAGGGTTGCACCAATACAATTTTTTTTTTCTGAGTACGGGTACCGATACTTTTTTTGGAACTCACCGATACCTACCACAACTGTTTTGTTTACGCTTCAGCTGTCAGCAATGGTAGAACGCATTGAAAAGTTGTGTACACATTAAATACATTTTTTTATTTTGCATTTCGCGCTTTTCTCAATGTGAAACGTATAAATATTTGTTAAAGGTGTAAAAATATTAATGAACAAAGCAAACAAAAAAGTTGTAATTATTATTAGCTTATAAAACAGAAGTGGAAAAAAAATCATCAGGAAAAAAATAATAATGTGCTTTTTTTTCATAAAAATAAAAAACATGTTATATTACCTGCTCTTTACGGTGGTTTTGCACAAAGCTGCCCCGATCCTCCTCCTCTCAGGCCCCTCTTCGGGGCTCCTGGCGAGTGCTCCCACAGCATGCAGCTTGCTATCGGGGCACCCGAGCTGCAGCACCGTGTATCCAGGCTGATTGGAGTCAATTAACCACTTCCCGCCCGGTTAATAGCATATTGATGTCCGGGAAGTGGTTTCGTTATCCTGACAGGGGGGGTTTGCGCTGATTGTTTATCAGCGCAGACCCCCCCTCGGATGCCCACACTGGACCACCAGGATGTTGCCCAGGACCACCAGGAAAGCACCCAACATGTGGATGGCCAGGTAAGTCCCCATTGCCATCCACATGTACAAATGTATAAATAACATATGCCAATCAGTGCCCACAAATGGGCACTGACTGGCACCATCATGGCACAACAAAATTTGTGATGCCCAGCAATGCCACCCAGCAGTGTCATCAGTGCCACCCACCAGTGTGCATCAGTGCCACCTATCAGTGCTCATCCTTGCCCATCTGTGCCCATCAGTGCCCACCTATCAGTGCCCGTCCATGCCACCTATTAGTGCCACCCATAAGTACCCATCAGTGCCAGCTATGAGTGCCCATCAGTGCCGCCTATGAATACCCATCAGTGCCGCCTTTGAATGCCCATCAGTGCCCCATTCCAGTGCCGCCTATCAGTGCCCATCATCGGTGCCCATCAGTGACGCCTTATCGGTGACCGTCAGTGTGGCCTTATAGGTGCCCATCAGTGACGCCTTATCAGTGCCTGTCAGTGACGCCTTATCAGTGCCCATCAGTGCAGCCATATCAGTGCCTGTCATTGAAGAAGAAAAGGTACTTATTTACAAAATAAATTAACAGAAACAAAGAAAATCTTGGATACAGTGTAGCATGATCACGCAATTCTCATTCAAATTGCGACAGCGCTGAAAGCTGAAAATTGGCTTGGGCATGAAGGTGTATAAGTGCCTGGTATGGAAGTGGTTAAGGGTTAATTAGGGGCTAAACAGAGGAACATTTAATAATAAAAAAAATTACATACATTTTTCTGCTTGACAGGTTGTTTTAAACTGACTTCATCTGCGGATCGAGGTTCATGCCTTTGATCTGTAGGTGAAGAAATGGAACGATGTTTCTTTTTATCTTAGTGTTTCAGCGGCTCTATTGCCCGGCTGTTTTTTTTAACCATTTCTTTAACCATTTTAGTGCCAGAAGAATTTACCCCTTTCCTGACCAGAGCATTTTTTGCGATTCGGCACTGCGTCGTTTTAGCTGACAATTGCGTGGTCATGTGATATTAGCTTTCTTTTGGTGGTATTTGATCACCAATGTGGTTTTTATTTTGCGAATAAACAAAAAAAGAGCGACAGTTTTGAAAAAAAGCAATATTGTTTAGTTTTTGCTATAATAAATATCCCCAAAAAATATATAAAAAAACGAATTTGTTCATCAGTTTAGGCTGATATGTATTCTTCTACATATTTTTGCAAAAAAAATCACAAAAGGGGAAAATTGATTGGTTTGCGCAAAAGTTTTAGTGTCTAGAATATAGGGTATAGATTTATGGCATTTTTATAATTATTTTTTTTTTTTTACTAGTAATGGCGGCGATCTTCAATTTTTTATTGGGACTGCGACATTATGGCAGACACATCGGACACTTTTGACACTATTTTGGGACCAGCGATTGGTGCAATAAATAGCCACTGATTACTGTATAAATGACACTGGCAGGGAAGGGGTTAAACACTAGGGGGCGATCAAAGGGTTAAGTGTATCCTAGGGAGTGATTCTAACTGTGGGGGAATGGGCTACAACTGACATGACAGCGATCACTGCTTCCAATGACAGGGAGCAGTAGATCCCTGTCATGTCATTAGGCAGAACAGGGAAATATCTTGTTTACATAAGCATCTCCCTGAATCTGCCTCTCCATCCTCTCCATCTCACAATCGCGGGCCGCCGGCGAACATCGAGTTTGCGGGACCCGCAGGCACGCTCCCACACTGTCGGTGGCACGCAAGGCTGCAAATTCAAAGGGATGTACATGTACGCCCATTAGCCTGTACGAGCCCTTCTGCCAACGTAAATGTGTGTGCGGCGGTCGGCAAGTGGTTAACACTTCAGATGTCCCTTAAAGGGGTTGAAAAAAAAATGTTTTCATAAAAAGCATCCTTTACCTGCAGACATTCCTCTTTTCACTTCCTCATTGTTCGTTTTTGCTCAGAAGTTGATCTATTTCTTCTCTGTTCTGTTCACTTCCTGCTTGTCTGATTTTACTGACCACCGTGATGGAAGGCTTTACTGCGGTGGTCAGTAACGTGCTCGCCCCCTCCTGGGAACTACATCTGTGTGGCAGGACGCTCTCTACGTGTTAGAGACTTCAAGGAGGTGTGATTAACTGGGCGTGCCGCAATTCATACTGGGAAATGTAGTTCTTACATGAACGAGCGATGCAAACCAGAAAGTGAAGAGAACAGAAACTAGAACAGAAACTAGAATGCCGGAGGTGATATAGATGAAGAAATGTAATATGTATTTACTCGTTTTTTAACAGAATCATTACACTATTCTGTCTGTCTACCTTGCAGACATTGGGCCAAATCCTCAAAAGGGATACGCAGGCGGAACTGCTGTTCAGCCTGCGTATCCCTGTGCCTATCTTTGGAACTGATCCTCAGAAGCAGTTTTCCAAAGATAGGCAGAAGATCCGACATCTGTAAGAGACTTACACTGTCGGATCTTAGGATGCAGTACCGCATCCGCCGCTGGGGGCATTTTGTGTCGAAATGCCGCCTAGCGTATGCAAATGAGGACTTACGGAGATCCACAAAGCTTTTCAGCTTTGTGTTTTCTGCGTAAGTTTACGTTTGCATACGTAAAATTAGTTCTGCTTTTACAAAGTGTAAACTAGTAACACCTTGTAAAAACAGACCTTTTTTTCGATCGCCGCGATTTTTTTTAAATTTTGAATTTTTTTTCCGGCGCGTAACTTTTTTTTTACCCGACGCAACTTTATTGTCCCGTCGCAATCCACAAAGTCCGGCGTAACGTAATTTTGCGCACTGCCCGTCGGGAAAATGACGTCACGAGCATGCGCAGTACGGCCGGCGTGGGAGCGAGCCACATTTAAATTGTCATCGCCCACTGCAGAAGAGGACCGCCTTGCGCCGGAGATATTTAAGTTACACGGCCTGAAATTTCTAGGTAAGTGCTTTGTGGATCGGGCACTTAGGTAGAAATTTTAAGTCAGTGTAACTTAAATGGGAAAAGATAAGTTAGGCAGGATCTTTGAGGATTTGGCCCATTAACTTTAGCTTAAAAAAAATGTTCCTTTACAACTCCTCTAACAACCGATAATTGACAGCAAAATCAGGGCAAAATCGTGGGTGCGCGATATACGCCGATACGCGCTTCCCGCCCCGAGTTTGAACTACTGCGCCGGCATATACCGAGCACAGTACACTCGTGTATAGTTGGGCAGGCTCGCCTCCTCTCGCAGTCACGTCCTAGCTTGTAGACTCTATGGGCCAAATCCTCAGCCAGGCGGCGTAACTTAACTTTCAGCAGTTAAGTTACACTGACTTAAAGTTTTTACCTAAGTGCCTGATCCACAAAGCACTTACGTAAAAATTTCAAGCCGTGTAAGTTAAGTGCCGCCGTCGTAAGGCGTTCCTCCTCTCCGGGGGGCGTTTACAATTTAAATGAGGCGCGCTCCCGCGCCGGCCGTACTGCGCATGCGTGTGACGTCATTTTCCCGACGTGCATCGCGCGAACGTAATTGACGCCGGGCGGCTTTGTGGATTGCGACGGGACACTAAAGTTGCGATGGGTGAAAAAAAGACGCGCCGGGAAAACAAATAATTTAAAAAAAAAATGACAGCGTCGCTCAGCATGCATTCCTGAGAGGGAGAACTCCATGCCAATTTTCAAAGAAAAAACCGGCATGGGTTCCCCCCCCCCAGGAGCATACCAGGCCCTTAGGTCTGTTATGGGTTGTAAGGAGACCCCCCCACGCCGAAAAATTGACGTAGGGGGTCCCCCTACAATCTATACCAGACCCGTATCCAAAGCACGCTACCCGGCCGGCCAGGAAGGGAGTGGGGACGAGCGAGCGCCCCCCCCCTCCTGAGCCGTGCCAGGCCGCGTGCCCTCAACATGGGGGGTTGGGTGCTCTGGGGCAGGGGGGCGCACTGCGGGCCCCCCCACCCCAGAGCACCCTGTCCCCATGTTGATGAGGACAGGACCTCTTCCCGACAACCCTTGCCGTTGGTTGTCGGGGTCTGCGGGAGGGGGCTTATCGGAATCTGGGAGTCCCCTTTAATAAGGGGGCCCCCAGATACCGGCCCCCCACCCTAAGTGAATGGATATGGGGTACATCGTACCCCTATCCATTCACCTGTAGGCAAAAAGTAAAAGTTAATAAACACACAACACAAGGGTTTTTAAAATAATTTATTATTCTGCTCCGGATGCCCCCCCTGTCTTCGTTATTAGCTCAATTACCAGGGGGGGCTTCTTCTTCCACTCTCCGGGGGTCTTCTCCGCTCTCCGGGGGGGTTTCTTCTTCCGCTCTCCGGGGGGGGGGGGGCTTCTCCGGACTCCGGGGGGCTTCTTCCATCTTCTCCCCTCTTCCGCTGTTGACTCGGCGAACCCCGGTTCTTCTGGAGATGTCCGGTGCCTTCTTCTTCAGCGCTGGCTGCCTGCTATCTGTGTGTGTTAGCTCAATTAGTAACAGTCAGCCAGCGCGGTCTTCTGTGACGTCATCTTCTTCTCTTCTGTTCTTCCGATCTTGCCTCGTCACCTCTTGTCGCTGTAATGATGGAAGCGCGCCGTGCATCCCATTTATATAGGCATCACCGTCCCATCATGCTCCGGTAGGTACCCACGTGGTGGGTGCACGTGGGTAGGCACCCACCACGTGGGTACCTGCCGGAGCATGATAGGACGGTGATGCCTATATAAATGGGATGCAAGGCGCGCTTCCATCATTACAGCGACAACAGGCGACGAGTCAACATCGGAAGAAGGGAGAAGAGAAGAGAAGAACATGACGTCACAGAAGACCGCGCTGGCTGCCTGTTTGAAATCGAGCTAACACACAAACATAGCAGCCAGCGCTGAAGAAGAAGGCACCGGACATCTGCAGAAGAACCGGGGTTCGCCGAGTCAACAGCGGAAGAGGGGAGAAGATGGAAGAAGCCCCCCGGAGTCCGGAGAAGCCCCCCCCCCTGGAGAGCGGAAGAAGAAACCCCCCCCGGAGAGCGGAGAAGACCCCCGGAGAGCGGAAGAAGAAGCCCCCCTGGTAATTGAGCTAATAACGAAGACAGGGGGGGCATCCGGAGCAGAATAATAAATTATTTTAAAAACCCTTGTGTTGTGTGTTTAATAACTTTTACTTTTTGCCTACAGGTGAATGGATAGGGGTACGATGTACCCCATATCCATTCACTTAGGGTGGGGGGCCGGTATCTGGGGGCCCCCTTATTAAAGGGGACTCCCAGATTCCGATAAGCCCCCGCCCGCATACCCCGACAACCAATGGCAAGGGTTGTCGGGAAGAGGTCCTGTCCTCATCAACATGGGGACAGGGTGCTCTGGGGTGGGGGGGCCCGCAGTGCGCCCCCCTGCCCCAGAGCACCCAACCCCCCCATGTTGAGGGCATGCGGCCTGGCACGGCTCAGGAGGGGGGGGGGGACGCTCGCTCGTCCCCACTCCCATTCCTGACCGGCCGGGTAGCGTGCTTTGGATACGGGTCTGGTATGGATTGTAGGGGGACCCCCTACATCGATTTTTCGGCGGAGGGGGGGTCTCCTTACAACCCATAACAGACCTAAGGGCCTGGTATGCTCCTGGGGGGGAACCCATGCCGGTTTGGAATTTACAAATTGCCGTGGAGTTCTCCCTCGGGAATGCATACCAAATGCCGTCGCTTGAATGGGCCTTTACAAGGTGTGACTAACTTTACACTTTGTAAAAGCAGCCCTAGTTTTACACCAGGCAAACTAACACTTACGGCGAAAAAACTAGGCACAAAAGCTTTGAGGATCGCCCTAAGTGCTAATTTGCATACTAGAAGAGGCATTTCGACTCGAAATGCCCCCAGTGGCGGATGCGGTACTGCATCCTAAGATCCGGCAGTGTAAGTCCCTTACAGATTCGGATCTTCTGCCTAACTTAGGAAAACTGCTTCTGAGGATCAGTTCCAAAGTTAGAACCAGAGATACGACGGCTTACGCCGGAGTATCTCTTTTGTGGATATGGCCCTATAACTTTCACAATAACTAAATAATATACACTGATTAGGGTTATTTTTAACAAAGATATGTAGCTCATGTGAAAAAGGGACACAAATGTCATATGCGTATGGTGATGCATAACTGAGTAATTGTCATTCAAAGTGTGTGAGCACTGAAAGCTGAAAATTGGCATGGGCAGAAAAGGGGTGAAAGTGTCCTGTAGGCAAATGGTTAATGGGGATTTGGAGATACTAATTTTACCTCCCCAAATCTTGTATATTTGTATTCTTTAAAAAATATATATACTGTACTAAAAAGTCTTTGATCAACATATGTTTTATACTTGATTATTAGGTATAGCTAGTGGCCTTAGAAAACTAGGATGGAAGCGGGAGGGGGAATGGTAGGGTTCTTATTTTTCCTTTTTCCCTTACCATCTCTCTAACAATTTGATGATATAGTTTATGTAAGTGGTTGAACCACAAAGTATAATCCTGTTAAGCAATTCTTGAAACAAATAAAGAATAAAAAAAAGAAAACTATTGCAAATAACTATACAAAACGTATACAAATGTGTATATTTATTGTATAGGAGACAAACAATGCTTAGAGAAATTGATTTGCTTAAAATATCTCATGCTTTACACTGCTGCTGCCACAAATTATATTTGCAGACTTTTCATGGTATGAAGTTGTTTATGGTGATAATTGTTTGTCTGGTTCTATGTAAATAATGGAACATAATTGTGTTTAAAGTCATGTTTTTCTAGCAGATAATGGTGCAAACCTAGCTGATGCTGCTAAGTAGCACAAGGTGACAGACAGCAAGACATCATTTATGCTGCTGATTCAATGTTTATTTCATTAGTATATTCAGTAACTATTCCTCAAATAATCAGTGTTCATGCCACACAGGAAGCTAAATGATTATTGTGGCATGACAGCCAGTATAATATATGAAGCAGAAAAAGAAGGGAGAGGATTAATTGTTTTGAGCTGGGAAAAGAGAAAGTAAATAAAAGTCAAGCATGTAAGATGAAGGACAGCCTTTGGATTTGTGCTATATCGCACTTGACCAGCATTGGCGTCATTTACATAATGTGATCTGCTGCATATCCTTCATCATGACATGTTTATTGAATTTGGGATTTTTCATGTTTTTTAAGTGTTATCTAAGTCAAAATGCAACAACAGCTAAAATGCTTCTTTATTTTTGGATAGAGTGGAATAGGAATAAATAGCCAGATTCACGTAGGCGGGCGCAACGTTAGGCAGGCGTTGCGTATGGCATATACGCTACGCCACCGTAAGTTAGAGAGGCAAGTGCTGTATTCACAAAGCACTTGCCTCCTAAGTTACGGCGGCATAGCGTAAATGGGGCCGGCGTAAGCGAGCCTAATTCAAATGAGGATGGGGGCGTGTTTTATGTAAATGATTGGTGACCCGATGTGATTGACGTTTTTACGAACGGCGCATGCGCCGTCCGTGTACATATCCCAGTGTGCATTGCTCCAAAGTACGCCGCAAGGACGTATTGGTTTCGACGTTAACGTAAATTATGTCCAGCCCCATTCACGGACGACTTACGCAAACGACGTAACATTTACAAATTTTGACGCGGGAACGACGGCCATACTTAACATTGACTAGGCCAGCTATTTGTTCGACTAACGACGTAAAAAAATGCACCGGGCGCACGTACGTTCGTGAATCGGCGTATCTAGTCATTTACATATTCTACGCCGAACTCAACGGAAGCACCACCTAGCGGCCAACGGAAAAAATGCACCCTAAGATACAACAGCGTAGGAGACTTACGCCGCTCGTATCTTAGCCTATTTTAAGCGTATCTGGTTTCCAGAATACGCTTAGATTTAGGACGGCGTAGATTCAGAGTTACGTCGGCGTATCTACTGATACGTTGGCGTAAAGCTACCTGAATCTGGCTAAAAATGTCTGTTATCATTTTTGTCTATGACTGCTTTTGAGAGTTTTCCATTTCTACCTGTATTGGTGATATCTGGGACACTGAAGCTGAAAAGATTTTGGATATAGAATACTATGGTTCATCCAGACCAATTAATCTTGTACATAGGATTTTCTTTTGTGTCTACCAACAGAATAGTCATAAACATTTTGATACTGATTTAAAAAAAAAACGAAGGTCCACGTTCAGCCCATTATCATTCTTAGATCAAAGGTTTTCCTTTCCTGAGTATTTAAAAAAAAAAATACAATTTCTTATGGTGAGATGATACTTATTTTAAAAGAAGTGGATTATGATCGAACCCATGATGCTTCTCAAAAACTGAAAGGTCTCATTAACCACTTCCTTACTGGGCACTTAAACCCCCTTCCTGCCCAGAGGACTTTTTGCGATTCGGCACTTTGTCGCTTTAACTGACAATTGCGCTGTCGTGCGACGTGGCTCCCAAACAAAATTGACGTCCTTTTTCCCCCACAAATAGAGCTTTCTTTTGGTGGTATTTGATCACCTTTGCGGTTTTTATTTTTTGCGCTATAAACAAAAATAGAGCGACAATTTTGAAAAAAAAATAAAACATTTTTACTTGTTGCTGTAATAAATGGCTCAATTTTTTTTTAAAAAAAAATTTTTATCCTCAGTCTAGGCCGATACGTATTCTACATATTTTTAGTAAAAAAAAAAATCGAAATAAGCGACTGGTTTGCGCAAAAGTTAGAGCGCCTACAAAATAAGGGACAGAATTATTATTTTTTTATTATTTATTTTTTTACTAGTAATGGCGGCGATCTGCGATTTTTATTGCGACTGCGACATTATGGCGGACACATCGGACACTTTTGACACATTTTTGGCGCCATTCACATTTATACTGCAATCAGTGCTATATATATGCACTAATTACTGTATAAATGTGACTGGCAGGGAAGGGGTTAACACTAGGGGGTGAGGAAGGGGTTAAATGTGCACCCTAATATTACTGTTCTAACTGTGGGGGGAAGGGGGGTGACTGGGGGGGTGACCGATCTGTGTCTCTATGTACAAGAGACACAGATCCGTCTCCTCTCTCCCCTGACAGCACCGCTGTCTGCGAGAGCCGGGAATGAGAGATGATCTCATATGTAAACATATGAGATCATCTCTCATTGGCCGCACAGATCGCCTAGGAAACGGCCGCTCCGATTGGCCGTTCACGGCGATCTGTGACTGGCTGTGTCCAAGGGACACGGGCAGCACAGCAGTTCCCCGCTGCGCGCTCGGGAGCGCGCGCGGGGAACGTGCAAAGGGGCTGCCGTCAATTGACGGCGCCTCAGAGAATTAGAACCACCCCGCGGCCGTCAATAGTCGTACGGCCGTCGGGAAGTGGTTAAAACAACATCAAACTACCTACATTCACAGCTTACCAGTGCAACTACAGGAAAATCCAGAAATTGGAACTTCTGTATACTGCCCAAGATCCACAAGCCATGAAATCCAGGCAAATAACGGTTGTAAATACATTCATAGAACATATTTCAAGCCTTGCAGAAAATATGCTAAAGTCCATAATTAGATTTACTGCTGTTTTCCAGCAAGACACAACTGAGTTTTTTTTTTTTAAACAAGTGTTCCCAATATACAGCATTTTCTAGTAAATACATTTCTAGTGACTATAGATGTAGAATATCTGTATAGCCACATCCATAACAAGGAGGGGATTGCTGCATGTCACAGATTCTTATCATCTTCAACAAACCACAAATACAGTGCTGAGATGTTACACAGCTCATAGAATTAATTTGAACACAACAATTTCATTTTCGATAATTATATCTATCTTCAGTGAATGGGTACTGTTATGGGGATTAAAATGGCACCACAATATGATAACTCATTAATGGCAAAAAAAAAAAAAAAAATTACACAAAACCTTCCAAAGGTTATACACAATACATCACAGACCCTTAGAGGTCTGCTATGCATTTTGCTGACCTTTGGTGTCTGTGTGCAGTTTTTTCCTTTAAGAAAATAAAAAAAGAAGAAAAAGGGAGACATCATTTTATGGCAATTAAAAATTCTCCTTTGAAAATGTCAGTGCCTGAAAAAATTCTCCCAGCTGCTAGGAATTTTTATTTTATTGGGGTTTGGGTTCAGTATATAAACTAATTTGAAGTTCACCAAACCCTTCTTTTTTTTTTTTTATAATTCTTTATTCTATATATCTTTTTCTTGTATCATATACAGAAAATAAAATACAGCCATTTCAATTTCCTCAATGACATATCAACCATGTTTAACATTAACTAAATATCTCACATTCCATGTTTTGAATATCTGCATTTTATGTCATATCAATTTTTCCTTTCCTTAATTGTAGTGCATTCTTTTACCTATTCTTACTACCCTCCACTACAATCTTCGAGAGAGCATCTTTACCATCAAAGAGCAATAGTTTCCCCCCCCCCCCCCCCCCCCCCCCCACAAAGAGAGAAAAAAAAAAAAGGAACAGATTCTCCCCCCTCTCTCCAGCCCCTCCCGCCCCCTCTAGTTATCACAACCCCCATATTCAATATATGGGGTCCAAGTCCTCAAATACTCCTCCTCTCGCTCCCTGAGTCCCATGGTAAGATTTTCCATCAATTGAATCTCATTTATTCTGCTAAACCATTGTGTTTTTGTTGGAGGAGTCGTGCTCTTCCATAAGATTGGTATGCACGCCTTAGCTGCCGTTAGTAAATGTCTTAATAAGGATTGTTTATACTTTTCCAGAGACAGTGAAATATCGAAGAGCAAAAATGCTTCTGGTCTATCACCTAAATTTACCCCAGTAATCTCTCGAATCGTCTCCGAGACCATGTCCCAGAACCAAACCCTTCTTGAATCAGGTTACTGTCCCTGCATCCTTAGCTGATACTCTGTCAGTCTTTTGTCTATAATTTCACAAATATATAACCAGCGTGGGAATCATTTCCATTTTAATAGTGTGCAGCCTCAGCCCTGAATAAGGGAGACCTTCTCTTCCAAAATACATTGGTTTGATGTAGTTGTTGCTACTTCCAATAAACGTCTCTTAATATTCGGATCATACAGCTGGCTGCACCTCCAGTAATGTGGTGTATCTCATTCAACAAGGGATCATGACCATTCTCTCCTCTTGTGGCTCTTCCCCTCCCTCTCATTTCCCCTTCTTTGCTCCTTATGTGACCGGCTGAGGTACGGAAGGCCTAACCCCCTTCATGGCCAGGTGATTTTTTTTCTATTTGGCACATGTGGCTACTTTACCTGGCAGCTGCACTGTCATGCAACACTGTACCCCCCAAAAAAAATTATTTTTTCACACAAATAGAGTTTTATTTTAATTACCACTGTTTTTTGTTTTGCTATATAAACGAAAAACGGCCAACAATTTTGAAAAAAAAAAACAATATTTCTTCATAGATTTAGGCCAAAATGTATTCTGTCACATCTTTGGTAAAAAAAATAATGCCGATAAGTCTATTATTTGGTTTGTGTGAAAGCTATAGCATCTACAAATTATGGTATATATTTTTGAAAATGGATCAATCCTCATTTCTTGAGGTCCTAAAACACCAGGACAGTACAATTACCACCCAAATTACCCCTTTTCGAAAAGTAGACAGTCTGAGGCATTTAGTAAGAGGCATTGAGAGTTTTTAGAAGTTGTAATTATTTGTTAAAATTTTTGGAAAATTAAAAAAATTAAATAAAATGTGTTTTTTTGTTTCACAATTGTTTTGTTATTATTATTATCTTTTTGACATCATGTCACCTCTGCAATACAGCGTTGTCTGAGATGGTCCAATAAAAGGTGGATTAATCATAATCATAGGTACAGTCGACCCCGCAAAGTCACGGTTCAAAGTTTGTGGCCTCAGTCGTTTGCTGATTTTTCCCAGCCCAGCCATCCCACATCATAAGTGTCAGTGACAAGTCACCCTCCATACAGTACAATGGAACTATTCTAAGTCGGAATGCGACTCAAGTCGCCACGACTTAGAAAAGGTTCCTTTATTACTTGGGGGCGACTTCGGAGCAGCTTGCATTGACTTCCATACAGAAGTAATTTTGCAAGCCGTGCTGAAGTTGCACTGTACGGGGCAGCTACAGAATTGGACGGGAGTCGAGAAACTTTGAAGCCATCCCTGTATGAACCGGCATTTACAGTTTATTAACCTCCCTGACGGTATGATTATTTCAGAAAAAAGGTGCTAAAAAGCGTTACCATTATTTGCAAGGACATTTGGTGTTTTATACTGTAGGCCTGTAATTTTTAGGAATAACTCACTTAAATCTGACCAAACAAGAGACTAGTAGGCATCCCGGGTATGACATTTTTTTAAAAACAAAATTATAAATTATAATATAATAAATAATAATAAATAATTATAACAAGTAATAATACAATTATAATAAAAATTATTCAATAATGTAATCAACTCAAAATCACTGAAATTTGCTCAGTTGCAGAATTGTCGCTGTCATTACTTTTATTTTTGTATGATGAATTTCCCCACAAATCGCTATCGCACAATTCTGCAAGTGATTATAATTTATTATCGCTGTTTTCTAGCTGCTCTAAAACCATTTTTTACATAAAGGAACACTTTTGGTTGCTATGGACAATCTACAGGCAGAAAGAACAGTTTTTATTATATAAAAGTACATGTAGGACACTGGTTAGACCACTAGGGACAAGGTGGGTGTGTATTTTTAACATACAGTACTGTAATCTATAAGATTACAGGAAAATGTATGTAATGTGTTTGTTTACGTTTTTGAATTTGGCGCCGTTCTCCGCTCCCGTGCGTCGTAACGTCGCAGGGAACGGAGATCGGCGGCACAGGAGGACACTGTGTGAATCGAGCGAGGATCCAGGGACAAGGTAAGTAACTTTGTCTTCTGCTGCAGCGAGGCAAGCCCGAGTCTGACTCGGGGTTACCGCTTTTGGTATGAAAATCTCACCCCGAGTCAGACTCGGGAATACCGCTAGGAGGGTTAAGGCCTCGTACACATGACCGAGAAACTCTACAGAATCCATCAAGAAATCCATTAAGAAACTTGGTGGGAGAGCTTTTTTGCAGAGGAAACCGGTCGTGTGTACGTTTTTCATCGAGGAAACCGTCGAGGAACCTCAACGGGAGTCTCAATTTCCTTGTCGTGTTCCTCGTCGGGCTGGTTTTCGACGAGAAACTCGAGCGTGTGTATGCTAAGAAACCCTCGCATTCTCAGAATAAAGTATGAGACGGGAGTAAAAGTAGCATTTGTAATGGAGATAACACATTGAAAAGTGCAAATCGTCCCCGACCAAACTTTTACTTAACATGCAGTAACATGAGATTAGCAAAAGCAGCCCCAAGGGTTGTGCCAGTGGAATCGAACTTCCCCAGTCATTGTATGTGTTGTACGTCACGGCGTTTGAGAACGAGGAGATTTTGTCTTGACAGTGTGTACACAAAGCAAGCTTGTCGAGTTCCTCGACAAGCCTAACAAGGAACTCGTCGAGGAAAACGATGTATCTTTTCGGACGAGTTCCTCGGTCGTGTGTACGAGGCCTGGCACATTCAAAATTCATGGATTTTCACAATTCGCGGGTGCTCAAAAAATGTAACCCTTGCGAATTTGGAGGGTCGACTGTACTCCATAATAAATCTAACTAAATTCCAAAATCGATATACAGTGATTAGTGACTAATACAGTCCTTAATATCCACAATAAATTCCAAGCAAAAACTCTGAAGTCTTTCACGTGCTCTTGTGTGTTGCCCTCCACCTGGCATTCACAAATACAGTCACAAAGTGCTATACAACATTGTGTGCTTCTTAAAGGCTCCCAGTATGTAATAATAACCAACAGCTCTGTTTTAAATCCAAGTTTTTGCTTGGACTTTTGTGGATATTAACCACTTCAGCCCCGGAAGTTTTGGCTGCCCAATGACTGGGCCCTTTTTTGCGATACGGCACTGTGTCGTTTTAACTGACAATTGCGTGGTCGTGCAATGTTGTACCCAAACAAAATTTACGTCCTTTTCTTCCCCACAAATAAAGCTTTCTTTTGGTGGGATTTGATTACCTCTACGGTTTTTATTTTTTGCGCTATAAAAAAAGAGCAATCATTTTGAAAAAAACACAATATCTTTTACTTTTTGCTATAGTAAATATACCAATTTTCCTCAGTTTAGGCCTATATGTATTCTTCTACGTATTTTTGTTAAAAAAATCGCAATAAGCGTATATTGATTGGTTTGTTCAAAAGTTATAGCGTCTACAAACTATCTGAAAGATTTATGGCATTTATATGGCTTTTTTTTTTTACTAGTAATGGCGGTGATCTGCAATTTTTTGTGGTATTGCAGCAGACAGGTCAGGGCACTTTTGACACATTTTTGGGAACGTTGACATTTACAGAGCGATCAGTGCTATAAATATGCACTGATTACTATCTAAATGTCACTGGCAGAGAAGGGGTTAACACTAGAGGGTGATTAAGAGGTTAACTGTGTTCCCTATTGTGTGTTCTAACTGTGGGGGGGTGGGACTAACTAGGAGATTTGCCATAGCGTGTGGTTTCTACTTTGAGGAGAGATGACAGAGCCTGTGTTTCTACAGACAGCATGGGGATTTGTGTGTTTACACACACAAACCCCCGTGCTGCCGCTCGTGCACAAGATCGCTCGTGGCCGGAGCCTCTGGTGGCTCTCCTGGGCGAAGCCGTATATATACGGGATTTCGCCCAGGAGAGCCATTCTGCTGCAGTATATCTGCGTGAGGCAGTCAGGAATCGGTTAAAAACTGTAATCATTACTAAACACTGTGTATCGATTTTGGATGAATTTAGTTGGATTTATTATGGAGTATCTATGATGTTGATTAATTCACCTACATATTCTACGCTGAAATCTACGGAAGCGCCCCTAGCGGCCAGCATAAAATTGCACACAATTATACGCCGGCGTATTCAAGTTACGTCGGCAGAGGAAGCCTATTTTTTAAACGTATCTGCCTTTGAGAATCGGCGTAAAGATACAACGGCGCAGATTTAAAATTACGGTGGCGTATCTGGAGATACGCCGCCGTATGTTGTTGCTGAATCTAGCCCATTAAGTTATTAGCATTTTTAATAGTATTGCAGTGCTTTCTACACTATTTATGTTACTATATACATACATTGTAGTTGCAAGTAAGAGAATAGGAAAGGGGATAAGGTAACAGGGATATGGAGTAAGATAGATATGGGGAAAATATATAGATGCAAAAATGGATATATACAGATGAAAATGAAACTGGAAAGAAGATAGGTGTGCAATCATAAGTAAATGTTTCAGTTTATATTCATATTCTGTCATCTGTTTTTATTAGTGGTAAGTATGACGCCCATGTGAAAGTGGCCTAAAAAATGTATTTCAAGCGAAAAATGTATTTCTGGCTTTAAACTTGAAAGGGGGAAATGTTGTTGAGTTTTTATTGATATGCTGGGCACTGTTAGGTTTATCCTCTATTCCCATTCTGCAGACCTCTAGTCCCTTCCTGCAGATAACAATGTCAGTACAGTACATGGGAATTGTAAAAAATAAATAAACAGAAGCATAAACAAAATTTAAAGTATGACAGGCGTTTTATCCTCTCCACAGTCTTCTAAATACTGTATATGCAGTGTTTTCCTATTTTATATTAGGCGGCAAATTAGCTTAATTTTGATACTATTAAAACTCTATCAAGAGACCAGGAAAGACCAGTTTAAATCACTTTACGCTAGCAATTCAAAAATAACCCATCCTTCTACACTCAAGAAAGGAGTCTAACTTAAACAAACTTATAAAGAAATAAATAATGGTTGATATAGTTAATAAAGCATGCCTCTGGACAGCCCAGTGATGCACAAAAAAGAATTGAACCTAACTCTTGGTTGACATGTTCAGGTCCATTCCCATTTTTTCTCTCCTTCTATATCAACACGATCTCAGCATCTCCATCATTACATACGACTCCACAGGAAAACACATTGCTGTGACATAGTGTGGTACCTAACAATAACCTTATAGTCTCTGTTGCATGTAATATAATTTGTTATCATTCAAGACAGCAATCTATGGTTTTATTCCTTTTGCATTGATTATATTCAATATGAATTTATGCTTTAAGGCTATTGAAAAATAATACAAAAAAAAATTATAATGTTGATTATCAAAATACAGAGGACTTTACAGAGGATTTTTAAAAATCAATTTTGCAAAAACATTGAAAAGCTACACCCTGACTATGTGTCATGAGAGATAATTATAAAAAAAATAGTGGGACCTACAGAGAAAGGGAATTTGCACTTAAATGAAGTAATTATGTAAATCACAAATTGGAATTTTAAAGTAATTTAGACCATTGAAGATATTTCTAAACTAATTATCAAGCGTACTGACCTCAGATTTAGAAGTAGCTGAAATCTCCTCATATAATATGTTTGTCTCAGGATCATGTTCTTTAGAGATGTTCTAAGTAAATAAATTAAGATTTTAAATAATCTATTATACAATATTAATATAGACTTATTTGCAATGAAATAATGAGATTAGAAAATAGGACTGCAAGTCAATAGACAATGAAAATGCTGAAGGATGATGTCATTTATTTTCAATTTTCACTAAAAAAAGAAGGTTGTTTTTCTTAGGCCCCGTACACACGGCCGAGGAACTCGACGTGCCAAACACATCGAGTTCCTCGGCGTGTTCAGTCCTGGAGCCGCCGAGGAGCTCGGCGGGCCGAGTTCTCCCATAGAACAACGAGGAAATAGAGAACATGTTCTCTATTTCCTCGCCGAGCTCCTCGTCGGCTTCCTCGGCCGAAAGTGTACACACGGCCGGGTTTCTCGGCAGAATTCAGCTCTGAACCGAGTTTCTGGCTGAATTCTGCCGAGAAACTCGGTCGTGTGTACGGGGCCTGACACTGTTTCCACTTTTACTGGTGACTGTTTCTGTCATCATGGACAGAGCTGTTGTAAAAAAAATCTATATTAATAAGATCCCTAATAAAAAAATTATAGTTATATAGGTTAGAAAGACAATTTAGATCATAAAATATAACATTTTCTATTCTGCTTCTTAAAAAATGGTGTTTAAGTGCTAAACACTAACACCTGGGGGTTGATTTACTAAAGGTAAATAGGCTCTGCAATTTGCAAGTGCAGTTGCTTCACAGCTTAGTAAATGAGGGGAAGCTTGACCTAATTTACTAAGCTCTGGAGCAAATACACTTGAAAGAGTGCATCTACTTTTGCAAAGTGCACAGTCTATTTGCCTTTAGTAAATCAACCCAATGGTGTATAACGTTACAATTTTAGGCAATTACACTCAATCTAAATCACCAGTTTTTTTTATATATATTTTTAATACAGTGGGGGAGACATGAACTACTGTAATGTTTAGTTGTGTCCACCCATGTCTCGATAGGGAAATATAACTTAACTTTGTCCCAAGTGGCAACTTTCCTAAGGCAGGTGTCTTTTCCATGGGCGGTGGACTGAAAGAAAAAAGTCCCCAAATTACGCCCAGCATTACAATGCATGCTTTGCAAAACTGATGGCTTTGCATCTACTCCTATTCCAGCTCCTAAAATCAGCCCCTTGTGGGCAGGGCTTATGCGTCCATGTGGGGACAAGTGGAACTGTGCTCGCTAATGCCTGAACTTCCGGCTGGGAGCTGCGGTCATGTGACAATCAACATTAAAGGGGTTGTAAAGGTAAAAAAAAAATCCCTAAATAGCTTTCTTTACCATAGTGCAGTCCTCCTTCACTTACCTCATCCTTCCATTTTGCTTTTAAATGTCCTTATTTCTGCTGAGAAATCCTCACTTCCTGTTCTTCTGTCTATAACTACACGCAGTAATGCGAGGCTTTCTCCCTGGTGTGGAGAAAGCCTCTTGAGGGGGGATGGGGTGAGCAGTAGGGTCAGGACACTCTCTACTTTGCAGATAGAGAAAGGAGCTATGGGCCCGATTCACAAAAGAGATACGACGGCGTATCTCCTGATACGCCATCGTATCTCTGTTTTAGGGGCTTCCTAACTATGCGACTGATTCATAGAATCAGTTACGCATAGTTTGCCCTAAGATCCGACAGGTGTAATTGAATTACACTGTCGGATCTTAGGATGCAATACCTCGGCCGCCGCTGGGGGGAGTTTGCATCGTAAACCAGCGTTGGGTATGCAAATTAGTACTTACGGCAATCGACAACGGTTTTTCGCGTTCGCTACGTCGCTGCTAGTCTAGTTTCCCGTCGCAAAGTTAGTCGTCGTTTTAGCTGCCCTAACTTTACACAGCCCATGTTAAAGTATGGCCGTCGTTCCCGCGTCGAAATTCAAACTTTTTTTTCTTACATAAGACGTCCGGAAAAACGAAAGTACGCTACGCACGTCGCTGTTCGAAAAAATTACGTCACTTCGCGCAAAGCACGGCGGGAAATTCAAAAGTGAGCATGCACAGTAGGTCTGGTGTGGGAGCGCGCCTAATTTAAATGGCACACGCCCCTTTGAATTACGCGGGCTTACGCCGGAGGCCGCCGGTGTAGGTTTTCATTGCAAGTGCTTTGTGAATCAGGCACTTGCGATGAAAACTTGCGGCGGTGTAATGTATCTACGATACGTTACGCCGCCGCACTTCTACGTGAATCTGGCCCTATGTGTTAGTGGGCGTCCTGACACTCCTGCTCGCCTCCTCGCCCCTCAAGAGGCTTTCTCCACACCAGGGAGAGAGCCTCGCATTACTGTGTGTAGTTACAGACAGAAAAACAGGAAGTGAGGATTTCTCAGAAGAAATAAGGACATTTAAAAGCAAAATCGAAGGATGAGGTAAGTGAAGGAGGACTGCACTAAGGTAAAGGAAGCTATTTAGGGAAAACATTTTTTTCCTTTACAACCCTTTTAAGGCAGGTCTCCTGGACATAGAAGAGAGCTGCAATACACTGTTAACTCCTTACTCTCCGTGCTAACTCCATTACACTGATGACACTTAACCATGTCAGCCCCGGAAGGATTTACCCCCTTTCCTGACCAGAACACTTTTTGCGATACGGCACTGCGTTGCTTTAACTGACAATTGCGTGGTCGTGCGACGTTGCACCCAAACAAAATTGACGTCCTTTTTTCCCACAAATAGAGCTTTTCTTTTGGTGGTATTTGATCACCTCTGCGGGTTTTATTTTTTGCGCTATAAACAAGAAAAGCTATATTTTTTTACTTTTAGCTATAATAAATATCCCCCAAAAATATATAAAAAAAAAATAATTTCTTTCTCAGTTTAGGCCGATATGTATTCTGCTACATATTTTGGGTAAAAAAATCGCAATAAGCATATATTGATTGGTTTGCGCAAAAGTTATAGTATCTACAAAATAGGGGATAGATTTATGGCATTTTTTAATAATTTTTTTTATTAGTAATGGCGGTAATGTGCAATTTTTATCATGACTGCAACATTGCGGCGGACACATCTGACACTTTTGACACTATTTTGGGACCATTGTCAATTATACAGCGATCAGTGCTACAAAAATGCACTGATTACTGTGTAAATGACATTGGCAGGGAAGGGGTTAAACACTAGGGGCGATCAAGGGTTAAGTGTGTCCTAGGGAGTGATTCTAACTGTGGGGGGATGGTCTCACTACAACATGACAGAGATCACTGCTCCCAATGACAGGGAGCAGCAGATTTCTGTCATGTTGCTAGGCAGAAATGGGAAATGCCATTCTGCAGCTCCATGTCATGATCGCGGGCCCCCCGGCGGACATTGAGTCTGCAGGACCAGCTGGCAAAGCCACAGAGTACGCGGCGCGCGTGTGCGCACCCACTAAGCCGCAATATATAGGGGACGTACCTGTAGGCCCATTTGCACAGCGGTGACATTGTGCCGACGTACATCGTCATGTGCTGGTCGGCAAGCGGTTAAAGTGTTACTAAATCCACAACACCAAAATCTGCCTGTATATGCAGAATAGCATGCTTGTTATACTCACTGTGGAATTTTAGGGGTTAATCCTCTGCATTGTGTAATAAGGCTGTTTTATCCTTTATGCATAGATCCTCCCCCTCCTGCGATGTCTACCTTTGAAAGAACAGGCAAGGTAGCCAACCTCAGCATGCACATGCTCAGTTGTGTCTTTTATGCTGGAGAGAACAGTTTCTTGTTCTCAGGCCCCGTACACACGTCCAAAAAACTCGACGGGCAAAACACATCGTTTTGCTCGTCGAGTTCCTTGTGAAGCCGCCGAGGATCTCGGCGAGCCAACTTTTCCCATTGACTAACGAGGAAATAGAGAACATGTTCTCTTTTTGGCCCAACGAGATCCTCGTCGGTTTCCTCGGCGAAAAGTGTACACACGACCGGTTTTCTCGGCAGAATACGTCTCCCATCGAGTTTTTGGCTGAATTCTGCCAAGAAAACCGGTCGTGTGTACGGGGCCTCAGAGATAGCCAACTCACACAATATTGACATCACACATGTGGGCGTGTATACAGGCTGAAAATATCCACCTTCCTGAACTCTCAGCACTGAATAAACTGTGCAGTTTATGATGTAACCGTGGTATACAGATCATCCAAAAAGGTATATAGTGGCAATATTTTTATGTAAAAAGAAGATTTATAAGCTGTGGGCACTGTGAGGGGGCGGATGAACTATTTTTCACATTACAGGGACACAAATGCTGTAGTCCTTAGCAAAAACACATTCATTTCCACCAGTACTTTGTGTGTTAGACCCATGTATTGCATCTTTCTTTAGCTCAGTCCCAGGATCACCATGGACGGCGCTGACAGCTGCAGCTTGTGGGTACATACTGTAAAATACCACAGTATTCACTGCAGTCTCTAATGACAGTGCTGCCCATGGTGACCCCAAGCTATATGCAAGCTCTTTATCTGTATTGCACCAGGTTTTTGCACAAAATAACGTGATTGTTATTTTATTTGCTGCTAATAAATTATGGTTATATTATGGGGGAAAAACACCTCACAAGGATAGAGCCCCCCTTGTGAGGGTGTGTTCTGGAGCAGCTGTGGTGGTATCTAGGATGGACTATTGTTCACAATTTGTAGGCAGTGTGCTGCCTTAGAGGGCCTTCAGTGCAACAGGACGTTTTAATACGGAGAGGCAAATCAACCTTTCCTCAGACAGCTTAGACCAGCTAATTTTCATTAAAATAAACTCCTAAATTACCAATGGTTACAAAACCCCTGCTGCTTATGCTACTAACTAAACTTTTAAGTGACCTGACACCTGGCACCATTAACAATTTCTGCCACCTCTACTGGCCTTTTCTGGTGCTCCAGCACTGTAAACATCAGCTAAACACAGTGGTGTATTTAGGTTTTGTGCTGCCCTAGGCCTGACTAAACTCGTGCAACCCCTAATTTAAATATGATCGACCCCTTCCTGTCAAGGCCACACCCCTTCCTGTTTAAGGCTTGCCCTGAAAATTTCCAGTGGGGACACTAGTTCTGAAGGCCTTGGGTGGGGGGGGGATGATTCCTTCTAATCTGCAGAGATTTCCTCTCACTTCCTGTTTGGCTATGGGGCAGGAAATGAAAGGAAATGGACGGATGGCAAAACAAAAATTAACAGGGGCTATAACCATCCCTTACTCTATCCAAAATTACACTAAAAGTGTAGCGCAAGCCGGCGGGGACTCTTTTCATGCTGCCCCCCTGCAAAGTGCTGCCCTAGGCCTGGGCCTTGTTGGCCTAGGCCAAGATACAGTGTTGGCTAAACATCAGCAAAAAAAAATCTAATGTTTGCTGCAGGGTAAAACCTGCATTAGCTTGCATCCTATTACAGTGTTCTCCAAAACAAATAGCGGCTATTGTTTTTTAGATAATAATAATTTATATTAGAGTCTCCCTCTTATATTATGACATATCCACATTGCTTACATACTGTCATACTGTGTTTATTGTTTAGGTTTAAATTAAAGTGGTTGTAATAAAGCCTACATTTTTTTTACCTTAAAGGGGTTGTAAAGGTACAATTTGTGTAGTCCTCCTTCACTTACCTCATCCTTCGATTTTGCTTTTAAACGTCCTTATTTCTTCTGAGAAATATTCACTTCCTGTTCTTCTGTCTGTAACTACACACAGCAATGCAAGGCTTTCTCCCTGGTGTGGAGTGTTGTGCTCGCCCCCTCCCTTGGACTACAGGAGAGTCAGGATGCCCACTAACACACAGGGCCTGATTTACTATGCTCTGTGCGCTGCGCTGGTTCATGCGTTAATTAGTACTCTGGATGAAGCCTTAATCAGGCGCATGAACCAGCGTAGCAGCCGGCGCATTGAAACTAATATGTAAAGCCGCGCCGAACTCCCTATAGAAGTCTATGGGAGAAATCAAAAGTGTTCATTTTAAAGGCTAATCTGCAAGTTTTGTCCTAAAAAGTGTTTGGGGACCTCAGTCCTGCCCCAGGGAACATGTATCAATGCTTTTTTTATTTTTTAAAACGGCCGTTTTTTCGGGAGCAGTGAAATTAATAATTCTTAAAGTGAAACAATAAAAGTGAAATATTCCTTTAAATTTCGTACCTAGGGGGGGTGTAATGTCAGCATGTGAAATAGCGCATTTTTCCCGCACTTAGAACTCCCCCTGCACAAAGTGACATTCAGAAGGAAAAAAGTCATTTAAAAATTCACACGCGGCTATAATGAATTGTCGGCTCTGACAATTCTAAAGGGATTCATTCATAAAACAAACAAAAAAATGTGTAGGGGTTCCCCCAAATTAAATTACCAGGCCCTTCAGGTCTGGAATGGATATTAAGGGGAACCCCGCCGTAAAAACCAAAAAAAAAAAGACGTGCGGTTCCCGGCAAATATCCATTCCAGGCCCTTCAGGTCTGGTGTGGATTTTAAGGGGAACTCCACCCCAAATTGAAAAAAAAATGGCGTGGAGTCCCCCTAAAAATCCACACCAGACCCTTATCCGAGCACGTTGACCTGGCCGGCCGCAGAAAAGAGGGGGGACAGAGTGCGGCCCCCCCCTCTCCTGAACCGCACCAGGCCACATGCCCTCAACATGGGGAGGATGTCCCCATGTTGATGGGGACAAGGGTCTCATCCCCACAACCCTTGCCCGGTGGTTGTGGGGGTATGCGGGCGGGGGGCTTATCAGAATCTGGAAGACCCCTTTAACAAAGGGGACCCCCAGATCCTGCCCCCCCCCTATGTGAAATGGTAATGGGGTACATTGTACCTCTACCATTTCACCCCAAAAAAAAATGTCAAAGTGTTAAAAATGACAGTAGCCGGTTTTTGACAAATCTTTTAATAAAATCTTCTTTTCTTCTTTCCTTCGGGTTTCTTCCGCTGCTTCTTTCTCGGGTCTTCTCGTCCACATCTTGCCCGACGTCTTCTTCTATCTTCTCCGTCCGTCCTTCAGCCTTCTGGTCACGCATCTTGCCCGTTGTCTTGTCCTGTCTTCTTCTCCGTCCTTCCGCCAGCCTCCTCGCATCTTGTGTCTTCTACGGTCTTCTTCTCGGTCCGCCAGCCTTCTCGTCCCCGGACCCAGCGTTTGAATTTGATTTGGCCGCCGAGTTCCCGCTCCTGGGACCCGCCCACCTCTGACGCCACAAGTAAACTCCTTAGAAGGTCATGTGCGTCAGAGGGGGGCGGGGTCACATGAGTGTGACACGGCGGGAACTTCTTCTCCGGGCGGCGCGATTGAAATTGAATTCCCCGCTGTGTGATGCTCTGTGACCCCGCCCCCCTCTGACGCACATGACCTTCTAAGGAGTTTACTTGTGGCGTCAGAGGGGGGCGGGTCCCAGGAGCGGGAACACGACGGCCAAATCAAATTCAAACGCTGGGTCCGGGGACGAGAAGGCTGGCGGACCGAGAAGAAGACCGTAGAAGACACAAGATGCGAGGAGGCTGGCAGAAGGACGGAGAAGAAGACAGGACAAGACAACGGGCAAGATGCGTGACCAGAAGGCTGAAGGACGGACGGAGAAGATAGAAGAAGACGTCGGGCAAGATGTGGACGAGAAGACCCGAGAAAGAAGCAGCGGAAGAAACCCGAAGGAAAGAAGAAAAGAAGATTTTATTAAAAGATTTGTCAAAAACCGGCTACTGTCATTTTTAACACTTTGACATTTTTTTGGGGGTGAAATGGTAGAGGTACAATGTACCCCATTACCATTTCACATAGGGGGGGGCCAGGATCTGGGGGTCCCCTTTGTTAAAGGGGTCTTCCAGATTCTGATAAGCCCCCCGCCCGCATACCCCCACAACCACCGGGCAAGGGTTGTGGGGATGAGACCCTTGTCCCCATCAACATGGGGACATCCTCCCCATGTTGAGGGCATGTGGCCTGGTGCGGTTCAGGAGAGGGGGGGGGCCGCACTCTGTCCCCCCCTCTTTTCTGCGGCCGGCCAGGTCAACGTGCTCGGATAAGGGTCTGGTGTGGATTTTTAGGGGGACTCCACGCCATTTTTTTTTTCAATTTGGGGTGGAGTTCCCCTTAAAATCCACACCAGACCTGAAGGGTCTGGTGTGGATTTTTAGGGGGACTCCACGCCATTTTTTTTTTCAATTTGGGGTGGAGTTCCCCTTAAAATCCACACCAGACCTGAAGGGTCTGGTATGGATATTTGGGGGGACCCCACGCCATTTTTTGGGGGGGGTTTTACGGCGGGGTTCCCCTTAATATCCATTCCAGACCTGAAGGGCCTGGTAATTTAATTTGGAGGGACCCCCTTTTTTTTTTTTATTTTTTTTTTTTAATGAGCAATGACTCTATTCTTTATAGCCATGAGTACTTTAACCACTTGCCCACCGGGTTAATTCTGGCACTTCTCTCCTTCATGTGAAAATCACAATTTTTTTGCTAGAAAATTTATCAGAACCCCCAAACATTATATATTTTTTTTTAGCAGACATCCTAGGGAATAAAATGGCAGTCATTGCAATACTTTTTGTCACACCGTATTTGCGCAGCGGTCTTACAAGCGCACTTTTTTTGGATAAAAATCACTTTTTTGAATTAAAAAATAAGACAACAATACATTTTGCCCAATTTTTTTATATATTGTGAAAGATAATGTTACGCCGAGTAAAATGATACCCAACATGTCACGCTTAAAAATTGCGCCCGCTTGTGGCATGGCGTCAAACTTTTACCCTTAAAAATCTCGATAGGCGACGTTTAAAAAATTCTACAGGTTGCATTTTTTGAGTTGCAGAGTAGGTCTAGGGCTAGAATTATTGCTCTCACTCTAACGATCGCGGCGATACCTCACTTGTGTGGTTTGAATACCGTTTTCATATGCGGGCGCTACTCGCGTATGCGTTTGCTTCTGCGCGCGAGCTCGTCGGGACGGGGCGCTTTAAAAATTTTTTTGGGGGTTTTCTTATTTATTTTTATTTAGTTTTATAATTTTATACACTGAAATAAAAAAAAATAAAAAAATGATCACTTTTCTTCCTATTACAAGGAATGTAAACATCCCTTGTAATAGGACTAGTGTGTGACAGGTCCTCTTTATGGAGAGAGGCGGGGTCAATAAGGCTGGAAAGCATGGTATTGAAAAAAAAAAAAAAAGTTCTCATGCTTTCAGCTGCAATCATGTTCGTTCAGCACAGTGGTGTAGTGTATAGCACTTTGACCTAGCAGCAAAAGAGTCGTTGGTTCGAATCCCGCCCGTGACAGCATCTGCATGGAGTTTGCATGTTCTCCCTGTGCCTGCGTGGGTTTCCTCCCACAATATAAAAACACGCTGTAAATCGGATCCGGTCTAAATAAGCCCTAATATGCAGTAGTATATTTAGGTTTTGTTCTGCCCTAGGCCTGACTACATATCTGCACCTCCTAATAGAAAAATGACCCACCCCTTCCTGTCAAGGTCACACCCTGTTTTTGTATGACCCGCCCAGGAATTTTCAGGGGACCCACACACTAGTTCTGGGGGGGCACTGGATTCCCTTAACCACTTCCATACCAGGCACTTACGCACCTTCCCGCCCAAGCCAATTTTCAGCTTTCAACACTGTCGCACTTTGAATGGCAATTGCGCGGTCATACAACACTGTACCCAAACAAAATTGGCGTCTTTTTTCCCCCACAAATAGAGCTTTCTTTTGTTGTTATTTGATCACCTCTGCGGTTTTTTTTTTTGCGCAACAACTAAAAAAAGACTGCAAATTTTGAAACAAAAAAACGTTTTTATTTTTTTAGGTTAATTTTTTTGTAAATAAGTTTTTCTCTTTCAATTACGGGCACTGATATGGCGGCACTGATGGGCACCGATGAGATGGCACTGATGGACATCGATGAGGTAGTACTGACGGGCACAGATGAGGTGGCATTGATTGACGGCGCTGCTATGCGGCACTGATGGGCACTCATAGGCGGCACTGATGGGCACTCATGGGCGGCACAGATGGGCGGCACTTATGGGTGGCACTGATGGATACTTATGGGCGGCACTGATGGATACTTATGGGTGGCACAGGTGGGCACTGATAGGTGGGCACTGTGCATGGATGGGCACTGTGGGGTGGCACTGATGGACACTGTGGGGTGGCACTGATGGACACTGTGGGGTGGCACTGATGGACACTGTGGGGTGGCACTGATTTTCCCAGGTTGCCAGTCAGTGCCCATTTGTGGGCACTGATTGGCATCTTTTTTCTTATTTTTTAATGCTTTTTGTTTTTTTGTTCTATATTTATTTATTTTTTTGCACACCCTGGTGGTCCAGGGTGGGCATCCCTGGTGGTCCAGTGTGGTGATCCGAGGGGGGGCTGCGCTGATAAACAATCAGCGCGAACGCCCCCTGTCAGGAGAGCCGCCGATCGGCTCTCCTATACTCGCGTCTGTCAGACGCGAGTGAGGAAGAGCCATCGATGGCTCTTCCTGTTTACATCGTGATCAGCCGTGATTGGACACGGCTGATCACGTGGTAAAGAGTCTCCGTCTCCGTGAGAGACTCTTTACCGAGATCGGAGATGCAGGGTGTCAGACTGACACCCCGCATCACCAATCGCCGCGCTGCGTGCCCCCACAGGCGCGTGCGGCATGAAATCCTGCAGGACGTCCTGTCAGGATTGTGTAACCACTTCCCGGACGTAAATCGGCCATAGGCTGGGCGGGAAGTGGTTAATTTGCATAGTTTTTCTCTCACTTCCTGTTTGGCTATGGGGCAGGAAGTGAAGGCAAACCTCCCCAATTGGACACAGATAATACAAAATAAACTGACAGGGCCTATAACCCTCCCTCACTCTATCCAAAATTAAAGAAAATAAAACTTGTTGATTATAGTTCTTGTCAGGGGCGGACTGACCATTGAGTCACTCGGGCACTGCACGAGGGCCCCATGCCACTAGGGGGCCCCATCCGGGTTGCCAGGCTCAGTAAAACCAGGGACAGTATGTAAAAATCTGTGTTTTTTTTAGATCTGTCCCTGATATGTCCGAAAATGACATGCTTTTAATGTGAATATCCCAAGATTTTAGCTGCCCGCCTCTGCACTACCTCCTGGCGTGGTGGTCATCTGTAAGCCAGAGGGGCCCCATAATCTTCTATTGCCCAGGGGCACCATGAGTTGTCAGTCCGCCCCTGGTTCTAGTTTAAGCACAAATTTCATAGAGTTTTATTGAGAGCCCTAAGAAAATATAACCATGCCAATAGGCCAGGATAGAGCGTTGCTACTATGTATGAATGTGTGTGTTAGAGCACCCCACCCAATGTTAACTAAAAAATTATTAATTTGCAAATAAGTATTATCTGCTCATTTTTTTGGGGATGTCTGCACCCCTGATAGTGACAACATTTGTGAGGTGTCTTCACCCTTTCTAATTCATTCACTTCCTGTCACATAGCCAAACAGGAAGTGAGGGTAAAACCTTACTAATATCTTTTCTTGGGGACACAGAGATCAATCTAAATAGTTTCCCATTATGTAAATTGCACTCTAGCATTTTGCTGTGTACACCCCAAATTATTAGGGATCTTGGACTTTGGGGTCCAAAAGGCAAATCCACTTTGCACTACAAGTGCAAAGCAAGGAAGAAAGAAAACAAAACAACTTTGCTTCTACAGGATTGGATGTTAAAACCATCAGTGCTTCCTCTCTGATTTTCAGCAACTATGCTTGTACTGCAGAGTGGCTTTGCCTTTACTAAACCCCAAACTAAATAATCATTTGGGGCAGGGATCCTCAAACTACGGCCCTCCAGCTGTTGTAGAACTACACATCCCATGAGGCCTTGTAATGCACTGACATTCACAGACATGACTAGGCATGATGGGAATTGTAGTTCCTGAACAACTGGAGGGCCATAGTTTGAAGACCCATGATTTGGGGTGTACACAGCAGTGCTGGAGTGCAATTTGCTTAATGGGGACACTAGTTAGATTGACCTGTGTCCCCAAGAAATGACACTGGTAGGGTTTTAACCTCACTTCCTGTTCAGCTGTGTGACAGGAAGTGAAGCCAATTTTAAGAAAAGGGACACAAAGCTCAACACAAAAATAAAAAAACACAAAGCAGGGGTTCTAACACTCACTTGGCTTCCCTCAAACACCCACAATTTGAATAGGATTGCCTTGCGCTAGATTTAAGCACAGTGCTGTAAATCAGCACGTCAAGCCTGTCCACCAATAGCAAACCCCCCCCCCCCCCACAGGCCATGTTTGCAGGTTTTCCTTCATCTTGCACATGTGCTTTAAAATACAGTCTGGACAGCAATTCTTGATAAGAGAAATCCCCAAAACATGTCCTGTCGGGGGTACTTGAGGGCTGAGGACCACTGCAGAAAAAATAAAATGACCAGTTTTGTCTTTAAAGTCATGGAGAATAAACATGGCAAACATTTCATGATTACACACCAGGAAAGAAGCTTAGACACACATAATTTGTTAGGCCCAAACCGATTTCAGCTGCAGCTGTCAACATATGTAGCATGAAAAAGTAACAAAAGACAAACTTAACAATTTTAAAGTAATTTTTATTGGTCAACAAAACAAGGAAAGCAAAAAAAGACAAACAAACACAAACAAAAATACATTTCAAAATTCTAAATAACCATAGCTTCACACATTTTTCATAAAATAAGGCCACATAGACAAATACATCAAAGTGAACATCATTTAAAAATAAACCAAAACCATTGGCAAAATAAAACAAAACCCATGCAACAAACCACATTTGTGTTTAGCAACAGCATTTCTGCCAGCCTGCCCCTTCTGAGGGCAGCTGAGGACTGATCGATCCCTGCTTTTTATAACAGTGCTAGTAATGAAGCAATTGAAATCACATGAAGAAATTGCAGTCTCTAGTTTGGGTGAGCTTGTAATTGGGCACACCTGCAATTAAGCCAAACCACGCTCTATGAGCATCCAAGGAGTGTTTTTCACCTTTTAAAAAGAAAGGATATTTTTTTTCTAAGTGTTTGAGCATGCTCAGTTCATCACACATGTAGGAACCAAGCTGCAATGGAATGAGAGCTTTTTTTTTTTTTGTTTCCCCTGATCTGATGCTTTCCAGCCTGAAGGGGAGGTGTTAAAGACAGAAGTAAACACGCACATTTAATAATCTATTTGTGGGAAAAAAAAGGTTGCCAATTTTGTTTGGGAGCCACGTCGCACGACTGCGCAATTGTCAGTTAAAGCGACGCCGTGCCGAATCACAAAAACTTGCCCGGTCATTGACCAGAAATATGGTCCGGGCTCAAGTGGTTAAAAATGAACAAAACACAAAAGTGAGCCCCATTTTTGGGGATAATGTGAAAGATGATGTTACACTGAGTAAATAGATACCTTACATGTCACGCTTTACTATTGGAAACACTCCTGCAATGGGGCCAAAATGAATTCCGTGAATATCCCCATAGGCGACCTTTTATTTTTTTTCCAGGTTACCAGTTTATAGTTACAAAGAAGGTCTAGTGGTAAAAGTATTGCTCTCGCTCTAACGCACGCGTCAATACCTCACATGTGTGGTTTGAACGATGTTTACATATGTGGGCGGGACTTGCGTAAGTCCCGCCCACATATGTGAAAAATTATTTTTACTTTTTGCTATAATAAATATCCCCAAAAATATATATTCTAAAAACTAAAAAACCCCTCAGTTTAGGCCGATACGTATTCTACATCTTTTTGGTTCCAAAAAATCGCAAATAGCGTTTAGTGTTTGGTTTTGGCAAAAGTTATAGCGTCTACAAAATATTTTTTTGTTTGTTTTAACTAGTTATTGGGGCGATCAGTGATTTTTATCAGTACTGCGACATTATGGCGGACACATCGAACACTTTTTTGGAACCATTGGCATTTTTCTATCGATCAGTGCTGTAAAAATGCATTGCTTACTCTAAAAATGCCACTGGCAGGGAAGGGGTTAACACTAGGTGCGAGGGAGGGGTTAAATATGTTCCCTGGGTGTGTTCTAACTGTAGGGGGGGGGGACTGACATGTGTAAATGACAGATCGCTGTTCATGAAGGGGAACTCCAGACCCCCCCAAAAAAAATAAGGTGGGTTCCCTCCAGGTGCATACCAGGCTCTTAGGCTTGGTCTGGAACATAAGGGGTTAAACCCGCGCAAAAAAAAATAGCGTGGGGTCCCCCCCAAGATCCAAACCAAGCCCTTATCCCAGGCACGCAGTCTGGTCAGACAGGAATGGGGGTGGGGACCAGCGAGCGCCCCCCTCCCTCCTGAGCCATACCAGACCACATGCCCTCAACATGGGGGAGTGTGTGCTGTGGGGGAGGGGGCACTGCACTGCCCCCCCACCCCAAAGCACTCTTGTCCCCATGTCGATAGGGACAAGAGCCTCTTCCCGACAACCCTGGCCGTTGGTTGTCGGGGTATGCGGGCGGAGGGCTTATCAGAATCTGAGAGACCCCTTTAATAAAGGGGTCCCCAGATTCCGGCCCCCCACCCTATGTGAATGAGTATGGGGTACATTGTACCCCTACCCATTCACCTGGGGAAAAAAATGGAAAAAAATAATACACCACACATGAATAAATTAATTTATTAGTCAGCCGGGGGTCTTCTGCCGGGGCCCCCCACCACCACCCCATTAGGCCCCGGGCTTCGCCATCTTCTGCCGGAACCCCCTTCACCAGGGAGGCTCCTGCCTTTGGGGGAGGGTCCCGGGCTACTACGACGGTTTCTGCGGGGGGGGTGCACTGGCACCCCACCCCCGTCTTCAGCGACGTAATTCACCGGGACCCCCTTCACCAGGGAGGCTCCTGCCTTTGGGGGAGGGTCCCGGGCTTCCACGACGGTTTCTGCGGGGGGGGTGCACTGGCACCCCACCCCCGTCTTCAGCGACGTAATTCACCGGGACCCCCTTCACCAGGGAGGCTCCTGCCTTTGGGGGAGGGTCCCGGGCTTCCACGACGGTTTCTGCGGGGGGGGTGCACTGGCACCCCACCCCCGTCTTCAGCGACGTAATTCACCGGGACCCCCTTCACCAGGGAGGCTCCTGCCTTTGGGGGAGGGTCCCGGGCTTGTACGGTGTCTTCCGCCGGAGGGCGCCACTCTCCGGGCTTCTGCGATGCCTTCCGCTTCTGCCTGTCTCCTCCGCGGAGCACAGGGCTTGTCTCCGCTGTCTTCTCCCTTCTCTTCCATTCGATGTTGACACGACGAGGTCCGGCGCTGGAATGCCGTCTGAGCAGTGGGCATGGACTTATATAGGGCAATGCCACCATGTGACCTCAACCCATGTGACATCACATTCCCATCATGCCCAGGGAATGTGATGTCACATGGGTTGAGGTCACATGGTGGCATTACCCTATATAAGTCCATGCCCGTCGCTGACACGGCATGTCAGCGCGGAACCTCGTCGTGTCAACATCCAATGGAAGAGGAGGAAAGAAGGAAGAAGACAGCGGAGACAAGCCCTGTGCTCCCGGAGGAGACAGGCAGAAGAAGGAAGAGAGAAGAAAGAAGACGGAAGAAAGCCCTGGCTCCGCGGGGGAGCCAGGCAGAAGAGGGAGCAGAGAAGACAGAAGAGAAAAGACCGGGGAGTTGGCGCACCCCCGGCAGAAGACCAGGAAGACCGGAACCCTGGCGGAAGGCACCGGAAAGACCGGGGGATAGGCGCCATCCCCCGGCAGAAGACCCCGAAGTCCGGATGCCCCTCCCTAATGAAAAAGAGCTTAAATGGGGTGGGGGCATCCGGCGGAAGGCTCCGGAGAGGACCGAGGGATGGCGCCCTCCCCCGGCAGAAATCACCGAAGCCCAGGGTCCCAGCAGAAGATCGGGAGAGAAGAAACCCCCCCTTCTAAGAGAGCTAAAGAAGAAAGGGGGGGCTCCGGAGCAGATTAATAAAATATTTTATTCTGTGTGGTGTTTTATTTTACTTTACATTTTCCCCCAGGTGAATGGGTAGAGGTACGATGTACCCCATACTCATTCACATAGGGTGGGGGGCCGGCATCTGGGAGCCCCCTTATTAAAGGGAGCTCGCAGATTCCGATTAGCCCCGCCTGCATACCCCGACAACCAATGGCAAGGGTTGTCGGGAAGAGGCTCTTGTCCCTATCGACATGGGGGCAAGAGTGCTGTGGGGTGGGGGGGCAGTGCCCCCCTCCCCCACAGCACACACTCCCCCATGTTGAGGGCATGCGGTCTGGTACGGCTCAGGAGGGGGGGGGGCGCTCGCTCGTCCCCGCCCCCATTCCTGTCCGGGCCAGACTGCATGCTTGGGATGAGGGCTTGGTTTGGATCTGGGGGGGACCCCCGCGCCAAATCGGCGCGGATTTAACCCCTCACGTTCCGGACCAAGCCTAAGAGCCTAATGTAGCCCTGGAGGGGGACCCGCGCCGATTTCAAGTTTGAAATTTGGCGCGGAGTTCCCCTTCAGGGCTGAAAACAGCTCGGAGATTCCCGTGCTCCGCGTCACGCAGCGCATTCACGGGTACGCCGCTTGGTATTTACCAAGATTTTCACGGCGTACTGACAAGGCGCACGGGAATCGCTGACTTTTCTCTCTGCGCATGCCCAGTATGCAAATGAACCTCCCGAGGTTCAGGCGCACTGTGCAAGCGTACGGGGATCTGTTTTCAAAAAACACTTTCCCTTTCAATTCGGCCCGCCAAACACTTCAAAACACATGTCACTTCACTTCCCCTGCATCCCCCCACCTCCCCCCTAATAAACTCCCGCCCAAACCCACGCAATTTACAGTTTAATGTGCCGTGCGCCAGGTCTGTACTGGTGCACAATGCACCCTCTCCTGGGCGCATGGAGCACATTAGTAACTAGGGAAATACACTGCACTAGCAGCGTATTTCTTTAGTAAATGGCCAAACGGCTGCTACTCCTGCTTTTACTCCATGAGTCATGGAGTAAAGGCTTGGTAAATCAGCCCCACAGCTCCTTTCTCTATCTGCAATGTAGAGAGTGTCCTGACTGTCCTATAGTCCAAGGGAGGGGGCGAGCATAACACTCCACACCAGGGAAAAAAGCCTTGCATTACTGTGTGGAGTTACAGACAGAAGAAGAAATAAGGACATTTAAAAGCAAAATCGAAGGATGAGGTAAGTGAAGGAGGACTGCACTAAGGTAAAGGAAGCTATTTAGGAAAAAAAAATTGTACCTTTACAACCCCTTTAATGAATTTTTTGCCCCCCTTTTTACTTACCTGAGCCCTCATTCGATCCAGCGTCATGCATGTCTGCAGCTCACTTCCGGGTCCCACTGGCTTTGCTGGGGCACCGGGAGCCATTGTCTCCCAGTGCTGTCAATCAAAGACAGTGACGAGGGAGCTGGGGGCAGGGTCGAGTCCCGCTGTCTATGCTTGCCAGTTCCTAAATGTCTTGTAGGACAATTTCATGGGTCAGATAGTAGACCCACCAACTAGAAACAAGGCATTACTAGATCTACTGATTACCAACAATACAGACCTGATCACGGATGTGGATAATTTAGGAAACAACGATCTCAGGTCAATTGGCTTCAGTATAAATCACACAAATAGGAAACACAAGGAGAACACAAAGACACTGAACTTCAAAACAACCAACTTCCCTAAAGTACGTATCTTGCTAGAAGATATAAATTGGGATAAAATCTTAGAAACAAAGAACACAGAGGAGAAATGGGTTTGCTTTAAGAGCATATTAACCACTTAAGACCCGGACCAAAATGCAGCTAAAGGACCTTGCCCCTTTTTGCGATTCGGCACTGCGTCGCTTTAACTGACAATTGTGCGGTCGTGCGCTGTGGCTCCCAAACAAAATTGGCGTCCTTTTTTCCCCACAAATATAGCTTTCTTTTGGTGGTATTTGATCACCTCTGCAGTTTTTATTTTTTGCGCTATAAACAAAAATAGAGCGACAATTTTGAAAAAAATTCAATATTTTTTACTTTTTGCTATAATAAATATCCCCCAAAAGGGCTTACCTTCATGTGTATACCTGCTAATGCTATGATCAGATGTGCGGATTTGTTACGCGAGGACTTGCTCGGGTAAGGGTACGCTTCAGTTCTTGACTCTACATGTATGCACTTTTGTTTTTCCGCACTACTTGTCTCTGTAACTAGCAGTTGCATCTGCAAGTTTCTGTATTTCAACTTATTGCTCTTTAATAAACTTGGAATGTTAAAAAAAAAAATATCTCCCAAAAATATATATAAAAAAAAAAATTTCCCTCAGTTTAGGCCGATACGTATTCTTCTACCTATTTTTGGTAAAAACAATTGCAATAAGCGTTTATCACTTGGTTTGCGCAACATTTATAGCGTTTTTTTTTACTACTAATGGCGGAGATCAGCGATTTTTTTCGTGACTGCGACATTATGGCGGACTCTTCGGACAATTTTGACACATTTTTGGGACCATTGTCATTTTCACGGCAAAAAATGCATTTAAAATGCATTGTTTATTGTGAAAATGACAATTGCAGTTTGGGAGTTAACCACTAGGGGGCGCTGATGGGTGACCTCAAGTGTGTTTACAACTGTAGGGGGTTGTGGCTGTAGGTGTGACGTCATCGATTGTGTCCCCCTATAAAAGGGATCACACGATCGATGACGCCGCCACAGTGAAGAACGGGGAAGCCGTGTTTACACACGGCTCTGCCCGTTCTTCAGCTCCGGGGACCGATCGCGGGACTCCAGCGGCGATCGGGTCCGCGAGTCCCGCGGTCACGGAGCTTCGGACCGGGTCGCGAGAGCGTGCCACGGGCATGCGCCCGCGACCCCACGGCTGGGCTTAAAGGACAACGTACATATACGTTGATGTGCCCAGCCGTGCCATTCTGCCGACGTATATCTGCGTGAATGGGTCCTTAAGTGGTTAAATAAGGGCATTAGCCAGTGCATCCCATTGGGAAATAAGAGCGAATAAAAGTCCTGAATGGCTTAACTCCAATGTAAAAATACATAAAAGCAAGGAAAAAGGCCTTTAAAAAATATCGATAGTTTCAAAAAACAATTAGATAAGCACCTGAACGACCACAACATACAAGGATATACAATGAAATACTCACATATAATCACACACATAGGTTGGACTTTTTTCAACCTCACCTACTATGTAACTATGTAACTACTGTATGTCAAGCAGCTTCTCATAAGGGCACTGGACAGAGGGGAGTGCAGGAGCACCGGCAGAAGACCTGAAAAGAGAAGGTTTGTGGCTGCACTGTGCAATTCTATTGCTCAAAGCAAGTAGGTATAGACATGTTTCTTATTTTTTTACCTTTACAATCACTTTAAAACCTGTCTTGTCTCTTCCTCTTATAATGTGGCCTAGCCAAGCTACTCCTATGCTGTCCTGCCACTGGATAAACACAAAGCTGAAGTCTATATTTTGAATATTTTGGAAATAATAGGGGATATAGAGATGGGAGGAGGTTCAGGGAGTGCAGGGTTGTGGTTTTAAAGTGTTTTTTGTGTGCACTGGATTGACATTATTTTAAATGTTTAAGAAAAACTTTTAAAGAAAAAGCATTGTAATATTGCAAAAGAAAAAAAAACAAAGAAGCTCACAAGCCTGCACAAGTGGTCATTTGCTATGGGGGCATTCACAGAAGAGTGGAGCCAGAACCACCAGCAGGGGACAGCAGAAGAGGAGGTTTGAGGCCACTGTGCAATAGTGTAGAATAACATGTTTGTTGTTTTGAAAAAAAACTGCAGCCTTTACAATCACTTTAACTACTTCAGATCCATGCTATAGCCAAAAAACGGCTACAGCGCTGACCTATTTTGCTGGGAGGGCGTCCATGGACGTCCTCCCATGCTCAAGCGGCCTACGAGCCCCATGCAGGGCGCGGGGCGTGCTCTTTGATCAGCGAGTCAGCAATCATGATCCCTTACCACTTGATTAGCTGATCATGTGATGTAAACAGAGGCGGTAAGCAGCTATTTTTTCTCCTCACGCTGATAGTGTGAGGAGAAAAAAATATAGCCCATCACAGGCGGCTATCAGAGGGACATCGGTCCCGATCAAGGAGAGCAGCCTCCTGCTCATCTGTGCCACCTGTCAGTGTCACCAACCAGTGCACAACAGTGCCGCCTACCAGTGTCCACCAGCGCCCACAGTGCCACCAATCAGTGTCACCTACCAGTGCCGCCCATCAGTGTCAACTATCAGTGCCCATCAGTGTCACCTACCAGTGCCCATCAGTGTCACCTACCAGTGCCACCTATCAGTGCCCATCAGTGGTACCTATCAGTAACACATATCAGTGCCCATCAGTGCCACCCATTAGGGCCCATCACTGCCATCTTATCAGTGGTCATCAGTGCCACATTATATGTGCCCCTCAGTACCGCCTTATCTGTCCCCATCAGTGCCACCTTATCTGTGCCTATCAGTGCCCACCACTGCAACCTATCAGTGCCCACCAGTGCAACCTATCAGTGCCCACCAGTGCCGCCTCATCAGCGCATATAAATGAAGGAGAACTATGAAACATGATTTTTTTCCATGTTTTTTTTGTTTGATTAAATACCACCAAAAGAAAGCTCTATTTTTGTGAAAGAAATTATAAAATTTTCATTTGGGTACAGCGTTGTATGACCACGCAATTGTCATTCAAAGTGCGTCAGCACTGAATGCTGAAAATTGGTCTGGGCAGGTTTAAGTGCCCAGTAAGGAAGTGGTTAAAGAATAAGTGCAGTCAAAATGAAAACACAAAAATTAGCACAAGGGACATAACCAACAGGCAGCAGGATGTGTCCCTTGTGCTGATGCCTCTTCTATTAGCTATACCCCCCCTTCATTGATGTCCTTTCTGCCCAGCTCTGGTACTACTGCTTCTATGAATGAAAAGCAAACAACCCTTTAATCATCACCCCCCACCCCCCTCCATTTATAGCATGGGACTCAGAGTTATTTTAACCACCGCCACATCAGAAGATTACGGCATTGGGGGAATCAATGAAGGATTTCACCTAACAGAAGACGCAGAAGCACAAGTGTAACAGGCGCTCCGCGCGCCTGTTTCCTCTACTATAGACTGGCGCTTTCAGCGCCGTAATGCGTTCCATGCTGGAACGCATACGGCGCTCACGCAATGACATCGTAGCTCGGCGCCGCCCTGCGTTCCAGCGTGGAACGTGGAAGCGCGCTGCACACGGTGCCCTATTTGAATTACTGCAACGCACTCCAGCTGATCTCCTGCCTATAAAGCCATTCAGTGGAGATACAGCTGGCGTTCCATTATTGCCAGCCGTAGCCTGCCAGCCATAGCCTGTCAGCCGTAGCCTCTCAGGCCTAGCCTGTCAGCTCAACCATGCTGCTGCCTTTGCTCCCTTTGCCGCAACACCGCTCTAGGAAACAACTACTACTTTGCTGTTAAGACTTCCTACAACAATTGCATTGCTGGGAACTACCTTCTTGCACCATGGACATTCCATCTCCTGCAAAGATATCTACAAACAGATAAGTAGTCATTCCTTCACTTGTAGTTCTATAGGAAGATCTAATGCTAATGTTTCATCTATAACAATTGTAGTATTACAAATACCATGTGGATATTACTATATCTTCTAGGTCTAGGACATACTAATGTTCTGAAGCTTATTGCAAAGGAGTACTTTAAAGGCACAGCTACCTCTAAATCATTATAGCAATGATTTAGAGGTAGCATGTTTGCTACTCTAATTACTACAGCAATATTTAGTTCACGTATGCTACTATAATTTCCTGAGCTATATTGCCTCTCACATGTATGCATTGCTACATTTATATTCACAGCTCATGTCTGCAACTATATTCACCTGAGCTATACTGCCTCTCATAAGCAATACTATTATATCTACAATATTTACCTCAAGTATGCTACTATAATTACTTGAGCTATATTGCCTCTCATACGCAAGTACGACTACTCAACGAAAGTACCTGTTATATGCAAGCAACAGTTGTCACTACAACTTATATTTACTACGAGCCTGACATAATTAAAAAATTCTCATAGGCCTCGTCCTAATTGTTTGAACATGTTCGCTCTAACTTTTCTATGCTAGGGGTTGATGCGTTTTCATAGCATCTTCCCTAGTGGCCTTAATACATCTCTACATGCCAAGGTGATATGATATAGAGAACCCCCAAACTCCTGTTACGAGGAGAGATGCCTGGGGTCCCTTACTGATAATCACCTGCATGTAGTGGTGTATTGGGATATTAACCTTGAACTATAATTGTAAATGCTAAGCTTTGGTCGCATGTTGTAATGCTTCCTAACTTAGTAGCTCAATGCCTTTCTTTATGTGACACAGAGATCATGTATAGATCCCCCAAACTCCTGTTGCGAGTGACGCCTGGGGTCTAATACTGAGTTGTCGCATAGAGAATCGCATTGAAATCCTTGCTAACCGCAGTTGTGGTTCACTCCGTTCACCAGTGCTGTTACAACAAGGAACACAAACTACTGATTGTAAGTTATGTCCCCTGTGCTTATTTTTTTTTTTACTGCACTTAGACTTTAACTGTCATGCTTGCCGTCTTGCTTTACTAGGTAAATTCACTGACCCAGAATACATATGCATATAAGGACAGACTTTTGTAAGACTTCCCTGCATAATTGCTCTGAGTCAGTCACTTAGAAAATATGTAAGCCACAGGATCAGAATAAAAGCCACACAATAACAAATTTCAGAAGCACGCTAACAAAAGCATCCATTGTATGTCTCGTATGGCAAGTTTCTGAGCTATAAGGGCTTGTTCACATTTAGAGCAGTCTTTGCCATCCCTCTGAAAAGTTATTTGTGGTGGATCGCTTTTCAGGGGGCAGTTGACAGGCAGCTGGGATGCGATCTATTACTTCTTCACACCTATTTTAACCCTGAAATTTAAAGAGGTTGTAAACATGGGCATCCGCTGAAATTTTTTCAGAGGGGGGCGCTTCGGCAGCGGCGATACACAGTCGCATTGTACCCTTTCTTCGACCACTAGCGGGGGTTAAAAGCACCCCCCCACGTTAAAATGTAAAAACACACCACTGTGACCCCTGCATCTTTCAATATCTCGTTGTCACTACTGTGTACCCCCTCTCCACAACTGCACCTCTGGACCCCTTTACATTACACAGCACCTCACAGCTCTGGACCCCTTCACATTACACAGCACCTCACAGCTCTGGACCCCTTCACATTACACAGCACCCCACAGCTCTGGTCCCCTTTACATTACACAGCACCCTGCATCACTGGCCCCCTTTACATTACACAGCACCCTGCATCACTGGACCCCTTCACATTACACAGCACCTCACAGCTCTGGACCCCTTTACATTACACAGCACCCCACAGCTCTGGCCCCCTTTACATTACACAGCACCCTGCATCACTGGCCCCCTTTACATTACACAGCACCCTGCATCACTGGACCCCTTTACATTACACAGCACCCTGCATCACTGGACCCCTTCACATTACACAGCACCTCTTTCCCTTGACTAAAAAAACTACACTATATTGACAGTATATTTATTTCAGGTCTAAAGGAGGAACCTTTCGAAATGAGGGACAAATGGATTTGATTCCAGAAGAGGGACAGGCACTCTTAATTAGAGGGGAGGGGAGTGCTGCAGTCACCGCTTAAATCATCCCCAGGGCCAGTTCGGCCCTGCTCCTGGCTCTCCCTGGCAATTTCAGGGGGGGGCAAACGACCCCCCTTGCCCTATGGAGCGGACGCCCATGGTTGTAAAGGCTTTTTTTAAATAACAAACATACCATACTTACCTCCACTGTGCAGTTCGCGTTGCACAGAGTGACCACGATCCTCGTCTTTTGGGGTCCCTCTGCAGCTGTCTCGCTTCCTCCCGCAAGAGCTAACCCCCTTCTGGGAAACGCTCTCCCAAGGGGGTTAGATTGCGGGCATGCTCCCGTGTGATTCAGTGGCGGCCATAGCCGCCAAGTGTTTCACTCTGTCCTGCCCCCGGCGCGCCACGTCATTAATTTGATTGACAGCAGCGGAAGCCAATGGCTGCGCTGCTACCAATCATCCAATGACAAGGCCACAAGAGCTAGGGGAAACGCCAACGGAGATTCGGGCCTCAGGTAAGTAAAACGGTGGCTCGGGGGGGCCTGTAACGATCAGATGTTTTTTCACCTTAATGCATAGGATGCACTAAGGTGAAAAAAAATGAAGGTTTACAACCACTTTAACCTACAATGCCCCACAACCATGTACATTACACATGGTTGCAGCACAGCCTTATTCACCTGAATGGGTCGATATACATTAGGGCATATTTTTTAGATCAGTAAATATGCATTTCACCAAACGTTCACTGTAAATCAATCACTGTAATTCAAAACTCATGCACCAGAAAAATACACCTGCGATCAATGTTTGGTGAATGTCATGCTCACTACTTTATAACTATTCCCATAAAAATAAGTCTAGGTAACTCTAGGTAAGATATATTCACTCATCAGTTAATGGATATATAAGTAAATACTCTTTGTTTATCTCAGGAACCAATGTGGACATGCTTGTCACTAAGAAACCCATCAAACGTGATGTTTTTCTGCACGCTGCATTACTCCAGACTTTAGAGTTTCTTAATACTGTTGTGGAGACTTACTTTGCATTTCATATGAGATGTATTAGTAGCCAGTCTTCCACTGCCCTCTAGAGGTAAAAAAAGAATAATGCACTAATCGGAACTGCTGTTGGGATAAAATTACCATTTTCTTTCTTTAACCACTTCACCCCCGAATAAAATAGAAGTACTTTTTTTCCCTACAAATAGAGCTTTTTTTTGGTGGTATTTGATAACCTCTGCAGTTTTAATCTTTTGCGCTATAAATAAAAAAAATAGCTATATAAAAAGGCAAATTTCTTCATCAATTTAGGTCAATATGCATTCTGACACATATTTTTGGTAAAAAAAATAACAATTAGCATATAGTGATTGGTTTACACAAAGGTTATCACGTCTACAAACTATAGGATATTTTTATGCCATTTTTATTTTTACTAGTAATGGCGGTGATCAGCGATTTTTAGCAGCAACATTGCAGTGGACAGATTGGACACTAAGTGACACTTTTTGGGGGACCAATGACACCAATACAGTGATCAGTGCTAAACAAAAATGTACTGTCACTGTATAAATGACACTGTCAGGAGAGGGGTTAACATCAGGGGCAATCAAAAGGTTAAGTGTGCTTCTAGGGAGTGGTTTATAACTGTGTGGGGGATGGACTGACTAGAGCATGGGTCTTCAAACTATGGCCCTATAGTTGTTCAGGAACTACAATTCCCATCATGCCTAGTAATCTCTGTGAATGTCAGAGTTTTACAATGCCTGTCCTCATGGGATGTGTGGTTCCGCAACAGCTGGAGGGCCGTAGTTTGAGAATCCCTGGGCTAGAGGAAGAGAGATATCTGTGTTCATGATTAGCAGAAACACAAGATCTCTCTCTGTGACAGAATGATGGTCTGCATGTTTACATGTTCTGTCGCTCCTCAGAAAGATCATGGGCGACCGCCAGACACGCTGATTAGCTCCCGGTTTGTCCAATCACAACGGGAACAGGTCATTGGCAGTGCACAGGTGTGCCCTGGGCCCGGAAGTCGCAAGCAATGTACAGGTACGTTTTGCAGTATATGTGTGGTGGGCAGTCCAGAAGTAGTTAATGATGTGATTACCGAGATGGAAGGCTGTATTAGTTTGTTAGTATTAATCACAATAGCACACTAAAGTACAAACTAAAAACCACTGCAAAAGAGTGTACATGGAGTATAACATCGAAAGTAGATCCAAGTCATGAACAACCACAATACCAAAAAAGTTGTAACGCTGGGGTAGATTCACGTAGGGGCGCGACATGAGCAAGTGCAGTATTCACAAAGCACTTGCTCCGTAAGTTGCGGCGGCGTAGCGTAAATGGGGCCGGCGTAAGCACGCGTAATTCAAATGTGGAAGGGGGGCGTGTTTTATGTAAATGTATGATGACCTGATGTGATTGCGCCGTCCGTGTACATATCCCAGTGTGCATTGCTTCCAAGTACGGCGCAACGACGTATTGGTTTCGACGTGAACGTAAATTACATCCAGCCCTATTCGCGAACGACTTACGCAAACGACGTAAACAATTCAAATTTCGAAGCGGGAACGACATCCATACTTAACATTGGCTGCGCCTGCTAATAGCAGGAACAACCTTACGCTGAAAAAGCCTAACGTAAATACATTGCGACGGGCGTACGTACGTTTGTGAATTGGCGTATCTAGGTAATTAACATATTCTATGCCGACAACAACGGAAGCGTCCCTAGCGGCCAGCGTCAGAATGCACCCTAAGATACGACGGCGTAAGAGACTTATGCCAGTCGTATCTTAGGCAAATGTTGGCGTATCTAGCTTTCTGAATACCGAAAATAGATACGCCGGCGCAGATTTGAATTTACGCGGCGTATCTATGGATACGCCGGCGTAAATTCTATCTGAATCTACCCCACTGTGTATAATCTACATGTGTAAAAAACAATATTTTATTTACAACAGAAAACATATAAAATGTTTAAAATGTACCATTTTGCGATACGGCACTGCGTCACTTTAACTGACAATTGCGTGTGCGACACTGTACCCAAACAAAATTTACGTCTTTTCCCCCCCACAAATACAGCTTTTGGTGGTATTTGATCACCTCTGTTTTTATTTTTTGCGCTATAAACAAAAGAAGGTGTACATTTTTGCTATAATAAATATCCCAATTTTTTATTTTATTTTTTAATATTTTGTTCCTCAGTTTAGGCTGATTTGTATTATTCTACATATTTTTGGTAATAAGAGTATATTGATTGGTTTCCGCAGAAGTTTTAGCGTCTACAAAATAGGGGATAGATTTATGGCATTTTTATTATTATAATTTTTTTACTAGTAATGGCGGCGATCAGTGATTTTTATCAGGACTGCGATATTGGGGCGGACAGATCGGACACTTTTGACACAATTTTGGGACCTGTGACAATTATACAGCGATCAGAGCTATACAAATGCACTGATAACTGTATAAATGTCACTGCAAGGGAATGGGTTAACACTAGGGGGCAATCAAGGGGTTAACTATGTTCCCTAGGTGTGTTCTAACTGTGGGGGGATGGGACTGACTAGGAGGAGAGAGAGATCAGTGTTCATACTTAGTATGAACACACAATCTGTCTCCTCTCCCCTGAGATATCCGGAATCTGTGTGTTTACACACACAGATCCTGGTTCTGGATCTGTCATGAGCAATCGCGGGTGCCCGGTGGTCATCACACCCCCTTGTGGTCAAAAGGCGAACTGATGTAAGGTAACGCCATTTTGCCCAGTGTAGCCAACCTGCCGCAGTACAACTGCAGCGGCTGGTCGGTATGGGGATATACGTCAACTGTTTCAAGAGGGATATCTTTGTTATGGCAGCAGCTAGCTGCCATAACCCAGGTATCCTCCTCTTCAGCCGTCGGTCCGGTTTCTGAAAATAGTGGTCTCTGCAGGGGATTCGCCACAAGATCACTTTTATCGGTGGCGGGAGAGGGGTCCTCTTACAGGCTGGGTATGGAGACGAGTGAGGGGAAGATGGCCCCCACCCGTCTCCATACCATAGCAGGGCGGAAGCGGCGTCAAAACGTCACTTCTGCCCATAGCTCTTAAAGGGATTTTTTTTTGATTTTTTTCAAATGCTTATATTTGTTTATTTATTTTTTATTGCATTTTAGTGTAATTGTGACATCTGAGGTCTTTTTGTCCCCAGAGCTCATATTTAAGAGGACCTGTCATGCTTTTTTCTATTACAAGGGATGTTTACATTCCTTGAAATGGGAATACAAGTGACACAATTTTGGCAGACCCACACTCCCATCCAGGCAGACTCTTAGAGGCCCATATAACGGTTCTACCCAAGGAGGAAAAATAGACCCCTTGTTAGCTTCAAATTACAGACCCATCTCCCTACTTAACGTAGATATTAAACTTTACGCCAAAATTCTGGCCAATAGACTACTTCCCCTTATCCCTGGACTGGTAACTTTGGATCAAGTAGGGTTCTTGCTGGGTAGAGAGGCTAGGGATAATTCTATACATGCCCTGAACATACAACATTGGCTGCAAACGTCGGATTCTAAAGGCTTTTTCTTATCCCTTGACGCGGAGAAGGCGTTTGACAGGGTGGCATGGGACTATATGCGAGAGGTCATAAAGGGAATTGGCCTTATGCCCCGCATGGCTACACACATTAACGCCCTCTACTCCAACCCGTCGGCCAGGGTGAGGACCAACGGCTTCCTGTCAAACGCCTTCTCCATCAGCAACGGAACACGCCAGGGGTGTCCCTTATCCCCTCTAATTTTTGTCCTGACACTGGAACCCCTATTAAACAGATTACGTAGCAATCCTGACATTAAAGGAATCACCATAGCGGGAAGGGAATTCAAAGTAGCCGCCTTTGCGGATGACATTCTGCTCTCCCTACAAACCCCCAGAATCTCCTTACCCAATTTACTAAAAGATATAGGCCAGTTTGGAGAAATTTCAAACCTAAAGATAAATTACTCAAAATCCCACGCTTTAAAAGTCTCATTACCCCCCCAGGAAGTGATACACTGTCAGGAGTCCTTTCCGTTTCAGTGGAAGGAGGTGGCTATAACCTACCTTGGCATTCAGATTACTAGGAACATGGCAGAGCTCTACAATCTGAACTTTCTAAAAGCCCTCTTAAAAGTCCAAAGTGACCTGAAAGACTGGGCCAATCTGAACATTTCCTGGTTTGGCCGTGCGGCCTTAATCAAGATGGTAATTCTTCCCCGCCTGTTGTATCTGATGCAGTCAATTCCAATACATCTCCCCCCCCCCTCCTTCTTTGCGGCCTACAGGAAAGCCTGCACGATTTTCCTGTGGAGAAACAAACCTCCCCGCATAAAGTACTCACGCCTCACTCTCCCCAAAGATCGAGGCGGAATCGGTCTACCAGACTTTCACAAATATTACCTGGCCTGCCACCTGACCAGGATCGCAGACTGGAAGATTCATTACCT